>NC_081183.1:105107367-105707367 GCF_029867415.1 Vicia villosa
AGGTTAGTGATCTGACGGTTCAGTTTTATCTTTGACATACACGCAGTTTATATGGGTGCTGGAAATTAAAATGCGGAAATGTAAAGTGCAGAAAGTAAATCTACGCTATTACATCGATTGTGCGGGAAATGTAAACTAGCCTATTTACATGAATTTGACATCCTATACATTTATCTAGGAATTTTAAATTGCAAGAAATAAAAGGCATATTTTTGTATTTTTGTGATTTATTTTAAATATAATTAATGCATTATTAATTAATTTAAAATAAAGAAAAGATGGAAATATGATTAAACCTAGCAAATAAGTTTAAAAATATGTACAAAATGTTTGTTAATTGATTTTAGAACAAAACTAATTTTTTTGGAATTTTTGAAATTTGTTTTTGGATTTTTTAAGTTAAATTAAAACATAATTATGCAAATAATTACACAAATAATTAAAACTTAAAGGGAAAATTATTCTAAATATGTACAAAATTAGTTCATGATATATAAACAATATTTAACACAAAGAATAATTTCTTTTATGATTTTTTGATTGGTTAAAATAATTAAAAAGTAAATATATGAATATATACTAATTAATTATGCAAAATATTGAAATTTTGAAGAAAAATAAAATATTTTTGTTTCAGAAAATAATATATTATTTTTAGAAGTTTAAAATATTTTTTTGTGGGATTTTTTTGAATTTTAAAACTATTTTTAATTAATTTAACAATAGAAATTAAAATAAAATAGAAAATAAAATAAAAATAGAAAGGATACTGATTCAGTGTGGTGAGGAGCTGAGGCTCCATGGTGTGCATGCGTGTTATGATCATTGGATGTGTTTTTAGTGGAGATCAACGGATTAGATTGAGGAGAGCATGATAAGCTTGGGTGAGCTGTACGCGTGTGATCCACCAGAGTTTATATAAGTCAAGCTGGGACCCACATTTTTAAATGGCAACCAATCACGTTTTATCATTTTGCCACACAAGCGATGGACTTATTGACTAGCCAATGGAAATGCTGGAAAGAGCCACGCGTGCGCTGACCCTTGCCCTAAGACTCGCTGACTGCCGGAACAGTGATTCCGGTCGTCTTCTCCGGCGAGGTGGTTCCTCCAACTGCAAAAATACGTTAGCTAAACACCAAAGGAAGACCCTACCCCCCTAAATCGAGGTCTGGGAATCCATTGGTGGGGTTAGTTTGGACTAAAAATGCTTGTATTAAGAGATTCGAAGAGAAATATGAACACACGGTTGATCATGGCAACCTATGTTCTGGACGTTAGCACCCTCATGCTAGGGTTCAAACCTGGTCTAATGATCATTACAAGCTCAACCATAACCGTGAGACATGATAACAACAGATGAATAGAGAGTTTGAATTCAATGAAAATTTACCAAGTCGGAGAGTGAGAGAACTTGAGTTTCAGGCCTCTAAGAACTTGGTTATTGATCTGGACTTACTCAAGCAAGTACCAGGAGATGATTTAAGGACTTAGTTTGTATTGAAACTAGCTGCAAATTTGAATACGAATTTTTGAATTTTTTGATTATTTTTTGAAATATAAAGAGAGTTTATGCTATCTTCTTGCTATATTTCGTGTGTCTGTACATTGAGGAAGTATCCTAGCCTATTTATAAGCCAAAGGCTGCTTGGACACTAAGCTAAAAGCTTTGAAGAGCTTTGTTGAAATTTTGATTTTTAAAATATTAAAAATCTTTGAATTGTTGACCAAGCTTGACTCCATCCAATGCTCTTGTCTTGCTCTTCAATTCTTGCAGAAAAATGAAGGTTCCTTGAGGTGAGTCATACTTGGAGATCAAGCCACCAATTATCCATGCAATTTTCCTTTAATTTTAATCTTAAAATAAGATAAAATTATGTCAAAAATGGATAATATAGATGTGGGCTTTGTCTTGGTCGTGGGAGGCCCATAGTAACATGGCAAAGATGTTTGGACCATAAAAACTTGGCATCTTTTGGAAAAAAAACATTTTTGAGCAATGTTGATTTCATGCATTTTCCCAAAATTTAGCCAACTTCAACAAGGTGTAAATCCTTCAATTTTTGTCATATGAAGGAGATCTTGCACTTTTTGGAAACCTCAAAGAGTCCTCTAACCAATGTCTTTGGTCTCATGTCAAAATGATTTTTGGTTCTCCTTGTGTGTCCTTTTGAAAAAAGTGTCTTTTTGTTGACTTTGAAAATGACCTGTAATGTCTTTGGCCATATTTTTCAAATGGTGAATGCAATGACCATGGGATCAATTGCATTTGAAAGATAATTGAATTTCCTTCAAAATGAGCTTTGGTTGACATTTTTTGGATGAAGGATGAGAGAGTTATGATCAGTCAAAGTTGAGTTGACTTTTCAGGCAAAAACCCTAATTTTGAATCTTAGGGTTTTGTTGATTTTTGATCTTTCCTTGATGAATTGTGATCATCCAATGATCAAATGTTGAATCCTTTGACAAAATATGGACTTTGACAAAAAATTTCATTTTTGACTGTCAGTTGACTTTTTTGGTCAAACGGGTCGTCTGTTGACTGTTTGAGCTGCTGACGGTGCGTCTGAGTGAATTGAAGTTTGAAAATTTGTATGATGGTACTTTGAGATGTATGGATGTATATGAAATCCATTTGAGCTCTCAAAACTTGTTGCTCCTGTTAAAACAAGAAAAACCCTGATTAGGGACTGTCTGTATAGGAGGCAGTTAAGCGTACCTGATTTTTGTGCAGTGCTGAGTTTCTGCTAATCGTGTGATATTCAGAAGACTTCTAACACAAAAATCTTGGAAATTTGAATTGTGAATGATTGATTTGATTGATTGTACAAATCACTGTGAATTGTACTGTCTGCAGTTTGTCTGTCAACCGACTGTTCGTGTACTGAAGCAGCAGTTAAAGTGAAAAATCAACCGTCAAAGTTAATTTTCTTTTTTTTTTTTTGTTGTTATTTTTGTTTTTGTTTGGTGTGAAGCATGAAAATTTATTTACATGACTTGTTAGAAAACAGAAACATAATAAATAACTGATATTTACGGTATGCGGGCAAAATTACCGATAATAACCTGAAAATTGTTTAATGCACAGAAATAGAAATATTTGACTGGCAGAAAACACACAAAATATTATCTTAGTAATTAAGCAATATTATGACAAATAGTACAACATTTAATACTGACAGTATAAATATTACATACTATATTGAACAGTACGACGAATAAACGGTACATTTAAGAAAATAAGAAATACGGCAAATTTTAAGAATGACGATTGATGACCCATGCTATGAACAATAACATGTAGATGATTGGGAGCATAACCATTGCAGGTCCACACTCCTCAGGACTGTGTAGGCAGAAGAAAGTCATGATCACCGTAGCAATGGTGATGACTGTAAGAAACAGTGTCTCTATCCATTTTGCCATTCTTGCTAGGAAAGAAGAAAGAAAATGGATGATGAAGTAGAAATTTGAAAGATGATTTAGAATTTGATGTGAGATTTGTGGGAAGAATGAGAGGTATTTATAGAATGGAAAGATGATAGAGACGTTGGGGAATGATGTGATTCCGTACAAAAGGAAATTTGAGTGGTAGTGAGATTTGAAAGAAAGTGTAAGGTATTGTTGGGAAAAGAGAGATGGATAGAATAAAGTTGAGATTTGAATTTGAAAGGATAGATTTGAAAAGATTTTGAAAATAATGGAATATAGCACAAAAGTTAGTGGGAAAACAAAAACAATTGTTACCAGTACAGTGTGAGTTTCCTGCTTTTGCGCCTGCAAAAAGATTTAACCCTGCATGAACTGTGTTAGTACTATTTATCTGTAAAATAAATAAATAGTATTTGTGAAGTAAAGAACAGTATTTGGCGTTTGCGTAAGAATAAATTCCACTGTAAGCCAAGTTACTGTGTAAGAAAAATTCTGAAAACCAAGTTCTTCATATGTCAGGATATTTTGAAAAAATCCATGTTTATATGAGACTCTTAATTTTCATATTGAAACTTTCCTGAAAAAAGAAGTGGGCAAATTTTGGGGTATAACAGTTGCCCCTATTCAATCTTCTTAAACCTGAAGAGATTGTCTGAAATCTGAGGGTAGAAGATGATTGAATAAATAGATGCCCTGAAAATTTGCACTTACCTTGATCAGCAGAGATGTTGGAAGTTGCATTTGAATGTTGTCTGTGAAATGTTGTTGGCAGATTGAAACATTACCTGAGATGGGCTTTCGGATGCCACCTGGACAATGTGTTGATGGTTTGTTCATCAGAATGAATCTGTTGATTATATCTTGATGAAGGATTTGAAAGTTGATCATTGTGGAACCGTTTGAGGTATCACTTTAGATCTGCAATGTTAGATCGTTCTGGAACCGTCTGAGGTTTCGCCTTAGATCTGCAATGTTAGATCGTTCTGGAACCGTCTGAGGTTTCGCCTTAGATCTGCAATGCTAGATCGTTCTGGAACCGTCTGAGGTTTCGCCTTAGATCTGATCTGCAATGCTAGATCGTTCTGGAACCGTCTGAGGTATCGCCTTAGATCTGTAATGCTAGATCGTTCTGGAACCGTCTGAGGTATCGCCTTAGACTAGCAATGTTAGATGATAAATGAGTTGAGAATGAGAGTTCTTCAGAGTGAATCTTTGGTTTGATTGTATCTGAAAGGACTGCTTGTCTGAATAAGATTCAGGATGAACACTGCATGTGAGTGAGAACATCTTTGCTGAAGACATCTGTCTACCTGAAAAATCAAGTTAATAATATGCGATGTCTATGATGCATGTATGATATGAGATCCTCGAGCTAGAGGAGAAATATGCAAGTTATGTTGTGTATGAATATGCGTATGATGCATGATTGTGAATGTGAATATGAGTGTGAATGTGATGCATGGTTTATGCAGCTTAGAGCGTGTCAAGCTCCTGATTGGGAAAATAAATCCCAGCTTAGTCGTCAAGAAATGAAGGCATTGTGATTGGGAAAATAAATCCCTGCTAGCCATTTGGAAGTGAAGGCATCGTGGTTGTTGATGATCTTCTGTCTCGCTTGAGTACCCTGGGTTGGGGAAATTCTTTGAGAACCAGGATGTTCTATTGAAGGATCTTTGATTACTGCTCGGGGATGAACAGTAGTTTTGAGAGTTCGGACTGTGACGCCCTTTGGAGTGGGAATGAGGAAGATGCATAATCCTCCGATGCACTATCTGACCAAGTTTGGGTGCGGAGATCACACCTTCTGAAGACAGTAATCTGGAACAACCCTGCTGGGGAATAAGACTTCTTTCGAAAGAAAAATCTTTTTGAGGGATTTGTTGAGGAATGTGTCTCCATTGGGGAAACTTCCTTCTGATGCTGGTTTAGGATAATGTCCAAATAATTGGGACATGTCCGGAATGCTATTCCTGTTTTTCCTGGTAAACATCAATCATATTCAAATGCATATGTTCATTCAAAATATCATTGGGATGCTCGCGTATTCAAAACAGAAAAAATGAAAATGTTAGTTATAAGCTGCATTGATTTTTGAAAAGGTGCCGTGATAGGCGGATTAGTATAGGGAGACAACAATCCTAGAAGTAGGAAATTGTCAGAAAGTTTTGAAAAGTATTTATGAAAAGAAATAGCTATGTGAGAACGATCCAGTCAAGTTTCAATTCTGCTATTGCCAATCTGTCTTCGAGCATCTCATCCCTCACTTGTTGGAAGAAAGTGATTGGACTGATCGGTGTCTTTGAGGTGTTGAACCTTGTCGGTGAGTAGGCAGCTGAGCGGGACATAGTTGTATGCTTTATTCCCTAATTTTTGCCTAGGCTGCCCTTTCAGGTTTTCAGCCTACCGGGATTGTATTTGTTTTGTCTCTAATTTTTGCCTGGATCGCCCTTTCGGGTTTTCAATCCACCGAGACGCTCATTTTTGCCTAAGTTGCCCTTTCAGGTTTTCAACTTAGCGAGCTGTATTTTTTTTTTTTTTAAGCAAAGTACTTTTTGACTATGTCCGCATTCACAGGGTGTGGGAAATCCTCGCCATCCATGGTGGTAAGCAACATGGCACCGCCGGAGAATATTTTCTTGATTATGAATGGTCCCTCGTAGGTGGGGGTCCATTTGCCTCTGGGATCACCTTGTGGTAAGATGATGCGTTTGATAACCAAGCCACCAGTTTGGTATGCTTGACTTTTGACTTTCTTGTTGAATGCTTTGATCATGCGCTTTTGGTATAGCTGGCCATGACAGATAGCTGCAAGTCTTTTCTCATCGATCAAGTGTATTTGGTCGAATCGAGTTTGAATCCAATCGTCTTCGTCTAGATCGGCTTCTTTCATGATCCTTAAGGAAGGAATCTGGATTTCGATTGGGAGAACTGCTTCCATACCGTAGACTAACGAGAATGGAGTTGCCCCTGTTGAAGTACGCGCAGATGTGCGATAACCATGAAGAGCAAAAGGTAACATCTCATGCCAGTCTTTGTAGGTTACTGTCATCTTTTGTATGATTTTCTTGATGTTTTTGTTGGCGGCTTCGACAGCGCCGTTCATCTTTGGTCGATATGGAGAAGAATTATGATGTTTGATCTGGAACTGCGTGCAGAGTTCAGTAATCATTTTGTTGTTTAGATTCGTGCCATTGTCAGTGATGATCCTTTCGGGGATGCCGTACCGACAAATGAGATTGTGCTTGATAAACCTGGCTACCACATTCTTGGTGACAGAAGCATATGAAGCTGCCTCTACCCACTTTGTGAAGTAGTCAATAGCGACCAGGATAAAGCGATGTCCGTTGGAAGCAGTAGGTTTGATTTCTCCAATCATATCAATACCCCACATTGCGAAAGGCCAAGGAGCCGTCAGAACGTTTAATGGAACTGGAGGTACATGCACTTTGTCGGCATATATCTGGCATTTGTGACAAGTTTTGGAATGATGATGGCAATCTGTCTCCATGGTAGACCAGTAGTAACCTGCTCTCAAGATCTTTTTAGCCATTGTATGTCCGTTGGAATGAGTACCGAAGGTACCATTGTGTATGTCTTCCATGATTTGTTCTGCTTCCTTCTTGTTTACGCAACGAAGTAAAGTCGAGTCATGGTTGCGCTTGTACAAAGTTCCATTGCTTAGGAAGAATTTGGAGGCAAATCTCCTTAGAAACTTTCTGTCGTTAATAGATGCCCCTTCAGGGTACTCCTGGGTTTCGAGATACCTTTGTATTTCATGGAACCATGATTTGTCTTCCATTTGTTTGGTATCGATCTCATTGCAATAGGCTGGTTCGTCTTGCCTGTAAATGGTGATCATAGGAGCTTCGTCGTCCCAATTGACTTTGAACATGGATGACATGGTAGCTAAGGCATCAGCTAGTTGATTTTCTTCGCGTGGGATGTGTTCGAAAGTGATCTCCTCGAAGTAAGGAATCAAACTCAACACATGTTCTTTGTATGGAATTAGATTTGGGTGCTTTGTGTCCCATTCCCCTTTGACTTGGTAGATTACCAAGGCCGAGTCTCCGTAGACTTCAAGGAATTTGATTTTTAGATCAATTGCAGCTTTGAGACCCAGAATGCATGCTTCGTATTCGGCTATATTGTTGGTGCAATTGAAACACAATCTGGCGGTGAAGGGTGTATGACCTCCTGTGGGGGAAATGATCACAGCTCCGATGCCATTGCCGAGCGCATTAGAAGCTCCGTCAAAAACCATAGTCCATCGGGATCCTGGTTGTTTGTAGTCATTGACTAGCATAATGTCTTCGTCTGGGAAGTCAAAGTTCAATGCCTGATAATCATCTACTGCTTGATGAGCTAAATGATCAGCTACCACACTTCCTTTGATTGCTTTTTGCGAAGTGTATTGAATGTCATATTCTGTTAGGATCATTTGCCATCTTGCAATCCTTCCAGAGAGAGCAGGTTTTTCGAACACGTATTTGATTGGATCCATCTTGGAGATCAGGAAAGTGGTGTGATTTAGCATATACTGTCTTAGTCGGCGAGCCGCCCATGCTAAGGCACAGCAAGTTTTTTCGAGTAGTGAGTATCTTGTTTCACAATCGGTAAACTTTTTGCTAAGATAGTAGATTGCGTGCTCCTTTCGACCGGAATCGTCATGTTGTCCGAGTACACACCCCATTGAATCTTCTAACACAGTTAGGTACATTATCAGAGGTCTGCCTTCCACAGGAGGTAACAAGATTGGCGGTTTTTGAAGGTATTCTTTGATTTTATCAAAGGCTAACTGGCATTTGTCATTCCATCTTTCCACTTGATCTTTCTTCAGTAATTTGAAGATTGGCACACAAGTAGGAGTCATATGGGCAATGAATCTGGCTATGTAGTTTAGACGTCCCAAGAATCCTCTGACTTGTTTCTCGGTACGGGGTATAGGCATTTCTTGAATGGCTTTGACCTTGGCAGGATCAACCTCAATACCTTTACTGCTGACGATGAAACCTAAGAGTTTACCGGATCTTACTCCAAAGGTACACTTGTTCGGGTTCAGTCGCAATCTGTATTTCTTGAGTCTGTCAAACAGCTTGTGTAAATGACTCAAATGTTCTTCTTCGGTGTTGGATTTTGCGATCATGTCATCGACATACACCTCTATTTCCTGATGAATCATATCATGAAATAGTGTTACCATTGCTCGTTGGTAGGTAGCTCCAGCATTTTTTAGACCAAAGGGCATTACTTTGTAACAAAAGGTTCCCCAGGGAGTTGTGAAGGTTGTTTTTTCCATGTCTTCGGGTGCCATCTTGATTTGATTGTACCCTGAGAATCCGTCCATAAAGGAGAATACCTTGCATTGTGCGGTATTGTCAACTAGTACATCGATGTGCGGTAAAGGGAAATCATCTTTAGGGCTTGCCCGGTTCAGATCTCTGTAGTCTACACACATTCTGACTTTCCCGTCTTTTTTGGGTACAGGCACGATGTTAGCTATCCAAGGAGGATAACTTACAACTTTTAGGAATCCGGCATTGAATTGTTTTTCAACCTCGTCTTTGATCTTTTTTGACATATCAGGCTTACTCCTTCGCAGTCTCTGTTTGACCGGAGTGCTTCCTTCTTTGATTGGCAGGCGATGAACTACAATGTCCGTGTCAAGGCCAGGCATATCTTGATAAGACCAGGCGAATATCTCGGCGTAGTCTTGCAACAATTGAATCAGTCTTTGCTTGACACTGTTTTCTAAGTCAGCCCCAATTCTGACCTCTTTCTTTTCTTCGTCACTGCCCAAGTTGATGACCTCAATCGGCTCCTCATGAGGCTGTATGGCTTTTTCTTCTTGTTCTAGAAGTCTTGCAATTTCTCTTGGCACTTCACAATCTTCCTCACTTTCGTCCTCAGTTTGGTAGATCGGATTTTCAAAGTCATGACGGGCAATAGCAGAGTCGTTATTGACTGGATCCAGCGTGTATGTGAATCTGCATGGTAGATATGTGAGTGTGTATGAAGAGAAAAACATAGCTATTTGAAAGCGAATAAAGAAAGAAAAAGGATCACAAAATTTTGAACATGCAAGCATCCCATGATTTTATTGAATGCACATAATCATGATATGACAAACCCTTTTTATAGAAGGACCGTTGTGCTAAGGCACACGGCTTTCAAGCTCATGGTTCGATTGTTCAGGAACCACTTTTATCTTTGCACAAAGAAAACAGGAAATGGCATTTACTCCTGATCAAAGGAGATCACATCCTCTGCTTTCCAGTTGTTCAATCCACCGTTGTTAGCAGGGAGCACCCAGCTGTTCCAGTTGCAGTTGTTCTTTTCGTCTTCCGTAGCATTGATTCCGCTAGTGGGAAAATGCGTAGGTAATTCCTCAGGATAAGTTGGATGATTTGTTGGATATGAGAATCCAGGTGGAGGTCCCTCTATTGGCTGAGCGAGATGCTCGATAAGGCCGTCCCATGCAGTAGGAATGATGTTTTGAATAGAGACTTGTGCATCCTGATAAGGAGTGTACTGTGACAGAAAATAACCTTCGTTGTTTGGCATCTTCCTGGCTTCTTCAAGAGCGAAGTTGTCGTCGTACTGTTCGTCCCATCCAGTCGGGACAATGTCTTTGATGGGAGTTGAAAAGCTCGGAGGAGCGGAATATTTCACCATATAGTCGTATTTGCCGCTGGGTTCTCCTAGCGTGTCCCATACTTCTTTGGGTGGATTTTGATATTGCTGAGTGACGGGACTTGTGATACTTCCGTCATTTTGATTACCCTCTTCTGTTGGAGTAAGATCTTCCAGAGCAATGTAAGAATTCTGAGGTGTGATATACTGGTAGTTGTAACCGTCATTTGGTCCTCCCACAGCATCCCACATTCCCATGGTAATGGGTGGAATTTCGTCTGGATATGGCTGAATGATGTGGTTCAAGTATGTCCCTTCATCATCAATGGCGTTTACTTCTTGGCTGGCGAAGTGTGATATTAACCCTTCAGAGCGAGGATTTTGATCATTCTTTTGATTTTCACCATTATAGCCCAGACCTAGCTTGTCGGACTTGTAGGGTATATCAGGGAGTTGTCCCCATACTGTGCGATCACCCTGTTCAATCATGGCTTTGGCATCTTTGAGAGAAGCCATAGTTGTAGCTGGAGTAGCAGGAATATGCTTGGTGGTAGAGATATCTGGAGATACAACCTCAAAAGCTTGATACGGAGTTTCGATGGATTCGCCCTCCATCTCAACATACTTGTCGTTGCTCAAGTGACTGACCATATATTCTTCTTCGCCATAGACTGTGACAACCTTTCCTTTTACTGGGTATTTTAACTTCTGATGCAGGGTAGAAGTTACAGCGTTTGCCCCATGTATCCAAGGGCGTCCTAGTAAACAGGAGTATGTTGGAAGAACGTCTATTACGGAAAAGATAACATCGAAAGTTTGAGAGCCCACTCTGATTGGGAGCTTAACTTCTCCGTACACCGTTCTTGTTGACCCATCGAAGGCTCTTACAACCACATCACTTGGTTGTAGCACAACTCCTTTGAAGTCAAGTTTTTCCAGTATTACCTTTGGTAACACGTTTAGAGAGGAACCATTGTCTATTAGCACATGAGACAGAGTGGTGCCGTTGCATTCGATAGAGATGTGCAGGGCCTTGTTGTGATTTCTTCCAGCAGGAGTTAGATCCACATCAGAGAAACCAAGACCATTGGGCACTGTAAGACTGGCGACACAATTCTCAAATTGGTCGATTGGGATTTCTTGAGGCACATGCGCAGCTTGAAGGAACTTCATTAGAGCTTTAGCATGAGCTTCTGAATATTTTAGCAGAGATAACATTGAGATTTTTGAAGCAGTATGCCCCAGTTGTTCGACAATATTGTAATCACTTTTGCAGATGATTTTCAATATTTCGTCCATCTCTTGCTTTGATGGATCCTTAGCAGTGATCTCTACCGGATTTTGAACTGGTTCGATCAGTGGCTCTTTGCCTCGAGTGTTGATATCTGGAATAGGAATTGGAACCTGGATTGGACTAGCAGCAATATTTGGAGAAATTTCTGGTGAAAAGATTCTTCCACTTCTCGTGATCTTGCTAGTGCCTGCAATGTTACTTACAGCTGAAGTAGTTAGTGTTGCGTCCTCTTTAGTCGAGGGATCCTGCTTAACTCCATGAATGTAAACATTAGTGTCATATCCCCATGGGACAGCTTTGTCTGAGGAGTATGGAAATGGAGTTGGTCTAGCAATGACTACTGATGCCACTTTGAGTGTAGCAGAAAGTTTGAATGGAGCCTTGGTAGAGATTTTGAATGGTAAGCTGGAGATCACTGAGACGTCTTCCATTCTTATCCCGTTGGCAAAGACTTTGCCCAACATGTCCATAGAAGGGAGCCTCTCAAACATAATGATACGGCGATCCATGTGTTTTTGAATTCCCATCTTTAGATTTTCACAACCATTGGGTTGGCGTGAGCAATAAAAGCAGTCGGGATCACAACCTGGAAAGTAACCAGCTTGGATGAACTTTCTTTTGACTTCGAGGAGTGGAATTGATACTTCGTTCACATCATAAATGTAAACTGTGTCTATGATAGCATTAACAGTTTTGTCATGCTTTGGCATAGGTGCTGTGATGACATTTGGAGTTTCTGGAGGATCGAACTCAATTTCTCCAGCATCTATCATGTCTTGGATTTTATTTTTCAGGGCCCAGCAGTGATCTGCGTCATGTCCTGGACAGTTTGAATGATAGGCACATGTTGCATCAGGGCGATAATTCAGAGAAGAAGTATTGACATTCTTCGGAGGACCCCTTAATGTGATCAGATCCGCTTTAAGCAAGTGC
Organism: Vicia villosa; assembly: GCF_029867415.1. Taxonomy (NCBI): domain Eukaryota; kingdom Viridiplantae; phylum Streptophyta; class Magnoliopsida; order Fabales; family Fabaceae; genus Vicia; species Vicia villosa. The sequence continues at coordinate 105,119,657 of NC_081183.1, forward strand.
TGCAATGCCTGAGAGATTGGCATGTTGATTTTGGTGAAAGTTCTTCTTGGTGCATCTGGTCGATGCGTATATTTTGGCTGTTGATCTTTTTGAGGTGCAGATGCGGAGATCATAACTGCCCCTACAGATTGATGCTGATCACTTTTGTGACTTGTCTGAATTTGCGCTGTATTGACCTCATTTCTGATGGGCCTTTTTGTAGTACCAGAGGAGGATCCTACTTGAATTTTTCCATTTCGAATGCCACTTTCGACACGTTCTCCGGTCAGTATTAGGTCAGTGAAACCTGATGATGAACTTCCCAGCAAATGGCTATAGAATGGGCCAGTTAAAGTGCCCATGAACATGTCGACTAGTTCGCGATCAGATAAGGGTGGTTGAACCCTTCCAGCCATATCTCTCCACTTTTGTGCATACTCTTTGAAACTTTCTTTTGGTCCCATAGACATGCCTCGCAATTGAGTACGAGTGGGTGTAAGATCAGCATTGTATTGGTACTGTTTGTAAAAAGCAGCAGCTAATTCTTCCCAAGTATGAACCTTGGTATTTTCTAGCTGGTAGTACCATTCGAGTTGTGTACCTGACAGACTTTCTTGGAAAAAGTGAATCCACAATTTGTTATCTGTTGTATGAGGTTGTATCTTCCTCACATAAGATCTCAAATGTAGTTTTGGACAAGAAACTCCATCATACTTTGCAAAGGTTGGAACTTTGAATTTTGGAGGGATGACAACATCCGACACGAGTCCCAGATCATTGAAATCTAAGCCAGGTATTTTTTGTATTTCCATAGCTTTCATACGATCCTCCAACTGTTGGTATTTGTCATCATCCTGTTCGTCTCCAGAATGATCTTCTTCTTCATTTGAAGAGAGAGAGGGTTTAGCAGAACCCTGGTTGCTTTGATTATCTTCTTGTTCACCATCACCGACTATTTCAGGGATTGGTGGCTTTTTGATCTTTTTGACAGGGATCTTGATCTTCCTTCTCAGGTAACTCAAGCCTGCAGATTCTTTGGGCTTCTTCTTCTTCTTGAGTATCAGGGCTTTCAGCTCTTGTTGCCCCTTTGCCAGTTCCAGAATTGCCACTTGAACTTGGGCATTCTGTACTTCGAGATTCTTGATGCTTGCCTCAGATTCCATCTCTTCTGACTGAAATAAATAGCGAAGAGATGAGAAACCCGTCATGAGAACCTGTTATGAAATGTGTATGACTGGATGCCATGTATGCAATGTGTATGCAATGTATGAAATGCAAATGCAATGTATGAAATGTATATGCAATGCATGAAGTGAAATGTGTGTGCAATGTTTCAAGGATCTTAGAGTTTAGATTTGTTAAAGAAGAAACAAACGTTAGTTAATCAATTTATTTCTCTTTTTCTTTTTTTTTGCTTCTTTTTTTCTTTTTTCTTTGCCTCATTTGGGCTTACAAGACAGAAATAAAATAAATGATCCTTCAGATCTCCCGTGGACGCTTTCTCTTTGCCCCCAGGAATGTGTTGATCTGCTGTTCTTCTTGAAGCTGTCCGGTGAGCTCCAATATCCTTCTCTCATAGTCCTGACAGTATGATTTGAAGGTGTCTCTTTCCTCTGTGAGTTGAACCCAAGATTTTTGCAACTCTTCTAGGTCAGTTGGCATGTCCGGGTATAGAATAACCTGAGGTTCATATCCTTCGACCTCTGGTTCAATAGTCACAGGTAGAACAGCAGGATATGGCATAAGGAGTTTCTGAGCATGAATGCGGACCCATCTGAGGTAGGGTTCCATAGGAATAGAATTCCATTGCCCCAGAGTTTTGCTTTCTATTCTATAGACACTGTCCCATGCATGTATGAACCTTCGTCGGTGTCTATGAGAATCATTCTCGTAATCAAACACAATGCCATGGATAATCATGTCATGAGGACCGTTGCTCCTTGCATATCCGAATTGGCGTAGAGCTAGAGAGGGATTGTAAGTGATACCTCCTTTAATGCCAAGGAGTGGCACATTAGGGTATTCTCCACAATGATCAATGATAGTAATGTCTCTTTGAAAGAAGTTGTTCCATCGGATATCTGAATGAGATAAAGACATGATTCTGTAAGACCATTGTGCTCTTTGTTCATTTCTCAGTACTGATCGGGGAAGATGACATGTAAACCACCTAGCCAGTAGTGGTATACAGCACATGAGAGTTCCTCGTTTCTTCGTGGTACGAGTGTGTAGAGAGTGTAGGATGTCTCCCAGCAATGTTGGTACCGGGTTGCGAATTAGGAAAAGGTTGATGATGTGTACACTTATGAACTGGTCGGAATTAGGGAACAAAACCAACCCATAGATCAAAAGAGCCATAACTTCTTCAAAAGCTGGATAACTTTTGTTTTCTAGCAGTAGTCGAGCCTTTTCCAGTAAGAATTTGGCAAGCAAACCCTCAACTCCACTCTTTGTTTCCCAATTGGATTTGATTTCTGATTTCCGCAAATGTAAAGCAGCAGCAATGACTTCAGGTTTTGGTTTTCTTTCTAAACCAGTGAAAGGTAATTGATCTCGGATTGGTAATCCAATTAATTCAGAGAATTCTTCCAAAGTGGGTACCAACTGGTAATCAGGAAATGTGAAGCAATGATGTTCAGGGTCGAAGAACTGGAACAGGACCCGTATCATGTCTTCTTCAAACTTTGAGGTAACCAAATGGAGTAGGTGACCATGCTTTTCAGTGAATTGAGCATTCCTGGGGAATTCTGCTACCAAGACTTTGAGTTCAGATGGCACCGTTGAGATATTGATTCGGATGTAATCTCTGGTGGCGGGAGCCATTACCTGCAAAAACAAAAGTAAACTCTTTGATCCTTGAAATGTGTAGTGAAAAATGATGTGTTTATGATGCAAACATGTGGCACACAAAAACAAATCAAACAATAGCCTTAGGTTTAAAGGCTTGCATGAGGTTGATAGGTGATACCCTCCCCTCTGAAGTTGAGTTGGTTGAAAACCTGTCCTAGAATAGTATTCGGGTTCTATGATCCTTGGAGACAACATCTCAATACGGCGCTCGGACGGCCGATCAAGAATATTCCTCGAGGATAACTAGCTTCGATCAATTTCAAAGCTAGCCACTTAAAAGGCCACAAGTCAAGTTTAACTAAAAGGTTCTAAGACAAATTAGTGTTAATGACACTTCGGAAGCCTAATATACTCCTTGATCGCTTTCAAGGGACATCAGTATAAACCAAAGTATCACACTAACGATGACTACCAGATCAACCGTATCGGTACATGCCGTACAGTTTCCTTGGTCTATTGTCATATACTTAAGGTATCTCGAGATTCGGGTTAGAATCTTTCACACAAGCAAAGTACCCAAGCAAACCTGTGAAAAGTAAAGCAATCAGATCAAACAATTGAAAACATCGAAATGATCTATACTCTAAAGGTAACCCCTTTTGAAAACATTTTGAATTTGTATTCCCCAGCGGAGTCGCCAGTTCTGTGGACCGTCCTTTCTGGCCATACCCCTCCGTGGGTGGGATACGTGAACTGACTCTTTTTTGTCGATCGGACGCTTTCGCGTCACTTTTGAAAAAGTTTACAGAGTCGCCACCGACCTTTTATTTTATCCAATGAAGGAAAGGTTTATAAAAGAAACAGAAAAAAGACCTTTGAGAGATTCTGGGTAAGGGGGTAGGTTATACAAAGGGAAGGTGTTAGCACCCTTTGTATCCATGGTTATCCATGGGCTCTTTAGTTTGCTTAGCTCATTTGCTTTACTTTTCAATTGATTCGGAATGCTTTACCTGTGTTTTTGAAATACCTTTGCAAATAGAATTTGTAATGATCCTTGTGCGGATATATACAAATGCTTGTTTATCTTTCGAAAGATGTTTTGAAAAGATCGTTAATTTTGTAATGATCCGTGTTTGGATGTATACAAAATATTGTCTTTTGGAAAATTCGTTTTTAAAAAAAACAACAGTGTATGAGAATTTTGTTTGTTTTGATTTTGAGCAAGCAAACTAGGAGGTCTACCCTGAGTTAGGAGGTCTTTATCCTTGTTCCCTTTAAAAATCTATCCATTCGTCGGATATAAACAAAAGGTTCGATTTTGTACTCGAAACAGTAGAAATGTAACTTTGATTTTGAAAAGAGTGAAAAGGGGTTACCCTAGGAGGTGCAAATGTGATTGTGATTGAATTCAGATATTTATCTTTGAAGTTAGTGATCTGACGGTTCAGTTTTATCTTTGACATACACGCAGTTTATATGGGTGCTGGAAATTAAAATGCGGAAATGTAAAGTGCAGAAAGTAAATCTACGCTATTACATCGATTGTGCGGGAAATGTAAACTAGCCTATTTACATGAATTTGACATCCTATACATTTATCTAGGAATTTTAAATTGCAAGAAATAAAAGGCATATTTTTGTATTTTTGTGATTTATTTTAAATATAATTAATGCATTATTAATTAATTTAAAATAAAGAAAAGATGGAAATATGATTAAACCTAGCAAATAAGTTTAAAAATATGTACAAAATGTTTGTTAATTGATTTTAGAACAAAACTAATTTTTTTGGAATTTTTGAAATTTGTTTTTGGATATTTTAAGTTAATTAAAACATAATGATATAAATAATTACACAAATAATTAAGACTTAATGATAAAATTATCCTAAATATGTACAAAATTAGTTTATGATATATAAACAATATTTAACACAAAGAACAATTTTTTTATGATTTTTTGACTAATTAAAATAATTAATAAGCAAATATATAAATACATACTAATTAATTATGAAAAATATTGAAATTTTGAAGAAAAATAAAATATTTTTATTTCAGAAAATAATATATTATTTTAGAAGTTTAAAATATTTTTTGGGGAATTTTTTGAATTTTTAAACTATTTTTAATTAATTTATCAAAGAAATTAAAATAAAATAGAAAATAAAAAAGGATACTTATTCAGTGTGGAAGTTGACTGAGGGAGCATGGTGTAGCTGCGTGTGTGAGGCGTTGGATTGGAGATTGAATTGATCCAAGGGTTCAGATCTGAGGTCACATGAAGCACATGATTAAAGCAAGGCATGGGATTAGTGGGAGACCAAAGTCAGACTGGTCCCCACCCTCGCCTGCATGGACCAATGGAAACAGAGGAGAGAAGGTTGAAAAGTTGACTGACGAACCACGCTCGGACGCGTGGTCGTCTTCAACCTCCGTCCCATGCACTTTTTCAGACAGATAGCGGGGGTTTTTAACCCCCTCTATTTCACGATACAAAAACGTTATTTTCGGTAGCTTCCCAAACCTGCAAGAACACACGTTAGCAACATATGAAAACAACCCAGATCCACTAAACATGATGCCCTGAATCCAAATATGTCATTAGTTTCGTGGTTTGATGCTCATAGCTATAGGTTCGAAGATGTTAAAGTATGAACACTCATAAGCTTATGTTAATGGCATATGGCTATCCTCACGTGGGAGTTGGCATGTTAAGGCCCAGATCATTTGCATAGGACCTTATGAGCATGATAGGATGGTTGGTTAGCATTGAAATCAGTTGCATATACAAAAACGAAAATAAAATTCATATGTACATGAAGAGTATTATATGCTTTATACGACTCTCATGGGCCTGTGTTTAAAGTTCAATCTTACTCTATTATCTTTGAGAAGATGATTAGAATGCTTGGTTTGTATTAATATTGATTGGAAAATTGATTTTGAAAATTACAAAGTATGGAGATTTTTTGAGAATTTTGAGAGGTTTGTGGCTATTCTCTTGCTATCTCTTCGTGTGTCCCCCCTTTTGCTGAAGTATGATGCTTCTTTTATAGCCCAAAGTTGCTTGGAACTCAAGCTAAGAAGCTTTGTTGTCTTTGTTGAAAGTTTGATTTTTAAAATATTAAAAATCTTTGAATTGTTGACCAAGCTTGACTCCATTCAATGCTCTTGTCTTGCTCTTCAATTCTTGCAGAAAAAATGAAGATTCCTTGAAGTGAGTCATACTTGGAGGCCAAGCAACCATTATCCATGCATTTTCCTTTTAATTTTAATCTTAAAGTAAGATAAAATTATGCAAAAAATGGCCAATAAAGATGTGGGCTTTGTCTTGGTCGTGGGAGGCCCATAGTAACATGGCAAAGATGTTTGGACCATAAAAACTTGGACTCATTTGGAAAAAAAACATTTTTGAGCAATGTTGATTTCATGCATTTTCCCAAAATTTAGCCAACTTCAACAAGGTGTAAATCCTTCAATTTTTGTCATATGAAGGAGATCTTGCACTTTTTGGAAACCTCAAAGAGTCCTCTAACCAATGTCTTTGGTCTCATATCAAAATGATTTTTGGTTCTCCTTGTGTGTCCATTTGAAAAAAGTGTCTTTTTGTTGACTTTGAAAATGACCTGTAATGTCTTTGGCCATATTTTTCAAATGGTGAATGCAATGACCATGGGATCAATTGCATTTGAAAGATAATTGAATTTCCTTCAAAATGAGCTTTGGTTGACATTTTTTGGATGAAGGATGAGAGAGTTATGATCAGTCAAAGTTGAGTTGACTTTTCAGGCAAAAACCCTAATTTTGAATCTTAGGGTTTTGTTGATTTTTGATCTTTCCTTGATGAATTGTGATCATCCAATGATCAAATGTTGAATCCTTTGACAAAATATGGACTTTGACAAAAAATTTCATTTTTGACTGTCAGTTGACTTTTTTGGTCAAACGGGTCGTCTGTTGACTGTTTGAGCTGCTGACGGTGCGTCTGAGTGAATTGAAGTTTGAAAATTTGTATGATGGTACTTTGAGATGTATGGATGTATATGAAATCCATTTGAGCTCTCAAAACTTGTTGCTCCTGTTAAAACAAGAAAAACCCTGATTAGGGACTGTCTGTATAGGAGGCAGTTAAGCGTACCTGATTTTTGTGCAGTGTTGAGTTTCTGCTAATCATGTGATATTCAGAAGACTTCTAACACAAAAATCTTGGAAATTTGAATTGTGAAAGATTGATTTGATTGATGGTACAAAACACTGAGAATTGTACTGCCAGCAGTTTGTCTGTCAACTGACTGTTCGTGTACTGAAGCAGCAGTTAAAGTGAAAAAGTCAACTGTCAAAGTTAATTTTCTTTTCTTTTTTGTTGTTATTTTTGTCTTTGTTTTGTGTGAAGCATGAAAATTTATTTACATGACTTGTTAGAAACAGAAACATAATAAATAACTGATATTTACGGTATGCGGGCAAAATTACCGATAATAACCTGAAAATTGTTTACTGCACAGAAATAGAAATATTTGACTGGCAGAAAACACACAAGTTAAGATTTGATTTTTTGAAAAAGAGATTTGAAAAGATTTTGAAAATAATGGAATATAGTACAAAAGTTAGTGGGAAACCAAAAACAATTGTTACCAGTATAGTGTGAGTTTCCTGCTTCTGCGCCTGCAAAAAGAGTTAACTCTGCATGATTGTGTTAGTACTATTTATCTGTAAATAAATAAATAGTATTTGTGATGTAATGAACAGTATTTGGCGTTTGCGTAAGAATAAATTCCTCTGTAAGCCAAGCTACTGTATAAGAAAAGTTTCTGAAATTTAAGTACTTCATATGCTAGGATATTTGAAATAAAAATCCATGATTATATGAAACTCTTAATTTTCAGATTGGAGTTTTCTTGAAAAAAGATGTGGGCAAATTTTGGGGTATAACAGTTATCAACTTTCACCCAAAGACAGAAGACTTTCTTGAGTTATGGGAAGAGGTTAAGAATGATATTCTTAACTTCTATGTTAAGAGAAAGCCCCGTTTGCAACAGCAGTTCTCTGTCTGTGAACTGTCCCTCTCTTCCTCTTCGGTCTCTTGGATCTCTCCTACAGTGGAGGTTCTAGTCTGGAAGACAAGAAGACCACAGGGATTCTTGATGGGTTGACACAGAATGTGTCTTGCTAGGGTTTTGTTTTTAATTTTTGTAGTCATTTCCTCTTTGGATGACTTTTTATGTATTTGCTAGGAATGTTTCTCATCTTGTTAAACATAAGAACCTTTTGTAATATCTTTTGATTATCAATGAAAAGTTTCTTTGTTTTTACATTCCAGTGATTTTATTTGTCGTTTTATTCATCTGAGTCTCTTATGCTTTTTGATGTTATGACAAAAAGGGGGAGAAGATAAATGATAAATGATTTGATTAATCTATCAGTTGCTGGGTAAAGCTCCCACACATTTATTAACAAGAACTGCAAGTTCTATATGGTTTAAGTGTTTTGCAGGTATAAAGAAGTGAAGAGAATCTTCAAAGCAAACACAAGAAGCAAAACCATAAGAAGTGTTATTCTGTAAAAAGAATAAGCTCATGGAAACTGAAGCAAGCTAAGTGCTGTCAAGCTTCAGAAATCAGAAGCAAGAAAGAAGAATGAATCAGAAGCACTGATAATAGAATTTGATCCATATTTGTCTATTTGCTCTGACAAAATTCTATTTGCTCTGATACATTATTTTAGCCTATATGGCTCTGATACATATCATGTGTTCTAATATACATTTTATGTTCTGACTCGTTCATGCTGACTTTTGTCGTTTAGTTTTTGTTCTGTAACATTTCAGGATGTAGAGATGCTCTGATGATGCTCTGGTACATTCAACAATGTTCTGATACAAATCTAGCATGAAGTGATGTTGGTAGAAATTCAAAGCTCTGAAGCTATCCGAGGGAAGCAGAAATCAGAAGCTGTGAATGTTCTAAAGATCCAGAAAACTCAAGTTCTGAAGCTGTCCTAAATGGAAGCAGAAATCAGAAGCTGTGAATGTTCTGAAGATCAAAGAAATTCAAGTTCTGAAGCTGTCCTAAATGGAAGCAGAAATCAGAAGCTGTGAATGTTCTGAAGATCAAAGAAATTCAAGTTCTGAAGCTGTCCTAAATGGAAGCAGGAATCAGAAGCTGTGAGTGTTCTAGGGATCTAAAGAAATTCTAGTTCTGAAGCTGTCCAATGGAAGCAGAAGTCAGAAGCTATGAATTCTCTGAAGACAGAAGCTTATGTGATCGTCTCTACCGAAATAATCAAGGAAGTCTTTTATTAAAGTTCTTCGAGTATTTATTTCAGGGGGAGATTATTTATCTCAGGGGGAGATTGTTAATCTCAGGGGGAGACATATTCATATGCTTATGCTATAGCTGTGTAATTTGTCTTTTGCCGTCTGCTCTTTCTGATCGCAAATTCATATCATTTATATATGTTTTTGTCATCATCAAAAAGGGGGAGATTGTTAGAACAAGATTTGTTCTGATCAATTATCTTAGTTTTGATGATAACAATAATATGAATTTTGCTTAAGATAATATGGTACTCTAATCCAATGTAATTTCCTTTTCAGGAAATATATAAAGAGTATGCATAATTCAGCGCTCAGAAGCTTTGTCTCAAGGGTTCAGCATGCAACATCAGAACATGGTCTGGCAAGACATCAGAAGATGGTCGAAGCAGAATCAGAACATGGGTCTATGGAAGCATCAGAAGAACATGAGATCAGAAGCAATGAAGTTCTGATGGTATCACGCACAGAAGCACTTCAAGGTCAGAAGATCAGAAGATGCTTTGCACCAAGCTGTTTGACTCTGATGATATTCAAACGTTGTATTCACAAACATCAGATCAGAAGGAAGTACAAGTGGCAAGCTACGCTGACTGACAAAAGGAACGTTAAAAGCTATTATAGGCAACGTCAGTAGACACAGCGTGAACAAGGCTCGAGGTAGTTGACAAAAGCGTATAACATTAAATGCGATGCTGTACGGAACACGCAAAGCATTAAATGCACTCAACGGTCATCTTCTCCAACGCCTATAAATATGAAGTTCTGATGAGAAGCAAGGTTAACGATTCTGAACAAAACAACTCATATTAACTTGCTGAAACTCTGTTCTACTCAAAGCTCAGAATCTTCATCTTCATCAAGCTCACTACATTGCTGTTGTAATATATTAGTGAGATTAAGCTTAAACGTTAAGAGAAATATCACAGTTTGTGATTATAGCTTTTAAGAAGCAATTGTAATACTCTTAGAATTGATTACATTAAGTTGTAAGGAACTAGAGTGATCGTGTGGATCAGAATACTCTAGGAAGTCTTAGAGGTTATCTAAGCAGGTTGTAACTAGAGTGATCGTGTGGATCAGAATACTCTAGAAAGTCTTAGAGGGTATCTAAGCAGTTGTTCCTGGAGTGATCAGTGTGTGATCAGAAGACTCTGGAAGACTTAGTTGCTGACTAAGTGGAGAACCATTGTAATCCGTGCGATTAGTGGATTAAATCCTCAGTTGAGGTAAATCATCTCTGCGGGGGTGGACTGGAGTAGTTTAGTTAACAACGAACCAGGATAAAAATAACTGTGCAATTTATTTTTATCTGTCAAGTTTTAAAGCTACACTTATTCAAACCCCCCCCCTTTCTAAGTGTTTTTCTATCCTTCATAGAAATGCTTCATTTGAGAGGTATAATACAAAAGATTACAGGTCATTTTCAAGCATCCTTCAAAAGCAGTTTTTTGTCAAAGAGGATATGATCAAGATAAAAGCTCCAAATAAAAAATATGTTCCAAAGTGGCTTGTAGAGGACCTCTTGAGGTTTCAAAAAAGTCCTAGAACTCCCTCATAGCTAAAAAATTGAGTGAGATATGCTTGGTCAAAGTAGGGTGATTTTGGAGGACCAAATGTGAATAAAGAGGGGTCAAAATTGAATTTCTTGCAAATGGGCCTATGTTTTATGATCTAAACTTGGTCCACAAGTTATTTATGCTGCCTAAAACCATATGCCACGAAATTAAATATATTATTTGATTTTTTAGGATTTTATTTCATTTTTAATGATTTAATTAAGATGGAAAATCAAATATATTGGTAAAAGATGTATTTTGATTGTTTTCAATCAACATTTATGGTCAAATACAATCTAATTTTCGTGCATAAGTAGATTGGAGGAGATTGATACCATATGAGCCAAATATAGTAACTTAAGAATCAAGAAATAAATCAAATTTGTGAAATTGGCAAGGGTGGATTTAATGATCATTGGGCCTCCAATTCTTGACCTAATGGAAGCCTATAAGTAGTTGAAGCTATGCACACGGACAAGGGTTGGAAATTCTGGGCAGAGGTGCACATTCAAGAACTCAAAAAATCTCCAAGAAGCTTGAATTCGTTTTCAAAGAATTAAGGTGCTTCAACAAGATTTGAAGGTTGCAAAAGTTTCCTCGAAGGTTTCTGAAGGTGATTGGATCATTACGCGTCATCAACAACCCCAGAATACCTCCGTATAAGCTCAGGTATGTCGTTCTGAATTTTGGGTCGATGGCGATAATATATGCATCTTCATGTTAATTTGTTTGCATATTATGATTGGCCTGATTGTTGCGAATGTTTCCGGATCGTTAATTGAATTTCTGGGAACTCTTGATATGGTTCACCATTGTTAACCGAGTTAGGGTTTATAGGTTTTAAATTGGGGGTTTATATTAGGGCTAAAATTAGATTAAAAAAAGGTTAGCATTAGGTTCGTATGACTTAAACGGAGAGTTTTGATGTGTCGCGAAAGATTTATATGGATGCATATGTTAATCGCTATTTTCCAGGGGCTTTTGCTACAAAGAGAATCTCAACAAATTCGTAGCCAATTCTTCAGGTTTTTTGCAGGTGTGTTGGGGAAGATGATGAGTTGTCATCATCTGATTCGTTGGTTTGAATCCATGCGCGCTTTTCATTGCATGTTTCTGATTTTATTATATAATATATTGAGCGTATGTTTCAATCAACTGAGCAACTTGGTTGGGGTGGTTAGTAGGCGCGTATGTGAGTGGAGGGTCATAGGTTCGAGCCCTCCCTCCAACATTATTTTTTATAAAAAGCATGTCTTCATGATTCCATGCGCACACAACCATAAGGTTCATCATGCACCCTTAGATATGAACCATACGATTGCCACTAATCTAGATCTTACGCCCCAGATTTAGTTCTCTATACCATGGACCCTAATGACAACCACGCTGAATCAAAACCCTAATAAAGTAAATCTATTTTAATTAATTTATACATTTTACTTAATTCTTTTTAGATATTTATTTATATAATAATAGATTACTTTTATAAATAAATTAAATGTATTATAAATAGTAAATCATTAATTTATTGTTCGTTTGGATTAAATCTATTAATCGTGATGGGCAATAATCGATTTTCCTTAAATATTTATTTAATTAAAATAAATAGTTTATTTGGCTAAATGGTTCCAATCATTTTATTGGTTGTGATGATTAGCTTATCTTCCTATTTAAATTCATTATTATTTTTAATCGAACCATTCGATTACGAGGAATAATGATACAAATTGAATTATTAAAATTATTAAAAAAATACTATTATTCATTATTAGTGATAATTGAATCAATCAATTAGAATTGGTAATGATACAACTATTAATCTATTAACTATGGTAATTGAATGAATCGATTATCGCGGTTAAAAGTGCAAATTAAAATCAGGGTTGTACGCCCAAATCCTAAAACACTTCCCAAATCTAAAATATTCAAAACACTTCAAATCAAATCATGGATTTTCATCCTTATTCAAAACTACGATGGGCCATTCAAAAAGCTTTCAAACCATTTAAACATCTCCAAATTCAAATTCTAAGGCGTACAACCCTTCCCCGAACTACGTTGACTCTGATTCTCCCTAAGGAGATACGTAGGCACTTGGATAACCAAGGCGAGTCCCCTTCCCTCTAAATCTCATTTTTTCCCGTTTCATTTCCCTTAATTATTTAACCCTCGAAAGCACAAACCTTACCTTAATACTCTTAGCCATAAAACTGTTAACCTTATATTCAAAGCCATAGGAAAGGGTTGAGGGTGCCTAACACCTTCCCCCGACCTGAATATAGTATCTTACCCTGATCTCTTAACTGCGCGAGGTTTCCTATTCGCCTTGGTAGAATAGGTGGCGACTCTAAAAGCCGCTACGTCGAACCTATGAACCTATGAACCTAGGGTCTATGTGTAACACCCGGAATTTAATTATTTATTTAATTAAATTGTATAAGGAAATTATTTGTTGGAATTAGTCGAAGTTAGAATTATTGACATTATTATAAGAGGCGTAATTCGAATTTATACGTTGTGTTGGGCGGATAAATTAATGATCGAGAAATTAGTCGGTTTAATCGGAGAATAATATTAGAGATAATATTACTTTAATGGACTATTATTAATTTAAGTTGATTTAAGCCATAGAGAATGATATTGATTATGTTGGGTTGGTGGTTCGGACGATTTATTTTATATTCGGTAGTTAGTCAATTTGGTGGAGAGAAATAATAATAGAATTAATATTATGGATTATGAGAGTGTTTTATTTAAGTGGGCTTAGACGTTGCGTTGGTGATAGTAATCATGGGGGTGTTAATTAGTAAGCCCAAATGAAGATCATAATTATAATAATAATTATAATAAAATAAAGGAAATAAGAAGAGAAGTTAGGTCTCAGTAGACGTGGAGAAAGAAGAAAAGTTGGAGAAAGAGGAGAGGTGAAGAAGAGAGCCATGGCGGAAGAGAAAAGCTAGAGGAAGTCCAATTTTCGCAGCAAGTTTCTGCAGTGAGACACCTTAGTAAAACGGACGTTTCTCCCAATCCAACCGTTGGATCGTCGTGGTTCGTGGACACAACGTTCCAGACTCGTAGAGGTTTTTGGTGCGTCTATGCACGTTGTTAGAAAAGATTTTCGGAGAAAAGTTGGAAGCGGCGGCATAAGCTATGGCAACCGGGAGAGTAAAGCAATCTCATATCCAAGGTAAGGGTGGGGTTCTAGCTCTATAAACTGGATTATGATGAATGATATGTGGGGGTTATGGTTGTATGATTGCCTCTATTTTGTGTGTTGTGATTGTATTGTTGAATGTTGAAATTGATTGACGTCGGTGAATAAGGTTATAAAAGTTCAATCAATGATTGCGGGAAATTAACCTAGGGTTTATAATTATTATTATTGAGGAATTAGTTGTAGAAAATTGCTAGATGTTGGTGGAGTATAACTATAATATTGCTATGTTCCTGTGATGGTCGAAATTGAATTGTACTGGAATCGAAGGAAGAAAATTGAGTTTTAATTTTGTTGGAAGATGCTGTCAGCGCAGGTAAGTGCCAAGGTTTGGACGCGGCGCAAACTGAAGGTTTCTGTGGTGTTCGCGGCGCAAAGAGAGGTTCGCGGCGCGTGCTATACGAGTGTTAGAAATATGTTTTGATTTCTGGCTGTTGATGTTTTATGTTGGTTGTTGGGATCAAGCCTTAGTAGGATTAACTTGAGAAGAATTATAATTATTATTAGTGAAGAAATTGGTTTAAATTAATTAGAATATTATACCGTTGGAATTGATTAATTTAATTAGTAGAAATTATAGTGATGATTCTTAGTGATGAGATATGTAGTTAATGGATTTTGTATAAAGATGGAATTAGTGTGAAGAAGAAATAGCAGTAGTAATAACGATAATATATGTAGCAGGCTGAATTAGTAGCATAATTGGATTTAATAATATAATTAACGAATAGTAGAATTGAAGAATTAGTACCTAGATGTTTAGGGGTTGTTTTGTAATGATTAAGTTGATGCAATTGATGCATGTTTAAGTTGTTGTTTTCGTTGCTGCCATTCTGGTTGTTGTTGATACGTTGATTAAGTTGCAGGTCTTATGACCAATGTTGTTTAAGTTATTGATAATGCGTTGATTAAGTTGCAGGTCTTATGACCAAGGTTGATTAAGTTGTTTGTGGTTGTTGCATTGTTGTGTTGTGACGTTGTGGTTGTTGTTGCATGCATACATTTGCATTGTTTAAGTTGGCCTTGATGGCATCACGTTGAAAAGTTGAAGGCTTATGCCTTGGCCTTAATGGCACCACGTTGAAGGCTTACGCCTTGTTGAAATGCCTCGATAACCTGGCATATGTTTAAGTTGGGAGTTTTACTCCAAATGGTACCACATGCATTTGCACAATTGAGTCGCATTTGAAGTTGTTGTTGTTGTTTCGTTGTTGTTGTTGTTATTACGTTGTTGTTGTTGTTGATATAAGTTGTCGTTATTGTAAGTTGTTGTTGTTATAAGTGGTTGTTGTTATTAAGTTATGATGATTTAAATTGTGAAATAATTATTATAACTATTGCTATAGTTGTTGTTGCTAATTGTTGTTATACTTGTTACTGAATATTGTTATCATAATTGTTGTTGGTAAATAATTATTATAACCGTTGTTGTTATTTGTTATTATAACTGTTGTTTGAATAAGTATGAAGTGGTGATATTGTATGATCTAATCTTAATATATTATTTATCATACGCTTGCTTATATTGTTGGATATCTCACCCCTTCTGTAATGATGTTACCTATTATGGGTAATTGAGCAGGTACTCAAGAATAGCTGTGGAAGTGAAGTAACTTTATGAAGTCCTTAGTTACTGTTAGTTCGAGTTTGTCTTGCTCTGATACGTAGCACTCGGGGGATGTTTATGTGTTGTTTCTAAGTTGTTGTTATTACTAATTGTTGAATAATTATAAATTGAACGATGTTTTAGTTGAATAAAGTTGCTAACTGATCTATAAGTTGGAAGTTGTAATTCTGTGGTTTTAATATTAAAAAGGTTGTTATGTTCCTATGAATAAATATGTTGTGAGTTGTTCAGCCGAATGCTATGTATCATATTAAAAGAAATACAGGTTGCTTTGTTGTTTTATGTTGAAATGTGACATCCTATTTTATGTTTGAAAATTTTAGCACTCTGATTTTTAATATAAATGTCGGGTAGAAAATGGGGTGTTACATTAGTGGTATCAGAGCAGGTCGGTCTGTCCGGCCAGAGTCGTCTAATGTTGTTTATTCCTCTGTACGCGACAAGTGTGTGAAACACTGTCAGTACTTGTTGTTTTCTGGTTGTTGCAGGTATTAGTTTGCGGAAACTGGGGGAGAAGCGTTGCTTCTCAGATGTGTTTTAGTTGGAAGTTGCAGAGAGGATTGTTATCTTGGTGTTTCGGAAACTGAAGTTCACCGAAAGAATTGGCTCTCGAGTTATAAAAAGTTTGGGAGCGAGGAGTTATGTTAAGGACTGTCTGGAAAGTGATTAAGTTGAAGAGAATGAGTTTTTGAGTGAAATTTCCGTAAGCAAAACGCAGGAAAATTTCTGAATCGTTGTGAAACTTCGAAAATTCATAACTGGAGTTCTAGACGTCCGATTTGAGTTCCGTTTGAAGCGTTGGAAAGCTAACGACATGAATTTTCTTATAAAAATAGTGGCAGCATCTGTAACAAATTTATTGGTGGCAGGATTATGTTGGAAAGAAATGAAATTGTCTGTTTGAGTAGATATCGTGTCAACTGTTGACGAAGGGACAATGATTAAGTGTAGGATTATTATAGATCTTGTTATGGATTGTTAGTACGTAATTATAAGAGTTGTTGCAGTTGTTAGAAGTACGAAGAGCATAACTTCAAAAATGAGGAGTGCTGATGATGATAGCACAAGGGAATTTTGTTCTGATAGTATCACAAGGCATGTGGTAGTATGAAGTTGTAAGACGTCGATATTAGCGGATTCAGATGGTTTCGCAGATGTTGAACTATGATGCTTTTGGTGGTGTGAGTGCAATTTCTGAATGAACATTTTGTAGTTTGTAATAATGGTTATACTCCATTACGATTGTCGGATATTTATTGACAAATTAAGGACTTGATCACTCTTAATCTCTTGTTGATATTAGACGGAATTGTATTGGATGTTATAGACTTATTTTACTATCTCGATGATGTAGAAAGCGTTTAATGTTGAGGAAAAAAATTGAGGCTCGGGTAAAGCTTGTAAATTATAAGTTGATAGAAACTCTAATGAGGACGGTGAATTAAGATGGATGATCAGAGTTGCGCAGCTGAAGTGTGATGTGCCAAAGTGTTGTGTTTCCTTGTAAATAGTGCTGATTGAAATAGGATTTCTTGTAAGTCATTGGTCAATGATGAGTTGAGTGGTTATCGGTCAAGTTATGTTGTCAGATTAGTATTATAATAATTTAGTCGTTTTTGCAGTAATGTTGTTGTTGGTTACCGTAGGTGGCGAGTGATATCCTGAGATATCACGAAGTTGATTAAATTGGTTACTTTGAGGTTATTATGGAAGTGACCTGACAAATGATGATGTGGAATGAAGTTGAGGTAGGAGTTGGTGGATAGAATTTTCGAGGACGAAAATATTCTAAGTGGGGGAGAGTTGTAACACCCGGAATTTAATTATTTATTTAATTAAATTGTATAAGGAAATTATTTGTTGGAATTAGTCGAAGTTAGAATTATTGACATTATTATAAGAGGCGTAATTCGAATTTATACGTTGTGTTGGGCGGATAAATTAATGATCGAGAAATTAGTCGGTTTAATCGGAGAATAATATTAGAGATAATATTACTTTAATGGACTATTATTAATTTAAGTTGATTTAAGCCATAGAGAATGATATTGAATATGTTGGGTTGGTGGTTCGGACGATTTATTTTATAGTCGGTAGTTAGTCAATTTGGTGGAGAGAAATAATAATAGAATTAATATTATGGATTATGAGAGTGTTTTATTTAAGTGGGCTTAGACGTTGCGTTGGTGATAGTAATCATGGGGGTGTTAATTAGTAAGCCCAAATGAAGATCATAATTATAATAATAATTATAATAAAATAAAGGAAATAAGAAGAGAAGTTAGGTCTCAGTAGACGTGGAGAAAGAAGAAAAGTTGGAGAAAGAGGAGAGGTGAAGAAGAGAGCCATGGCGGAAGAGAAAAGCTAGAGGAAGTCCAATTTTCGCAGCAAGTTTCTGCAGTGAGACACCTTAGTAAAACGGACGTTTCTCCCAATCCAACCGTTGGATCGTCGTGGTTCGTGGACACAACGTTCCAGACTCGTAGAGGTTTTTGGTGCGTCTATGCACGTTGTTAGAAAAGATTTTCGGAGAAAAGTTGGAAGCGGCGGCATAAGCTATGGCAACCGGGAGAGTAAAGCAATCTCATATCCAAGGTAAGGGTGGGGTTCTAGCTCTATAAACTGGATTATGATGAATGATATGTGGGGGTTATGGTTGTATGATTGCCTCTATTTTGTGTGTTGTGATTGTATTGTTGAATGTTGAAATTGATTGACGTCGGTGAATAAGGTTATAAAAGTTCAATCAATGATTGCGGGAAATTAACCTAGGGTTTATAATTATTATTATTGAGGAATTAGTTGTAGAAAATTGCTAGATGTTGGTGGAGTATAACTATAATATTGCTATGTTCCTGTGATGGTCGAAATTGAATTGTACTGGAATCGAAGGAAGAAAATTGAGTTTTAATTTTGTTGGAAGATGCTGTCAGCGCAGGTAAGTGCCAAGGTTTGGACGCGGCGCAAACTGAAGGTTTCTGTGGTGTTCGCGGCGCAAAGAGAGGTTCGCGGCGCGTGCTATACGAGTGTTAGAAATATGTTTTGATTTCTGGCTGTTGATGTTTTATGTTGGTTGTTGGGATCAAGCCTTAGTAGGATTAACTTGAGAAGAATTATAATTATTATTAGTGAAGAAATTGGTTTAAATTAATTAGAATATTATACCGTTGGAATTGATTAATTTAATTAGTAGAAATTATAGTGATGATTCTTAGTGATGAGATATGTAGTTAATGGATTTTGTATAAAGATGGAATTAGTGTGAAGAAGAAATAGCAGTAGTAATAACGATAATATATGTAGCAGGCTGAATTAGTAGCATAATTGGATTTAATAATATAATTAACGAATAGTAGAATTGAAGAATTAGTACCTAGATGTTTAGGGGTTGTTTTGTAATGATTAAGTTGATGCAATTGATGCATGTTTAAGTTGTTGTTTTCGTTGCTGCCATTCTGGTTGTTGTTGATACGTTGATTAAGTTGCAGGTCTTATGACCAATGTTGTTTAAGTTATTGATAATGCGTTGATTAAGTTGCAGGTCTTATGACCAAGGTTGATTAAGTTGTTTGTGGTTGTTGCATTGTTGTGTTGTGACGTTGTGGTTGTTGTTGCATGCATACATTTGCATTGTTTAAGTTGGCCTTGATGGCATCACGTTGAAAAGTTGAAGGCTTATGCCTTGGCCTTAATGGCACCACGTTGAAGGCTTACGCCTTGTTGAAATGCCTCGATAACCTGGCATATGTTTAAGTTGGGAGTTTTACTCCAAATGGTACCACATGCATTTGCACAATTGAGTCGCATTTGAAGTTGTTGTTGTTGTTTCGTTGTTGTTGTTGTTATTACGTTGTTGTTGTTGTTGATATAAGTTGTCGTTATTGTAAGTTGTTGTTGTTATAAGTGGTTGTTGTTATTAAGTTATGATGATTTAAATTGTGAAATAATTATTATAACTATTGCTATAGTTGTTGTTGCTAATTGTTGTTATACTTGTTACTGAATATTGTTATCATAATTGTTGTTGGTAAATAATTATTATAACCGTTGTTGTTATTTGTTATTATAACTGTTGTTTGAATAAGTATGAAGTGGTGATATTGTATGATCTAATCTTAATATATTATTTATCATACGCTTGCTTATATTGTTGGATATCTCACCCCTTCTGTAATGATGTTACCTATTATGGGTAATTGAGCAGGTACTCAAGAATAGCTGTGGAAGTGAAGTAACTTTATGAAGTCCTTAGTTACTGTTAGTTCGAGTTTGTCTTGCTCTGATACGTAGCACTCGGGGGATGTTTATGTGTTGTTTCTAAGTTGTTGTTATTACTAATTGTTGAATAATTATAAATTGAACGATGTTTTAGTTGAATAAAGTTGCTAACTGATCTATAAGTTGGAAGTTGTAATTCTGTGGTTTTAATATTAAAAAGGTTGTTATGTTCCTATGAATAAATATGTTGTGAGTTGTTTAGCCGAATGCTATGTATCATATTAAAAGAAATACAGGTTGCTTTGTTGTTTTATGTTGAAATGTGACATCCTATTTTATGTTTGAAAATTTTAGCACTCTGATTTTTAATATAAATGTCGGGTAGAAAATGGGGTGTTACATTAGTGGTATCAGAGCAGGTCGGTCTGTCCGGCCAGAGTCGTCTAATGTTGTTTATTCCTCTGTACGCGACAAGTGTGTGAAACACTGTCAGTACTTGTTGTTTTCTGGTTGTTGCAGGTATTAGTTTGCGGAAACTGGGGGAGAATCGTTGCTTCTCAGATGTGTTTTAGTTGGAAGTTGCAGAGAGGATTGTTATCTTGGTGTTTCGGAAACTGAAGTTCACCGAAAGAATTGGCTCTCGAGTTATAAAAAGTTTGGGAGCGAGGAGTTATGTTAAGGACTGTCTGGAAAGTGATTAAGTTGAAGAGAATGAGTTTTTGAGTGAAATTTCCGTAAGCAAAACGCAGGAAAATTTCTGAATCGTTGTGAAACTTCGAAAATTCATAACTGGAGTTCTAGACGTCCGATTTGAGTTCCGTTTGAAGCGTTGGAAAGCTAACGACATGAATTTTCTTATAAAAATAGTGGCAGCATCTGTAACAAATTTATTGGTGGCAGGATTATGTTGGAAAGAAATGAAATTGTCTGTTTGAGTAGATATCGTGTCAACTGTTGACGAAGGGACAATGATTAAGTGTAGGATTATTATAGATCTTGTTATGGATTGTTAGTACGTAATTATAAGAGTTGTTGCAGTTGTTAGAAGTACGAAGAGCATAACTTCAAAAATGAGGAGTGCTGATGATGATAGCACAAGGGAATTTTGTTTTGATAGTATCACAAGGCATGTGGTAGTATGAAGTTGTAAGACGTCGATATTAGCGGATTCAGATGGTTTCGCAGATGTTGAACTATGATGCTTTTGGTGGTGTGAGTGCAATTTCTGAATGAACATTTTGTAGTTTGTAATAATGGTTATACTCCATTACGATTGTCGGATATTTATTGACAAATTAAGGACTTGATCACTCTTAATCTCTTGTTGATATTAGACGGAATTGTATTGGATGTTATAGACTTATTTTACTATCTCGATGATGTAGAAAGCGTTTAATGTTGAGGAAAAAAATTGAGGCTCGGGTAAAGCTTGTAAATTATAAGTTGATAGAAACTCTAATGAGGACGGTGAATTAAGATGGATGATCAGAGTTGCGCAGCTGAAGTGTGATGTGCCAAAGTGTTGTGTTTCCTTGTAAATAGTGCTGATTGAAATAGGATTTCTTGTAAGTCATTGGTCAATGATGAGTTGAGTGGTTATCGGTCAAGTTATGTTGTCAGATTAGTATTATAATAATTTAGTCGTTTTTGCAGTAATGTTGTTGTTGGTTACCGTAGGTGGCGAGTGATATCCTGAGATATCACGAAGTTGATTAAATTGGTTACTTTGAGGTTATTATGGAAGTGACCTGACAAATGATGATGTGGAATGAAGTTGAGGTAGGAGTTGGTGGATAGAATTTTCGAGGACGAAAATATTCTAAGTGGGGGAGAGTTGTAACACCCGGAATTTAATTATTTATTTAATTAAATTGTATAAGGAAATTATTTGTTGGAATTAGTCGAAGTTAGAATTATTGACATTATTATAAGAGGCGTAATTCGAATTTATACGTTGTGTTGGGCGGATAAATTAATGATCGAGAAATTAGTCGGTTTAATCGGAGAATAATATTAGAGATAATATTACTTTAATGGACTATTATTAATTTAAGTTGATTTAAGCCATAGAGAATGATATTGAATATGTTGGGTTGGTGGTTCGGACGATTTATTTTATAGTCGGTAGTTAGTCAATTTGGTGGAGAGAAATAATAATAGAATTAATATTATGGATTATGAGAGTGTTTTATTTAAGTGGGCTTAGACGTTGCGTTGGTGATAGTAATCATGGGGGTGTTAATTAGTAAGCCCAAATGAAGATCATAATTATAATAATAATTATAATAAAATAAAGGAAATAAGAAGAGAAGTTAGGTCTCAGTAGACGTGGAGAAAGAAGAAAAGTTGGAGAAAGAGGAGAGGTGAAGAAGAGAGCCATGGCGGAAGAGAAAAGCTAGAGGAAGTCCAATTTTCGCAGCAAGTTTCTGCAGTGAGACACCTTAGTAAAACGGACGTTTCTCCCAATCCAACCGTTGGATCGTCGTGGTTCGTGGACACAACGTTCCAGACTCGTAGAGGTTTTTGGTGCGTCTATGCACGTTGTTAGAAAAGATTTTCGGAGAAAAGTTGGAAGCGGCGGCATAAGCTATGGCAACCGGGAGAGTAAAGCAATCTCATATCCAAGGTAAGGGTGGGGTTCTAGCTCTATAAACTGGATTATGATGAATGATATGTGGGGGTTATGGTTGTATGATTGCCTCTATTTTGTGTGTTGTGATTGTATTGTTGAATGTTGAAATTGATTGACGTCGGTGAATAAGGTTATAAAAGTTCAATCAATGATTGCGGGAAATTAACCTAGGGTTTATAATTATTATTATTGAGGAATTAGTTGTAGAAAATTGCTAGATGTTGGTGGAGTATAACTATAATATTGCTATGTTCCTGTGATGGTCGAAATTGAATTGTACTGGAATCGAAGGAAGAAAATTGAGTTTTAATTTTGTTGGAAGATGCTGTCAGCGCAGGTAAGTGCCAAGGTTTGGACGCGGCGCAAACTGAAGGTTTCTGTGGTGTTCGCGGCGCAAAGAGAGGTTCGCGGCGCGTGCTATACGAGTGTTAGAAATATGTTTTGATTTCTGGCTGTTGATGTTTTATGTTGGTTGTTGGGATCAAGCCTTAGTAGGATTAACTTGAGAAGAATTATAATTATTATTAGTGAAGAAATTGGTTTAAATTAATTAGAATATTATACCGTTGGAATTGATTAATTTAATTAGTAGAAATTATAGTGATGATTCTTAGTGATGAGATATGTAGTTAATGGATTTTGTATAAAGATGGAATTAGTGTGAAGAAGAAATAGCAGTAGTAATAACGATAATATATGTAGCAGGCTGAATTAGTAGCATAATTGGATTTAATAATATAATTAACGAATAGTAGAATTGAAGAATTAGTACCTAGATGTTTAGGGGTTGTTTTGTAATGATTAAGTTGATGCAATTGATGCATGTTTAAGTTGTTGTTTTCGTTGCTGCCATTCTGGTTGTTGTTGATACGTTGATTAAGTTGCAGGTCTTATGACCAATGTTGTTTAAGTTATTGATAATGCGTTGATTAAGTTGCAGGTCTTATGACCAAGGTTGATTAAGTTGTTTGTGGTTGTTGCATTGTTGTGTTGTGACGTTGTGGTTGTTGTTGCATGCATACATTTGCATTGTTTAAGTTGGCCTTGATGGCATCACGTTGAAAAGTTGAAGGCTTATGCCTTGGCCTTAATGGCACCACGTTGAAGGCTTACGTCTTGTTGAAATGCCTCGATAACCTGGCATATGTTTAAGTTGGGAGTTTTACTCCAAATGGTACCACATGCATTTGCACAATTGAGTCGCATTTGAAGTTGTTTTTGTTGTTTCGTTGTTGTTGTTGTTATTACGTTGTTGTTGTTGTTGATATAAGTTGTCGTTATTGTAAGTTGTTGTTGTTATAAGTGGTTGTTGTTATTAAGTTATGATGATTTAAATTGTGAAATAATTATTATAACTATTGCTATAGTTGTTGTTGCTAATTGTTGTTATACTTGTGACTGAATATTGTTATCATAATTGTTGTTGGTAAATAATTATTATAACCGTTGTTGTTATTTGTTATTATAACTGTTGTTTGAATAAGTATGAAGTGGTGATATTGTATGATCTAATCTTAATATATTATTTATCATACGCTTGCTTATATTGTTGGATATCTCACCCCTTCTGTAATGATGTTACCTATTATGGGTAATTGAGCAGGTACTCAAGAATAGCTGTGGAAGTGAAGTAACTTTATGAAGTCCTTAGTTACTGTTAGTTCGAGTTTGTCTTGCTCTGATACGTAGCACTCGGGGGATGTTTATGTGTTGTTTCTAAGTTGCTGTTATTACTAATTGTTGAATAATTATAAATTGAACGATGTTTTAGTTGAATAAAGTTGCTAACTGATCTATAAGTTGGAAGTTGTAATTCTGTGGTTTTAATATTAAAAAGGTTGTTATGTTCCTATGAATAAATATGTTGTGAGTTGTTCAGCCGAATGCTATGTATCATATTAAAAGAAATACAGGTTGCTTTGTTGTTTTATGTTGAAATGTGACATCCTATTTTATGTTTGAAAATTTTAGCACTCTGATTTTTAATATAAATGTCGGGTAGAAAATGGGGTGTTACACTATGTGATTATGTGCCATATATATATATATATATATATATATATATATATATATATATATATATATATATATATATATATATATATATATATATATATATATATATATATATATATATATATATATATATATATGTGTGTGTGTGTGTGTGTGTGTGTGTGTGTTTGTTTATTATTTGTTTATTTTTTATTCTTTATTTTTTTATTTTATTTCCTTTTTTGCATCCATCATGCATCATGTGCATTCTTGCATCATGTCTTATCCAAAAATAAGAAAGAAAAAAAAGATTTATTATATTTAATCCATAAATGTGGATAAGACATAAATACGAATAAAGCATATCATTCATGGCATGCACGTCATTTCCATGGCATTGAGAGAAGATTTCTCTTTTATCTCCAGAACAAGGGACCATCGGGAAGGATAACCTAACATCCCGACCGTATTATCAAACAAGATTTCAGCAAAAGAAATCAATGGATCAACTAGAACAAAATCAAGCCGCCCTTCGTGAGGAGGGGGATCAACTAAAGGTTAGTATGGAAGAGGTTAAAGGAGGTATGGCTCAGATGCTAGGATTCATGAAGGCCCTCCTAGATAAACAAGACAAGGCAAAAGAGGTTCAGTCTGGGGATACCCTGGTTCAGGATGAGATCCCCAACGACGAAAACCCGCTGCTAGGATTTGTTTCAGGCTTTGGCCCGGATAAGGACAGACCTCAGGTCCGACCCGTCAAGAGAGCTATCCAATTCCAAGAGAAAGGAGAAACCTCTCAAGAAGGATTTGTCCCTCCTCTACAAACGAAAGGGACAACCCGCACAGTTCGCATTCCTGCTAACAATGTCCCTAAGGATGATGATTACCTAGATCTACAATACGGAGTACACGAGGTGGACAACACAGACCAAGCACCTCAGACGCAACAGTCTATTCCTAACTCTGGGGAAGACTCCAAGGACAGTGAACAAATCAAGGCGCTAGAAGAGAGACTAAAAGTGGTAGAAGGATACGATGTCTTCGACGTGGATACCTTTGAAATGAGCTTGGTCTCAGACTTGACTATCCCACACAAATTCAAGATCCCCGACTTCGAGAAATACAAAGGACCCACATGTCCGAGGAATCACTTGCGCATGTATGTGCGAAAAATGGCTGCTTATGCTCACGATCAAAAGCTGATGATACACTTCTTCCAAGAGAGTTTAAGCAGAGCATCTATTGACTGGTACATGCAATTGGAGAAATCCTATATCCGAAGCTAGAATGATCTGGCTAACACATTTTTGAAGCAATACAAGTACAACTTGGACATGGCGCCCAACCGGATTCAATTACAAAATATGTCACAGAAGAAGGATGAATCATTCAAGGAGTATGCCCAAAGGTGGAGGGAAATGGCTTCTCGAGTCCAACCTCCCCTGATGGAAAAAGAACTGGTGGACATATTTATGAGCACTTTGCAAGGACCGTACTACGACAAGATGGTCGGAAGCATATCTTCAGGGTTCTCGGACTTGGTAGTCATTGGTGAGAGAATTGAAGATGGAATAAAAAATGGGAAGATACAAGGGGCACCCTCAAGTTCCTATCACACAAAGAAGTCATATGACGGAAAAAAGGAATCCAACACTGTGGGGGCAATCCTTGGTAATCACACCCCAGTATTACAGCGAAGGGATCAGCAAAAGTAACAGGGTGGCCAACGCACCTGGAGGTCCAAGCCAAAACGATCATTCACCCTGTTGTACATGCCACTGTCTCAAGCTTTGCAACGTCTGCTCAGTCAGAACTTGGTACCTCTGCTACCTCCATACTCAGCTCGAGCTAACCCCGCTCCTGGGTACAAGCATCATGCTAGGTGCGCTTATCATTCAGATAGTCCCGGTCATGATACAGAGGATTGTGGACCGTTGAAGCACAAGATCCAAGATTTAATTGAAGAAGGGCTCATTGAGTTCGAAGATCCTCACAAGTCTAATGCCGTAGGTGGTTAGAAGGAGGATATCTTAGATCATTAGTTTCATTTTCATTTGCAATTTCTTTCCGTTTGTTTAAACATTGGTCTTACGACATATGCTATGTACTTTTCAATAATCAATAATGCACTACTTACGTTTGTCTTGATTTATTCCTAGTGTTCTCACTATATTTAAAACTGTGTTTTACTTGGTTTTCTCCTTTGTGATATTCAACTCTCGTTAAATCCGTACACCTTTATAGGGAGAATGACGAAAACGATACCATAATTTCATACATTACGCTTTTGAACAGACCGTGTTGACGATGTACATGCATTGTTTCAATTCCTAAATAATGGAGATATAAGGATGTTAATCTCTCGTCAACCCCTTTGAGCCTAAAGAAGTAGGAGTTTTCCTTCATGTAAAATAAAACCCTTAATACATAACCCGGGATAGGGTAGCTGCTCAGTTAACTTAATTATTTCAAACTGTTCCTTTGAACATAATCACCGATGGTTCACCGTCATAATTAAGTCCGACAATCAACAGCCGCAAAGAAAAAGAAACCAATGCAAGGGCCTGCTAAGTCAAAACCTATTAAGGAGACTTAGGTAAAATTGGGGCATCCCGCTAACTGTAATTTTAAAATGAACAGTTCAGGCAAAAGTTAGGGATAACAAGGTCGAAAAGAGGTCACTATATATCCTTGGCAAAAGGAAAATATTACAAGAAAAGAAGAGGACTGCCTTTGCAAATAAACCTTTGGTTTTCAAACCATCATGAATATCAGTATCCCCAAAGTCTTTTGGAGCTTAAGCGCATAGTTAACTGAGCATAGGACTGGAGAACATCACGAAGATGGGGATGGGTACAAATAACTTTTGAGCCACTATCCTTTGTTTCTTAAAACCGTGAACCAGGCCACGTTACAACCCTTAAAAGCCCTAACTGAAACATGGTTAGTTCGAAAGCATACCGTTACCAAAAGGTATCCCGAGTCCTTAAGATTTACTATAACTCTTGAGTTGATATCACTTTCTTACAAAAAAAAAACTTCGTTTTACTTAAAAATGTTTTTGAACTTTCAAGACAGACATATACATTCGCATCTTATGAATTTCATTATAAAGTACACTTGCCTATGTGGATTCAAATGTTTTAACATCAGTGAGAAATTGCATTGGGCATGGCTGATGACTAAAAAAAAATATCCTACCGACCGGCGAAATAGCTTTAAAAGCATATCAAAAAAGAAGGAATATCTCTTACGCCTGACTTGGAAGGATATTGTATACACAGGGCATAGCCCGTTGTTATCCTATTTATCTGGGGCAATCTAGTTAATATCCATGGAATCTCTCAAAGATGCTGAATAGCCCATGGGGCAAATCCATTTCCTGGAGGCAACTTGCAAAGGTCACTCAGTATCAGATTGTGCCAATACCAATCTCACATCCTTTCCAGGAACCTTTATAGGACATCTCTCAATCTGTCCGTGTAGTCTTCTTTAAGACATGTTCAAGTATTTCTTACCCTTTCTAGGAGCCATGTTCAGGAAGTCTTCTCTAAGACGCATCCCCTCATCCTTTCTACGAGCCTTTCCAGGTATCTCTTTCCATTTTCAGGAATCTTTTCAGATAGTTTTCTCTAAGATATATTCCTTTCTAAGTAATCTTCTTTAAGATACCCGTCGATCTCTTCAGTTAGTTTTTCTTAAGACATATTCAAACTCCTCTCATGCTTCCAAGAACCTTGTCAAACTTTGTTTAAAGTATAGAGTCTTCTCTAAGACGGTCTCCTATCCTTCCTAGGTTAATCTGCTTCAAGATGTCTGTTCCTAAGTCATGTTTAAAACGCCACATTCCTCGAAACAGTCTTTATCCTTTATAGAAATCTTTTGACCCTCTTCACAAACATGTCACCTTAAGTTTTGTTTAAAACACATTCTTGTTTAAGAAAATTTCCCATTCTTTCCAAGGACCTCTTCAGGTAATATTATAGAAAACATCATCTCATTCTGAGCACTCAGCAAATCACTGCCTGTCAGATGCGACCGAAACGCATGACTCACTATGAAAAGCATCTGCTTCACATTCAAATCAATACTTAGCATCAAGGATCCTATTGACTAGGGGCGTATCTTTCAAGAATTCAAACACTGGGGCAGTACATATCAGGTTCATGGTATGACATGGTAAAATTCGAGTTCCCTCTAAAGATCCCTCCTTCACATTAAGGCGCACGTCTCTCAAAATTTCTGATATTGGGGAAATCACACTAGAAGCATTGTTGCACAATTGGTCTTCCCGCGCCTGTACCATTTACGTCCCGCAATGTGGGATCGTCATACATACATAAATGCTCATTTATTTTGAGAATCTCATTACATGACGCATGCATCATGACATTGCATAAAACTAACGCTGCCTTTTCAGGTCACTTCATAATCAAAAGGATGTTATCATCCAATTACAGTGCAAATACAATCGTATCAACGATTCAATCTTAACAGATACAATTCTAATACCTCATTCCAAGTCTTTCTTCAAAGACAATCTAGAAGCAATCAAAGAACTTCTTACCTTTCCAGGTAGTCTTGTCCAAAACGTATCCTAACCTTCCCAAGTAGTCTTGTGTAAGACGTATTCTAACCTTTCTAGGCAATCTTGTGTAAGATGTATCCTAACCTTTCTAGGCAATCTTGTTTAAGACGTATCCTATCCTTTCTAGGTAGTCTTGTTTAAGACGTTCCATATCCTTTATAGGAACCTGTCTAGGTAGTTTTGTTTGAAACGTAACGTGCCCTTTATAGGAACCTTTCTAGGTAGTTTTGTTTAAAACATATCGTATCCTGTCTAGGAGTCTTTCTAGGTAAGTCTTGGGTATCCCGTATCCTGTCTAAGAGCCTTTCCAGGTGAGTCTTGTGTAAGACGTATCACATCGTTTCCAAAAACTTTTCTAGGTTAGTCTTGTTTAGGACATATCATACCTTTCTAGGTAAACTTCTTCAAACATGTATCCAATCCCTCCGTATCCTCTCCAGGAGCCTTTCTAGGTCAGTCTTGTGTGAGACATGTCTAAGTTAATCTTATAGTCTTATTTAAGGCGTATCGTGTCATTCCCGGGAACCTTTCTAGGTTAGTCTTGTGTAAGACGTATCCTAATCTCTCCAGATAGTCTTGTTTAAGACGTTTCATATCCTTTATAGGAACCTGTCTAGGTAGTCCTGTTTAAGACGTTTTGTATCCTTTATAGGAACCTGTGTAGGTAGTCCTGTTTAAGACGTTTTATGTCCTTTCTAGGAACCTTTCTAGGCAGTCTTGTTAAGACATATCATGCCTTTCTAGGTAGCCTTCTTAAATTGTTTATCCAATCTTTTCTAAGACATGCCTAGTTCTTTTAAAAAGAACTCCTTAGTTAGTCTTCTCCAAGACATTCTTTCTAAGCAGTATTCAAAGCCTAAGCTTCTTCGCATCAACCTTTGGTATACCCTATTCAGGAACCTCTTTAGGTAGTCTTATGTAAGACGTTACTTCACATCTCCTCAGATACAATCAAATGATCCATGTCTGAAAAACATATGCTTTAGAGAAGTATCTTGTCAAGCAAATGGATGGCATCTTTAAAGCCCATCTCAAACTATTTCCTACACCGACAATCGCAAATTTCTGGGTATTCTAGTGTTCAATCCTCTTCCACCATCAAATCGCGATAGGCGAACAAGCCAATCTACCTCTTCAGGTTTAAGAAGATTGAACAGGGGCAACTGTCATACCCCAAAATTTGCCTTCCATATTCCATTCACAATAATTCAAAGCTCAATAGACTCATCTAGTCATTCTCCTGAGCAAGAGTCTCCTAAAGCTAGGGTTTGGTACTCTCCTGATGGAATTAGCAAAACAAGGTCTCTAATGAAGTTCTCCATGACCCATTATGACCTAAGATATCTCTATGCCAAAAGTCAAGGCCCAAATCCAAAGTTTACTTGTTCAACAGCTCAGATGAACCACAATCAAAGCATGGTCCAAACCTCTGATCATTGATCAAACATCAAGTATAGAAGTGTATATCCATCATTTAATCAAAATTTGATCATGATTTATCAGTAGAAACTCAGAGATGAACAAATACAAAAAGGTTCAAATTAGGGTTTCTCTAGGAGAAAGTCAACTCAGCTTTAATTGACCATAACTTTCACATGGAACATCAAAAATTCCCCACTCAAAGCCTATTTGGAAGGAAATTGGATTCTCTACAACTTTGTCTCTCACAAGCCAAGGCTAGAAATGCTTCATTTGAGAGGTATAATACAAAAGATTACAGGTCCTTTTCAAGCATCCTTCAAAAGCAGTTTTTTGTCAAAGAGGATATGATCAAAATAAAAGCTCCAAATAAAAAATATGTTCCAAAGTGGCTTGTAGAGGACCTCTTGAGGTTTCAAAAAAGTCCTAGAACTCCCTCATAGCTAAAAAAATTGAGTGAGATATGCTTGGTCAAAGTAGGGTGATTTTGGAGGACCAAATGTGAATAAAGAGGGGTCAAAATTGAATTTCTTGCAAATGGGCCTATGTTTTATGATCTAAACTTGGTCCACAAGTTATTTATGCTGCCCAAAACCATATGCCACGAAATTAAATATATTATTTGATTTTTTAGGATTTTATTTCATTTTTAATGATTTAATTATGGAAAATCAAATATTTTGGTAAAAGATGTATTTTGATTGTTTTCAATCAACATTTATGGTCAAATACAATCTAATTTTCGTGCATAAGTAGATTGGAGGAGATTGATACAATATGAGCCAAACATAGTAACTTAAGAATCAAGAAATAAATCAAATTTGTGAAATTGGCAAGGGTGGATTTAATGATCATTGGGCCTCCAATTCTTGACCTAATGGAAGCCTATAAGTAGTTGAAGCTATGCACACGGACCAGGGTTGGAAATTCTGGGCAGAGGTGCACATTCAAGAACTCAAAAAATCTCCAAGAAGCTTGAATTCGGTTTCAAAGAATTAAGGTGCTTCAACAAGATTTGAAGGTTGCAAAAGTTTCCTCGAAGGTTTCTGAAGGTGATTGAATCATTACGCGTCATCAACAACCCCAGAATACCTCCGTATAAGCTCAGGTATGTTGTTCTGAATTTTGGGTCGATGGCGATAATATATGCATCTTCATGTTAATTTGTTTGCATATTATGATTGGCCTGATTGTTGCGAACGTTTCCGGATCGTTAATTGAATTTCTGGGCACTCTTGATATGGTTCACCATTGTTAACCGAGTTAGGGTTTATAGGTTTTAAATTGGAGGTTTATATTAGGGCTAAAATTAGATTAAAACAAGGTTAGCATTTGGTTCGTATGACTTAAACGGAGAGTTTTGATGTGTCGCGAAAGATTTATATGGATGCATATGTTAATCGCTATTTTCCAGGGGCTTTTGCTACAAAGAGAATCTCAACAATTTCGTAGCCAATTCTTCAGGTTTTTTGCAGGTGTGTTGGGGAAGATGATGAGTTGTCATCATCTGATTCGTTGGTTTGAATCCACGCGCGCTTTTCATTGCATGTTTCTGAGTTTATTATATAATATATGAGCGTATGTTTCAATCAACTGAGCAACTTGGTTGGGGTGGTTAGTAGGCGTGTATGTGAGTGGAGGGTCATAGGTTCGAGCCCTCCCTCCAACATTATTTTTTATGAAAAGCATGTCTTCCTGATTCCATGCGCACACAACCATAAGGTTCATCATGCACCCTTAGATATGAACCATACGATTGCCACTAATCTAGATCTTACGCCCCAGATTTAGTTCTCTATACCATGGACCCTAATGACAACCACGCTGAATCAAAACCCTAATAAACTAAATCTATTTTAATTAATTTATACATTTTACTTAATTCTTTTTAGATATTTATTTATATAATAATAGATTACTTTTATAAATAAATTAAATGTATTATAAATAGTAAATCATTAATTTATTGTTCGTTTGGATTAAATCTATTAATCGTGATGGGCAATAATCGATTTTCCTTAAATATTTATTTAATTAAAATAAATAGTTTATTTGGCTAAATGGTTCCAATCATTTTATTGGTTGTGATGATTAGCTTATCTTCCTATTTAAATTCGTTATTATTTTTAATCGAACCAATCGATTACGAGGGATAATGATACAAATTGAATTATTAAAATTATTAACAAATACTATTATTCATTATTAGTGATAATTGAATCAATCAATTAGATTGGTAATGATACAACTATTAATCTGTTAACTATGGTAATTGAATCAATCGATTATCGCGGTTAATAGTGCAAATTAAAATCAGGGTTGTACGCCCAAATCCTAAAACATTTCCCAAATCTAAAACATTCAAAACACTTCAAATCAAATCATGTATTTTCATCCTTATTCAAAACTACGATGGGCCATTCAAAAAGCTTTCAAACCATTTAAACATCTCCAAATTCAAATTCTAAGGCGTACAACCCTTCCCCGAACTACGTTGACTCTGATTCTCCCTAAGGAGATACGTAGGCACTTGGATAACCAAGGCAAGTCCCCTTCCCTCTAAATCTCATTTTTTTCCCGTTTCATTTCCCTTAAGTATTTAACCTTCGAAAGCACAAACCTTACCTTAATACTCTTAGCCATAAAACTGTTAACCTTAGATTCAAAGCCATAGGAAAGGGTTGAGGGTGCCTAACACCTTCCCTCGACCTGAATATAGTATCTTACCCTGATCTCTTAACTGCGCGAGGTTTCCTATTCGCCTTGGCAGAATAGGTGGCGACTCTAAAATCTTTAATTTTTAGGGCAGGTTGCTACACTATGATTCAGACTCTGAAGGACCAGAAATTAAACCCAGTCAAAGCTCAAGAACCGGGGATTTTCTAATAGTTCTCTGTCAGACTCTGAGGTCAATTTGTCATGTTCTGGTCACGTGAGGACTTAGTAGAAAGTTATAGAAGCCTTAAGTTTTATAGCTAATAATTCCTTTTGTATTAAAGCAGTTTCAAATGAGTTTGCAACGACATTAACCATTTCAAGAAGCTTTGCAACTGATATGCGAATGCTTCTCTTCTAAGAATCTCTTGTGATTGATATACTCTCCAATGACTCTTTCATGGAACTATATAAAAGGAGTAGAAGATTTGGAGAAACATACAACACCGTGCCTTGACAAGAAAAAGAGAAATTACTCTATCAAAACAAAGAGCACAAGCTAACTTAGAACTTATTACCAATTGTACATTCTTAGAAGTTCTTAAGTCTAAAAGTTTTTTTGTGTTGTAATTTTGTTTACACTTCGAATTGTATATAAAGTGTATTTATCACTCAATCATTATCATTAACATGTTGGATAGATTGTTAGAAGTCTCTTGTTATGTGCCTGGGCATTTTGAAGTCTCTTGTATGCGTGCATGAGCATTTGTAAGTCTCATACTTGCATGTTTGAGCATTTGGAAGTCTCTAACCTGTGTGCTTGAGCATTCAGAAGTCTCTTGCTTGTGTGCTTCAGCAGTGAAGTCCCTTACTTGTGTGTTAGGGCATTGGAAGTCTCTTGCTCGTGTGCTTGATGAACTTGTATTCATATTTGGTTATAGTGGAAAAATCTTCGTAGTAAAAATTGCAAAATAAAATAAATAAAAATAAAAAACTCTAACTTAATAAGGTTGTATTTTTTTAGAAATACTTAACAAGTAGCTCAATTACCTGAAAATTTCAAATAAACTCTAGTAAGATGGCAAAGAGAAGGCAGAGAGTGAGATTGTGAAATGGAGAATTTAAAGTTAGAAATAGTAAAGGGATAGAGAATATGAGCAAATGAAAGGCGCTAGTGATGGAAGACTATAAGCTGTTTATATGAGATTCAGCGGAGGATGAGAGATGGTCGCTGGAGTGGATGGAGGAGTTTACAAGGGGCTAGGTTTTTTTGGATTTGAAAGTTTTTCTCTTTAATTAAGCGTGAAAATAATAAAGGAGAAAATAAAATGAGGAAAAATATAGAGGAAACATATTATATAAAAAATAGAAATAGAGAAAAACGAAACATTGCTGAAAATACAAAACAATATTAAATATCATAATGGTTAAAATACAAACAAGATAAAGTATATAAGAACAAGATTTAGTTATGTATCTGGCCTTATGTTTTGATTATAACATTACATGATATCTAAGAGAAAAGTTTAGTACACTAATGGTTTATGTTTAATGTGTTGATTTTGCTAACAGGTTCTGCTGACTCTGAAGAAAATGCATGTGATGTCATCAGGTTCTAAACTCAACACATTTCGAATCTAAAAGAAACCAGTGTGTTTATAGATTTAGTAAAGTTCTGAAATGCTTCTATAACAACGGTTCTGATGAACTTTAGTGATAGAGCTTCTAATCTAGACTTTTATGAAAGAGCTTTTATGGCCTCCTCTAGCTCTGAGATTTTGTTGTCCAAAGTTCTGAAGATTCTAAAGACAAGGTTATGGAAGAACAAGCTCTGAAGATTTTGAAGACAAAGCTTCTGAAGACCAAGTGCTGAAGTTCCGAAGACTATATTTTGGATGAACAAGTTTTAAAGACTCGGGCTCTAAAGATTTGAAGACCAAGTGTTGAAGTTATAAAGACAAGGTTTTATTTGAACAAGTTCTAATGATTCTAAAGACTTAGGTTCTAAATTTTAAAAGATCAAGTGCTAAAGACTCTGAAGACTTAGTCTTTGAAGATTTGAAGACCAAGTGCTGAAGTTCTAAAGACAAGGTTCTATTTGAACAAGTTCTGAAGATTTTGAAGACTTAGGTTCTAAAGTTTCAAAAGACAAAGAGCTTAATACTCGGAAGACAAGATTTTTTTGAACAAGTTTTGAAGACTCTGAAGACCTAGGATTTGGTAACTCAATGTTTTGGTTCTTCTAAATATGCTTCAACATCTAATATCTGATGCCTCTGAAGATTAGAAGAGAAAAGATGAAATTTGGTCAGTATGTGGTATCTACTCTTCAATATAGGGTGGAGCTAGGTCAGTACTACTGTACCACTTTTCTACCACTCCTTCACTGACTGTTGGAACAATACACCTAGAATTAAATATTTCAATTCTACCTTTTAAAGAACTTCTTTTCTTGACCTATAAAATGAAGACGTTGAAGATTGAAGAAGCCGACGAAGTAGAACACCAATCAATTGTACAAAAGATATGCTGAAATGTTGCTAAAATCAATCTGATCATTTCCTTGTATAGTTTTGTAAGCAAGTGATCTTTTGTTCGTTAAATTACAGCAAGTGAGATTTTGTTCCATACTTGCGTAACATTTTTGTGTTATTTGATTGTATTTCAAATTTGTGTAAAATGCTTTCAAGAAGCAACTACGTAAACACAAACCTTTGTATTCAACAAGTGAAGTTGAAAGTTCCTTGAGAGACTAGGGCTTTAGTCAGAATTCTCAAGAAAACATTGACGAGTAGTCTTTATGGTTTACAACAAGTGATAGTTAGTCTTTTCTATGGTTTCAAATATTGACTAATAGTCTTTATTGTGGTTTTGTAATCAGTTTGGTTATAGTGGACTAAGTCCTTGTTGATAAGGCAAAATCACCTTGGTGGATGGACTGGAGTAGCTTTGTTAACAGTGAACCAGGATAAAAACAATTTTGTTATTTATTTTTTTCTTGTGTTCTTGCGTTTTGATTTGGGAAGAAATTGTTTTTTAAACCTAGAAACCCGATTCAAACCCCCCTTTTGTGTTTCACGCACCTTTAATTGGCATCAGAGCTCCTATTATGGTATTGATTGTTATTAAACACTTGACCATATCAAATAAAAGTCCAAAACAAATTTCATCAGTGAAATACTATGGTCATTCCACCACCACCACCACCACCACCGCCACCAGTTATCAATGAAAGAGAACACTACAGCGCTAAACCTCCAATATTTGATGGAGAAAGATTCGATTACTATAAGGATAGAATAGAAAGTTTCTTGGATATGATTTTGATCTATGGCCTATGGGATATGGTAGTTAATGCCTACGAAAATTCTGTTGATGCAAGTGGAAACAAGGTAGAAAGAAGTATGAACGGCCAACAAAAGAAAGAGTATAAGAATCATCACAAAGCTTATTTTTTTGAATGTGATTTCTTTTATGGAGTATGAAAAGATAACAAATAAAGACTTTACTAAGCCTATATTTGATTCTTTGAGAATGAATCTCAAAGGCAATTCTCAAGTAAAGGAGATCAAGGCTCTTGCCTTGATTCAAAAATATGAAGATTTTAAGATGGAAGATGGTGAAACTATTGAGAACATGTTCTCAAGGTTTCATACTCTTGTTGCAGGAGTAAAGGTTCTAAACAAAGGTATTCTACTCTAGATCACGTGAAGAAAATTATCAGAACTCCGCCAACCAAATGGAGGCCATTGGTAAATACATTCAAAATTTCCAAAGATATGAATAACACCTCTCTTGAAGAAATTGTTAGTTCTTTAAGAAGTCATGAGATAGAGCTATAATAAGATGAACCTCAAAAAATAGGAAAAGCAGTTTCTCTAAAGTGCGCCAGAAAGTCTGAATAGACTAAAGCTCTTCAAGCTGAAAAGGAGGAAAAAATCCTCAAAAGATTCTTATGAAGATGAACTATCGCTTCTTTCCAGAAGAGTCAACCAACTATGGAAAAGGAATCAAGGCAAGAAATTCAGTGGAGCAAGAATGACTAGTGGTCTCTTCGAGTCTACTTCTGAACTAAAGAAGTCTGGTAGCAACAAAAGATGTTACTTGCTACGAGTGCAAAGAGCCAAGCCCTTACAAGAGCGAGTGCCCAAAGCTCTAGAAGGAGAATTATAAAAAGTAGTTCTTCAAAGGCAAGAAGAAATGGCTTATGGCAACATGGGGTAATTTTGATTCTTCAAAAGATGACTCGTTAGAAGAGCAAGCTAATATGGCGCAGATAGTCAGCATTAGAGGATCTGGTGAAGAGATCCATCCAGGAGCTGAAACATAATTAGAGTCATACATTGAAGAGTTATTTTCTAACATCTCTCGATCTAATTTAACTTATTCTTTATTTGAGATTCTGGAGAAGAATCAAGAACTTCAGATCTATTTCAAGGAACTGAAAAAGGTCCATAAATCTGTTTTTGAAAGAACACGGGCAAGCTTAAGGAAGAATTCTCCATTTTAAATGAAGAAAATATTTTTCTTAAGGATGCAAACTCTTCTCTCAAAAGTGTGAGTTCTAATCTTAAGTTGGAATTTCTTCCCGAAGCTTCTCAAAACACTGATGATGTCATAAGTAAGTATGACAAAGATTTCCAAAATTTTCTAGCTAGATGCATAGGTAGAAGCATGTTAGCTTTGAAGATCTAAGGTGATAACAGAAACGGGACCAGAGGCATTGGTTATGATTCTAATGAAGAATTTAATTACAAACAAGAAGCTAAACCAAATGTGTTCCACGCTCGTTTTTTTTCTGCAGGGTGTGTGCCTAAGGAGAAACCACCTCCTAAACCAAAGGCAAAACAAATCGCTAGACCATGTCGTTTTAATTCTTGCAAATATGTTTATTCTTCTCCCAAACTCATAGTTGTCAGAAACTCTGGGAAAACTAACAAGAAAGGACCCAAGAAATTATGGGTACCTAAGAAATAGATAATTTATGTTACAGATATCCTTAGCAGCAAAGTTGAGATACCAATCATGGTACCTGGACTTTGGCTGCTCGCGAAGGCATATGTTCCAAATCCTGGAACTTAAGCCTGGAGACATCATAGGTTTCAAAGGTGATCAGAAAGGAAATATCATTGTCTCTAGAACAATTGGAAATGGTTATCTCCCTTCCATTACTAATATTTTGCTTGTTGAAGGATTAATGCATAACTTACTATCCATAAGTCAATTAAGTGAGAATGATTAGGATATTATCTTTAATCAAAACGCCTGTAAAATTGTTATTAAGAAGGATGACTCTATCATATTCAACGGTAAAAGTAAGAACAACATCTATAATATTAGACTTTCTAATCTTAACGAGTATAACGTAAAATGTCTTATGTCTGTTAACAAAGAGAAATGGCCCTGGCATAGACGATTAGGCCATGTTAACTTATGAAGAATATCCCAGCTAAACAAGTTTAATTTAGTCAGAGGCCTTCCTAATCCGAAGTTCTCTTCAGAGGATCTTGTGAAGCATGCCAAAAAGACAAGTTTTCTAAAACTCCGTTCAAGGCTAAAAATGTTGTTTATACCTCTAGGCCTTTGGAGCTTCTAGACATTTACTTGTTTGGACCAGGGAAAACTACTTATGTCAATGGTAAGAAGTATGGATTAGTCATTGTTGATGATAATAGTCGATGGTGTGAGAGCATACCTCAAGTAGCTTATTTTGAGTGATGTCAAAACTAGGTCTTTAGAAGTAGAATGTATTGGATGGTGTCCTCTTAGCCTAAGATGCACTCTTGCATGAAAATGTTTCCATAATCATTCTAAAATTGTTCATATGCACGTGGATTAGTTTCACAAGCCAAAAACATGGTTTTGGGTGAGTATGCATACCATAGGTCGATGCATAGCTCTTGAAGTCGACCTCTACTAAGTGGAACAATATTTGAAAATTCTACCACACATGCACTGACCTACTCACCAACCTGCCACACATGTACTGACCTGTGCACTTACCCAAAGGTTGACGCACAAAAGTTGTTGGGTGACGCATATCATGCTGTAAGTCACTTCTGCTAGCCAAAGGTCAATGCACAAAAGTTGTAGGTCGATGCATAGCAGGTTGAAGGTTGGTGCATGGGTTCCAGAGGCCGACGCTTGTTGTACATTTTACCTCCATACCTCACTGCCTTATAAAGGTCGACGCATGGAGCCTTGGAGGGCGACGCATCGCTTCTTTTTGGGCATTTTTGTGCTCAAATTTTCCAAATTTAGCCTCTATCACACACACATATAAATACATTCATGCATCCATTTCAAAACAACTTTGGAACAAGAAAGAGAAAAACATTCTTTTCATCTTTATTCTTTCTCTTGCTCATTCATCAATTACATATAATAATTCTTGTTGAGTGATCATAAACTAAGAGTGATAACGTCCAAGGTTAGGGATTTGTACATTCCAATTGGGTGAAGAATTTT
Source organism: Vicia villosa (assembly GCF_029867415.1). Taxonomy (NCBI): domain Eukaryota; kingdom Viridiplantae; phylum Streptophyta; class Magnoliopsida; order Fabales; family Fabaceae; genus Vicia; species Vicia villosa. Next base: position 105,159,116 of record NC_081183.1, read on the forward strand.
GGGGGTTTAATTGAACAAAATCATTGGGGTTTTGTTATCTAAGATCGGATTTATTTGACATTTTTTGACAAGAAGCTTTGGATTCGATTCAGCCAAGTGAAAGCCTTAAATATCAGTGGGTTCGATCAAGGGAGTAACAATAGACGGAGGATCAATCAAAGTTCTTGGGTGACAACAATTTACTATTGCATTTAGTGAAAGCCTTTAAGAAAGGTGAAGTTAGATCAAAGGAAGTAGCGGTAGCCGGAAGATTGATTTGAGATTGTTGGGTGACATGATCTTGCTTAAGGTCAAGGGGAGAGAAGATAAAGAATCGACATCAAAATTGAGTTTGTTTATTTATTGCTCTAACTTCTCTTGTAATAACATTTTGCAAAGAAATGAAGACTATTTCAATTCTCATTTGGAATTGGGGGCAGACGTATTTCTATATTACTTGCTATTGATATTGGTTTACAACTGTTAACTCGATAATTTGTCTAAGTGTTACATTGTGATACAATTTTTTTTGTATAGAGATTAGCAATTGTCAATTGTAATTGGATTTCACAATCAACCACACTTAGATTACATTGAGTTGTTAACTATTGCACGCCAACTGTTTGTGAAATTGTTTGTGCATAACAACTTTTGCGCAACAAGTGTTTGACAAATTGACCAAGTCAATTTGTCAAATATATTTCATTGGAAGTAGGTGCTTGAAGCAACTGGAAAACTCATCGAAACAAATACAATGAAGTCTCCATCGAACATCTATTTATCCTACAATAAGGAATGGAAAATATCGAAGAAAACCAAATAACAAGCAATGGTCTCAGAGAAAGGGTAAGGGTGTCTGTTACGTGAGGGGAAGGTATTAGCACCCCTCACGTCTGTGGTACTCCACAGGATCCATTCTTGCTAATTTTCTAATCTAAGGGTATGTGTGTGTGTATCATGCTATGTGTAAAGGGAAACATGCAACGGAAGATATACAAATAATAGGAACAAGCAAATAGTAGGTAAACAAGATAAAGGAAAAGGTCGAACAAAATAAAGGAAAAGAGAAAAGATCGAACAAGATAAAGACAAAAAAAAAGAAAAGTCCGCTCGCTAGGGTGTTCGTACCCTATGCCTACGTACCTCCAATGTGCAATGGAGAAATCAGAGCGCCGTAGTTCGGCCAAAAAGTTTCTGTTTCTATCTCGATTCGCGTCTCCTAGAGAAACGGAACCGAGCACCCTAAGGGAGCATGCAAACAAGGAGCGTCACAAAGATCCTAGCAAACATGACATGTGAACAGGCATCACAAATAAGGACATGCGAACAGGCATCGCAAACAAAAACAGACGTGTAACAGGCATACACGAATGTGAGTGTATGAACAGGCATCACAAGTGATAATGTGAACAGGCATCGCAAACAACACGTAACAGGCATACATGTGCAAGTGTGTGAACAAGCATCACAAAGATATCATACTAACAGGCATAGCAGATAAGGAGATAGTGAACAAGCATCACAACCATAGGGCATACAATCGAGCTCCGCTCGAGAAACAAACAAACTACCGAAGTAGTAAACAATGCAAATGCAACACACAAACGAGCTCAGCTCGTAAAGCAAGCAAGCTACCGAAGTAGTGACCTGGGGACAGGGGAAGACGTTCTAGCTAACGGGGAAAGTCCTCCGAAGCCACCGTCCACGGGGAAAGTCCTCCGAGACGATTGAACAAGACAAACAATAAACGTTCTAGCTAACGGGGAAAGTCCTCCGAAGCCACCGTGCACGGGGAAAGTCCTACGAGACGGTTGAACAAGCAAATAGCTGAAAACAAACGTTCTAGCTAACGGGGAAAGTCCTCCGAAGCCACCGTCCACGGGGAAAGTCCTCCGAGACGGTTGAACAAGCAAATAGCTGAAAATAAACATTCTAGCTAACGGGGAAAGTCCTCCGAAGCTACCATCCACGGGGAAAGTCCTCCGAGATGGTTGAACAAGAGAATAACCAGAAATAAACGTTCTAGCTAACGGGGAAAGTCCTCCGAAGCTACCATCCACGGGGAAAGTCCTCCGAGACGGGTGAACAAGGCAATAACTGGAAATAGACTGAAAGCAGTAAACAAACAAAAACAAAGCCTCTTTCGAGGGCTTGGCCAGATGAATGCCTAGGTCCTACTTCTCATGGCAAATATGATGCTGCATGCCTACCCTACTTCTCATGGCAAGGTATGGTGCGCGAAAGAGTAAAAAGGACAAAGGGGATACCGAGCGGATAGCAAATCCGCAGTGAGCTAGCAACGCAAGCAGAACTAAGAAACTTCACGTAGTCTAACATCCAACAAAGCCAGGAGTCCAGCATAAGCGTTAAAGCGATGCGGCGTGAAAATAATCACAACCGCTATGTGGTGCATATCAAACACAACCACACAAGCAACCTGCAAGAAATACAATCCAGACGATACAGGAATACATCTCAATGGATGAGAGATCAGGAATAAGTTTGTGTCCCACAAATAAAGTGGAACACAACGCAATCGATTCGCAATCGAACTCTCTCAAAGTACCTCGCATATCTCAGCAAACAAATCAGTAGTAACAAGGAAGCACGCTATAGAAAATACTAGCAACTAGATTCTAATTAAATCCTAAACAAAAATCTAACAAGATTAAATTGTTTTTTATGACATTTTTATCTAAAACAATAGAACAAAACTATGTACAAAATATTAAATCTAACACGGAAAATGGTACAAGTTTTTATTATTTTTTAGAATGCAAAAAGTTTAACAAAACTCAATGATCTTATATGTCATTTTAGCACCTAAAAGAAATAGGAAAAAAACAATGAAAAACAATTAAATCTAATGGAGAAAATTATATACACAGGGGAGTTTATTCTGAAATCAGTGGTGCATAGAGCAGTAGGGGCGCTGGCCCAAACAGACAGGCCCAGAATGATTGTTTTTTTGTCTTTAAGAAATGGCAAAAATTAAGTATGAGATTGGGCTCTAAGGGAGGTGCAATACACAGTTTCATGTGAGGCCCATGGGATTCATCCAATTGATCCAACTACTTGCATTGTTCAGATTCTATCATTTCAGATTTTTTCATGATTCAATCAATACTATAAATCTCAATTAATCACAACTAATTAATGTGTTAACTCAATTAACATTCAGTAATCGTGCAATTATTCCATTTGATTTCAATTAACAAAAGACTAATTAAGAACAGGAAAGAGGATTAGGTTTACATGATTGTGACTATTGGAGTACGAGGCTTCATCTTTCTCTCGTGAACTCGCGGCGCGGTGATCCTTCTCTTAGCGATGGCAGCGGTCCTCTCCAGATGCGACGGCGACGGTGGAAAATCTCTCATCTCCGGCGAACACTCAAAACGCCTCTGCATTTCACGCTCTCCGCTCAAGCTCTCAACATCTTCTCTCTCGATCTCAGTTACACCACGAATCTCAGTTTCAATCGACGCTCTCAAACTCTCTCCGATCTCACTTCTCTATCCGTCTCTAATCGATCAAAGACGATTCCGGCGCTCTATTCGGCGTGAATCGCAACAATGAAATCCAGAGAACAAGCTTCGGATTCCTCAGGTATGAACGTTTCGCACGCAATGCTTTTCTTCCTCTTCTTTGAGTGATTGCGTTGTTGTGCGATTCATGATGTTCTTGTTGTTATTGCAGCGTTGTTGCGTTGATGATGATGTTGGTTGACGTTGAGACGCGGTGAAGATTGGTGATGTTGCGTGAAGATTTGACGCGGATGCATTGTTACTGGAGTCTTGCGAGGGTGATTGAAAGAGCGAAGAAGCTTCTGATGAAAGTTATGGTGGTTTTCTGATGCGTTTTCTGTGTGATGAATGATGAAGATGATGATTGACGAAAGGTCAAGGTGTGGTGAAGAAAATGAATGAAGGTTCGATGATGATTTTAAGATTGGGAGAAAACGGTTACGGTGATGGAGTCGAGAAGAAAATTGACTCTGGTTCTTGATGAAAGTTTGTTACAGGTTCAGTTACCATTCGGTTAGAACTCTTTTTTTCTTCTTTTTCTGAATTTATCTCCTGAACTGTTATTGACTGGTGAATGCAGTGGTTGTTCTTGAGGATGACACGAGAAGAGTGGTTATGGAGATGGTGATGATCGAATGGGAATTCAGAGAGAGATCCTTAGTGATGGATCGTTCCTGGTGATTTTGTTGAGATTGAAGATAATTGATGAAACTGTGATGAAGTTTTTGGGGAAGAAGATTGAGAGAGGTTCAGAGAGAGTTTGTTACCTTTTCTGTTTTCGGTTCCTTTTTGTTACCTTTTTTTGTACTCTCCTTGTTGTGAAGCTTCTTGAACCCATTCATGGACTTTTTAAGTGCAGGGTGGGTTTTTGTTTAGATTCGGCAGAGTTGTTGATTACTTTGAACCGGGTTTGATGCAAGTTTCGGTTTAATTTTGTTGCTGCAAGTTTTTTTCGGATTGATCTTGTGGAGATAACATTGAAGGTTGGTTGGAGATGGCATGTGCTACAGAAACAGCAAGTTTTGAATTTTTGTCCAACATGACTTGGGCTTCTAGATTATAATGGGCTTTTTCTTTTGTAATTCAATTTTTTTTTGGTAATGAATGGTATGGACATTGGAATGGTGTAATGGACATTTGAATGATAATGGACCTTGTATGAATTTGAATGGGCTTTTTCGTAATGAAACTTTGAATTGTAATGGATACCGAATGGGCTTTGTAATGATTTTGAATGGTATTTTGTATTGAATTGGTATTGAATTTTGGATAATGAATGATGATTAACACAAAGATGAGTAGAACTTGGACAAATGAATGATTGAGTGAACTTGAATAAAATTCATCAATACTTAATGAATCCTTTTTTATGAGTGAACTCCAATCCACTTGCAACTTCAATGGACTCAATCTTGGTGCCTTAATTCAAACCAAACTTGTACAATATAAACCACCAAGAAATTGGGAAGCATAATGGCGTCTTGAACACATCCTTAAACCCATAACCTTGTACCATGACTTACTCTTTGGCAATTGACCCTACAAGAATGTCGACTTAAAGACCCCGAACAATAGAAACTCTTTTATTTTCTCTCGATTTTAAACGACGAAATAAACGTCCTTTCATAACTTATAGCATAGAGAAAGAGGGCAAATTTTGGGGTGCAACAGCTGCCCCTATTCAAACTTCTTGAACCTAACGTGTGAGAAACGAATGTTTCGAACCGTTGAGGTAGAAGGAGATTGAATATCAGAATGAACTCGAAAATTTGCGCTCTTGATCAATAGAAGATTCCATCTTGCAATAAGAAGGAATGTACCACCCCGCAAGCAGGGAGAAAAAACTTCAATTGACCTGGATAATTAAGTAGCTCCAACTTGTGATAAGAAGGAACAGGCAGCCCCATTGCTGAGGAAAAAAAAAAAACTTCAATTGGTCTGGGCACCAAAAGAAGGTCGACATCTTCGGTTGATCTGTGTATCAAAACGAAATAGATGTCTTTGGCCGATCTGAATATCGGAAATAAGAATGTCTTCAACTGATCTGGGGACATCAGGACTGGGCAGACATGTCTTCTTCTGACGAAAATAAATCGTCAGGTGGGTGGATATCCTCAACTGCTCGGAACCATCAGGATTGTGCCTTCTACTGATCTGGGGGCATCAGGAAGAAAATGGATATCCTCAACCGATCTGGGGGCATCGGGAATTTTAAAGAATGCTTTCAACTGATCTGGGGACATCAGGACTGAGCAAGCAAGTCTTCTTCCGACGAAAATAAATCGTCAGGTGGGTGGAAGTCCTCAACTGATCGGAAACATCAGGATTGTGCCTTCTACTGATCTGGGGGCATCAGGAAGAAAATGGACCTCCTCAACCGATCTGGGGACATCGGGAATCAAGATTGTCTTCAACTGATCTGGGGACATCAGGACTGAGCAGACATATCTTCTTCTGAACGAACTAAATCGTCAGGGAATGGATATTTCCGACTGATCTAGGGCATCAGAGGGCTTGCTCCTTCGGAAGATCTTAGAGATCCGGAGGCGGTTCTTTCAACTGAACTGAATTTCAGGATAAGAACAAATATCCTCAACCGATCTGGGGACATCGGGAATAGGAGTGTCTTCAACTGACCTGGCGATATCAGGAATAATAGACAGTCCTCTTCTGATGAAATAAATCATCAGGAGATATCTCCGACTGATCTGAGGCATCAGTGGGCTAGCTCCTTCGGAAGATCTGGGGAGATCCGGAGGCGATTCCTTCAACTAATTTGGATATTAGGATAGGAACAGATATCTTCAACCGATCTGGGGACATCGGGAATAAGCATGGCTTTCATCTGGTCTGACAATGTCAGGGAGAGGGAGACAAACTTCTTCTGACTTGGACATCAGGATAAGCGCCTGTAATGATTAGGCGAGTTGCTCTCTGGGAGGCATTTGTATCTGGATAACTTTCCTGCAGAAAGAAACAGATATGATATGATTTATGCATGATGCATGTATGAATGTTTTTAGAGTAGTATTCCGATGATGGAAATGCTACACGCTTTTGAGAATGCTATGCGAATGATGCATGATTCGGACACTGCTTGGGGAAACAACGGAGGAGCACTGAATTGCTGAAGAAGTCCTTGAGAGAGTATGGAACTCTGCGGGGAGGACAAGATGAGTGACCTGAAGTCACAATTGCGAGCTGGCAAAGATGGATCAGAAATATGCCGGAGATGATCAAATCTAGACGCGAGCTCTGGTTGGGGAATAAATCATGCTTGGGGATAAGAACATCCCAATTAACTGCTTAGGGAATACCTTGGCAACTTCATTGGAGAAGCAAATTCTCGACATTCTGGGGATGTGGAGATAAGAGCAAGTCATGGAGATAACTCTGATGAGGAGTGACCAACTTGCTGGTGAATAAAGCATTCCGCTGGGGAAAATCCTTGAAGGACACAGATTCTGCGGAGGATACGTGTGAATCTCAGCCGAGGAAAGACTCAGTGGGGAAGATGAATACTTCTGCATAATGGTCCACTGGGGAGATAAGAGATCCGCTGGGGATAAGGAACTCGGCATAAGAACTTCTCGTTAAGACAACTCCACTGGGGAAAGTGAGGAACTCGGGTAAGGAACCTCATTAAGAGCTTGCTACGGAATCAGATATCATTCAATCGTGATTCAACTGGGGAGAAAGCATTCTACCGGGGAATAAGGCTTCCGAAGCACGGAGAATGCATCGAGATGTGCTTTGCTGAGGATATGAGAATCTTGGAATAAAGAAAGTCTCATCTGAATGTAATCAGTTGGGGAATGAGAATCTCTCATTAGGAAGCACTCGGCTGGGGAGTAAGTATCCCTCATAGCTAGGATGTACCTTCGAGATAAACAAATGAAAATGCCCCAGGATATAGCACGACGTCTTCGAGGTTTCCTCACATGGCAAAGAACATTGATGCTCACCCACAATGGGCAAATGCAAAAGAAAACAGATTGTCCGATCTCTTGGCTTTGAAACTTTCCAAACAAGCAATGGATTCAAGAAGTTAACAAGCGAGCAGTAATTAGAACACCAAACAAGTATCGGCCAGAGCATCCAATAGGCATTGGTTCTTCAAGAGAAAGCCACCAGGAAGTGGGCTTAAGGGGTCAAGTAAATGTTGACATCAAAGGGACCAAACAAGCATCGACTTTCAAAGAATTCTGCAGATTCTCATTGATTGTGAGGATGCCAACAGGTAATGGACTTTCCGTCTCTGATGAATGTTGAAGATGGCGATCCTAACTTCCCGAAGGTCTTTGAGTTCATAAGTTGTTTAGCTCACACCTGAACTTTAAACTGAACACCTCCAGATGAGGATAAAATGCCACGACATATTGCTTTGCCCCAGCCTTAAGGACTTTGAAGAAATTTGTCTCGTAAAGACTTCTTGAGATTCATGCTATCATAGCCAACTTGCCCCAGTATCAAGAATTTTAGAAACATGCCCCTGATTGATAGTTGTGGGAGGTAGTTTCAAATGCATTTGGGTGAATGCCCCTGATTGCTCATCACCTCGAGAGATTCTTCGAATCTTGACCTGATTGCCTCAGATTGATTGAAAACTTACTCGATAGAGTATTCAAAATGCTTCTGTGTCCCTGAGGGTGATCAAACTTCAAGATATTCTTGCTTCAACTCAACGGAGTTCTGAAGACAACTTGTCCTTCGGGAGGATAAAATTTTCATCTGAAGTTCATGATGGAAACTCTCTTGATGTTAAGCACTTGTTCACATGCAAAGAATGTTTATTATGAGAAATAGAATTCTAATGCAAAGAGTATGTTTGTCTTGAAGTTTAAAGAAACTTTTTGAAAGGATGTCATAACATCGATTTTTTATGAAAGAAAGAAAAGATGGTGTGATACCAACTCAGGCATTTAGCGGATCTTAGGAGTCAGCTTACCGTATTCTCATGTATAGTCTGCTTTCGAATTAACCCTGCTTCAATTAGGACTTTTAAGGGTTGTAACGTGGTCAGGTTCACGGTTTTTTTAGAAAAAAGGATTTTTAGGCTCAAATTATTTAGTGCCCACCCCCTTCATGATGTTCTCCAATCCTATGTTCAGTTAACTTGACACGAGCATTCATCTTTCAAGAGGAACTTGAGATGATTGAGGGGTCAATGAGGTCTTCTGAACATGACAATCACTTTACCTTTAGTTTTTGGTGTCTGATCACACGACTTTGTTCTTTTGATGAGGATTCTTATTTTGTAATCCTTGTTTTTTGCTTTTGCTTTGCTCTTTTTTTTTTTGTTTCCCTAACTTTTGCCTGGACAAGTTCTTTTGAATTTTGATTTGGATGTCCAGCGGGATGCCCTAACTTTTGCCTAAGTCACTTGTTTTCAAGTTATTGACTTAGCGGGCTTTTTCTTTTTTTCTCTCTTTTTTTTTCATTCTTTTTTTTTTTGAACAAGTCGTATGATCCTGAATCTGTGATTTGTTGGAATGCAGTGACTGCTTGAGTCCTTGATTGATGAAGAATTACCATTGTGGTATCGTCATATTTTGAACTCCTGATGGGAGGGATAAACCACAGCGGTTTGGATGTTGGTCTCGACCTCCTGACGTGAGGGATAAATTTGATGTCTCGACCTCCTGAGGTGAGGGGTAACCTTGTGGATTTGACTTTCCTCAATCGGTTGAAGGATAACCACTGTTGTATCCTTAGATGTGTGCTCTTGATGAATTTTGAATGCTCGATCAGGTCAACTGAATAATACCCGCCCCTGGGTTAAATGTGAGGGTTTTTTCGTATAGAAAAGAAACTCCTACTTCGAAGGCTCAGAGGGGTTAACAAAGGTTTCACTCCCTTATATCTCCAGTGTTTAGGAATTTGAAACAATGCCTGTACATCATCAACAGGGTTTTACTCAAAAGCATACCATTTGAGGTTCTTGGTATTATGTTCATCATTCTCCCTTCAGAGTTGTCATGCTTTGTTAACAAGAATTGAGTATCACAACAAGCATATAAAAACATATAAGAGCAAAAGCGAATGGATTTTTCCTAGACAAACATATCCAATGCATTATGATTATAGTTCAAAAATAAACAAGTTTTGCCTACAAAACAGAATTGAACAAAACAAGATAGCTTAAACATGAACATGAATGATGAATTAGGAATTGCCAATGTTGAGGAGATCTTCTCCGTATGGACTTATTGCTTCAGAAGATCCAATGAGATAGAGGAGAACTTCAATTCTGGACCTCAAGTGCAAATGTGATAGCCTTTAAGTCAATCAGGTATTGAACCTTGTCTCTGAATGACTGACAACCTTCAATCAGATAACCAAATGCCCCCATAGTGGAAAACATCAAGCGCTACGTCAGAACACTTTAGATCACTTCCTGGGAGAAGAGTTCAGTGAAGCCATACAGAAGCTGCAAGTGTCCAGCTTTAGGGATTTGAGCTGTGCCAGTGGTGCACAAACTCAAGATACAAGGTGTCTTGCTTATTCCTCGGTCGGGAGCCCCATATACAGCAACTAGATTTTGCGAATGCTTTAGGGATTTGAGCTGCCAATGATGCAAACTCAAGAACACGGAGTCTTGCTTATCCCTCGGTCGGGAGCCCCAAACAACAGCGACTGGAGTTTGTGAATGCTTTAGGGATTTGAGCTGCCAATGATGCAAACTCAAGAACACGGAGTCTTGCTTATCCCTCGGTCGGGAGCCCTAAACATAGCTGCTGAAACGGTAATCACCATCATGAATGGAGGAAACTTGTATTGCTATCAGCGAACAACAACAATATGCGCTTGGCCACCAAAGTCATTACTTGAAACACACAACATTTATTGGGAAGGAAGCCTCTGGCAGTACGAGTTGCAAGTGATTTACATGAGTTACTCCTCGAGGAAGAACAAACATTCTACTTGTAGTAGATGAAATAGGATTGACCAGTAGAAACCATTATGAATAGACACAATCATCTCTGCATTAAGCAAGTCTTGTACTTTTCGCACTTCACACCTTATAAGGCTTGACATTATGATCAGGTTCCCCGAGAATGGAAAACACCGAGTATTGTCATCGAAATCAGGAGAGCAGTCTGTGGTGAGGAAGAACCAAAGAATGAATCTTAACCAACTGAAATTCCAACAAGCAAGGAAGCAACTGAACACCAGGAATTATGATTACATCAGCCTGCTTCTTACACTCTTTCCGTCTCTGTTGACAAGCAAAGATTGTTGAAAAGGAAACTCTAGGAAGAGGTGACTTGTGATGTGAAGCAGAACCTTGAGAATGAGAGGTGTCTATGTAAACCACTTTTGATTATTGCTTGACAGAAGATCCTGGCGAAGTCACACTGAAATTGTAAGTGCATTAGGGATTCGAGCAATGTGAATGGTGCAATGCTCAAGATAGACAAGGTCTTGCTTATCCCTCGTGCGGGAGCCCCAAGCAATTTCAAAGACTTGTAGATACTAACATCACGACCAGGTGCCTCAAGATAGAATTCACACCTAGTTTCATCGTCCTCAAGCAGAGAATTTGTAGATATCCACACCGTACGGAGCTTAACCAGTTGCAAATAAAGCAAGCATTGAAGCCACCGGGCATAAGACATGAGAATCAGATGGAGCATACCCCTTGAATTCATGAGAGAAAAGAGATTAGCCGCTGACTAGAAGCTTCAGAAACTGCAAGGTTGTGGAAGAGATCCACGAAGTGATCCTTGAGTTTTTCTTAATAAGAGTCCTTGAGCACGAGTCATAACTTGCATGTCTTCATAAACAACCTCAACTGAGCTTTCATCTGGGTGACCTCACAAAGTTGTTTCACGATTGATCTTTGGGCACACAATAGGAACAAGTCAAATCTGAGTCTGGAGAGAATACCAAGTCTGGATAAGAGATCCATAAGCCTGAACACCTGTTATGCATGATATGTATGGGATGCATGATATGAATGCAATGCCATGTTCATTCAATTTCCAAGGAATCCTCGTGTTTTGATTTTTGACAAGTAAGAGATAGAAAAGCTCGATACGAGGCTTAAAGATGTGATTCCTTGGAAATGGAAGGAACATGTATGCTATTATTTTTTTGTACATCATTTTCTCAAAATTAAATATGCAGTGATGCAAAATGATGGGAACCAATGTCTCCACAATACCGAATATAGTTTCACAGGTTCAAAGGTTCGACACAGTTTCAGAACAATAAGAACCAATTAACTTCCAATAGAACCACTCATGTTGTACCACGTCTGAATAGAGCCAAAAGTAACAGGATCAAAGCTCTGCCGTTGTTTCAGAATACCAAAATATCGGGCACGATGAGAACAGACCAAATAAAGGTCCGACCCCAAATCTGGAGAAGAAAATGGTATGTAGGAGCCAAGGTTTCCTGTCCCATCCCAAATCTCACAGGTAGGAATCCTAAACACACACAGGATGTCCCTAATGGTCGCCAGGAATTTCGATCAAACAATGAGAGCGCCTGCCTACGGCAATAAGCATGCCGGACAAGGATCGCCTCACCGAGTCCTCTCCTGGTTGTGGTATGCTATGCTAACTCTACGTGCCAGGCGCCAGGAGAGCCAACATAACTATCCACGCTAATCTAAGTGTATACTTGGTCTGGGTAATGGACCTTTTACCTCATAGTAACATCCCGCCCGCCAAGGAAAACAACCAGCCAGCACAACAGTATATCCAGAATGTGGAAAGCGGTAAACACATAGATGCAAATGCATGCAAGCAGTATATACAAATGATGCGAGTAATAAACACACAAACAACCACAGAAGAGAAAGCGGTAAACACATAAATGCAAATGCATGCAAGCAGTATATACAAATGATGCGAGTAATAAACACACAAACAACCACAGAAGAGAAAGCGGTAAACACATAAATGCAAATGCATGCAAGCAGTATATACAATGATGCTAGCAGTAAACACACAAACAACCACCAAAAGGAAATCAAGCAAGAACTAGGAACGACACTCAAATATCCCCAGCAGAGTCGCCAGCTGAAGCAACTGGAAAACTCATCGAAACAAATACAATGAAGTCGCCATCGAACATCTATTTATCCTACAATAAGGAATGGAAAATATCGAAGAAAACCAAATAACAAGCAATGGTCTCAGAGAAAGGGTAAGGGTGTCTGTTACGTGAGGGGAAGGTATTAGCACCCCTCACGTCTGTGGTACTCCACAGGATCCATTCTTGCTAATTTTCTAATCTAAGGGTATGTGTGTGTGTATCATGCTATGTGTAAAGGGAAACATGCAACGGAAGATATACAAATAAGAGGAACAAGCAAATAGTAGGTAAACAAGTTAAAGGAAAAGGTCGAACAAAATAAAGGAAAAGAGAAAAGATCGAACAAGATAAAGACAAAAAAAAAGAAAAGTCCGCTCGCTAGGGTGTTCGTACCCTATGCCTACGTACCTCCAATGTGCAATGGAGAAATCAGAGCGCTGTAGTTCGGCCAAAAAGTTTCTGTTTCTATCTCGATTCGCGTCTCCTAGAGAAACGGAACCGAGCACCCTAAGGGAGCATGCAAACAAGGAGCGTCACAAAGATCCTAGCAAACATGACATGTGAACAGGCATCACAAATAAGGACATGCGAACAGGCATCGCAAACAAAAACAGACGTGTAACAGGCATACACGAATGTGAGTGTGTGAACAGGCATCACAAGTGATAATGTGAACAGGCATCGCAAACAACACGTAACAGGCATACATGTGCAAGTGTGTGAACAAGCATCACAAAGATATCATACTAACAGGCATAGCAGATAAGGAGATAGTGAACAAGCATCACAACCATAGGGCATACAATCGAGCTCCGCTCGAGAAACAAACAAACTACCGAAGTAGTAAACAATGCAAATGCAACACACAAACGAGCTCAGCTCGTAAAGCAAGCAAGCTACCGAAGTAGTGACCTGGGGACAGGGGAAGACGTTCTAGCTAACGGGGAAAGTCCTCCGAAGCCACCGTCCACGGGGAAAGTCCTCCGAGACGATTGAACAAGACAAACAATAAACGTTCTAGCTAACGGGGAAAGTCCTCCAAAGCCACCGTCCACGGGGAAAGTCCTCCGAGACGGTTGAACAAGCAAATAGCTGAAAACAAACGTTCTAGCTAACGGGGAAAGTCCTCCGAAGCCACCGTCCACGGGGAAAGTCCTCCGAGACGGTTGAACAAGCAAATAGCTGAAAATAAACATTCTAGCTAACGGGGAAAGTCCTCCGAAGCTACCATCCACGGGGAAAGTCCTCCGAGATGGTTGAACAAGAGAATAACCAGAAATAAACGTTCTAGCTAACGGGGAAAGTCCTCCGAAGCTACCATCCACGGGGAAAGTCCTCCGAGACGGGTGAACAAGGCAATAACTGGAAATAGACTGAAAGCAGTAAACAAACAAAAACAGAGCCTCTTTCGAGGGCTTGGCCAGATGAATGCCTAGGTCCTACTTCTCATGGCAAATATGATGCTGCATGCCTACCCTACTTCTCATGGCAAGGTATGGTGCGCGAAAGAGTAAAAAGGACAAAGGGGATACCGAGCGGATAGCAAATCCGCAGTGAGCTAGCAACGCAAGCAGAACTAAGAAACTTCACGTAGTCTAACATCCAACAAAGCCAGGAGTCCAGCATAAGCGTTAAAGCGATGCGGCGTGAAAATAATCACAACCGCTATGTGGTGCATATCAAACACAACCACACAAGCAACCTGCAAGAAATACAATCCAGACGATACAGGAATACATCTCAATGGATGAGAGATCAGGAATAAGTTTGTGTCCCACAAATAAAGTGGAACACAACGCAATCGATTCGCAATCGAACTCTCTCAAAGTACCTCGCATATCTCAGCAAACAAATCAGTAGTAACAAGGAAGCACGCTATAGAAAATACTAGCAACTAGATTCTAATTAAATCCTAAACAAAAATCTAACAAGATTAAATTGTTTTTTATGACATTTTTATCTAAAACAATAGAACAAAACTATGTACAAAATATTAAATCTAACACGGAAAATGGTACAAGTTTTTATTATTTTTTAGAATGCAAAAAGTTTAACAAAACTCAATGATCTTATATGTCATTTTAGCACCTAAAAGAAATAGGAAAAAAACAATGAAAAACAATTAAATCTAATGGAGAAAATTATATACACAGGGGAGTTTATTCTGAAATCAGTGGTGCATAGAGCAGTAGGGGCGCTGGCCCAAACAGACAGGCCCAGAATGATTGTTATTTTGTCTTTAAGAAATGGCAAAAATTAAGTATGAGATTGGGCTCTAAGGGAGGTGCAATACACAGTTTCATGTGAGGCCCATGGGATTCAACCAATTGATCCAACTACTTGCATTGTTCAGATTCTATCATTTCAGATTTTTTCATGATTCAATCAATACTATAAATCTCAATTAATCACAACTAATTAATGTGTTAACTCAATTAACATTCAGTAATCGTGCAATTATTCCATTTGATTTCAATTAACAAAAGACTAATTAAGAACAGGAAAGAGGATTAGGTTTACATGATTGTGACTATTGGAGTACGAGGCTTCATCTTTCTCTCGTGAACTCGCGGCGCGGTGATCCTTCTCTTAGCGATGGCAGCGGTCCTCTCCAGATGCGACGGCGACGGTGGAAAATCTCTCATCTCCGGCGAACACTCAAAACACCTCTGCATTTCACGCTCTCCGCTCAAGCTCTCAACATCTTCTCTCTCGATCTCAATTACACCACGAATCTCAGTTTCAATCGACGCTCTCAAACTCTCTCCGATCTCACTTCTCTATCCGTCTCTAATCGATCAAAGACGATTCCGGCGCTCTATTCGGCGTGAATCGCAACAATGAAATCCAGAGAACAAGCTTCGGATTCCTCAGGTATGAACGTTTCGCACGCTATGCTTTTCTTCCTCTTCTTTGAGTGATTGCGTTGTTGTGCGATTCATGATGTTCTTGTTGTTATTGCAGCGTTGTTGCGTTGATGATGATGTTGGTTGACGTTGAGACGCGGTGAAGATTGGTGATGTTGCGTGAAGATTTGACGCGGATGCATTGTTACTGGAGTCTTGCGAGGGTGATTGAAAGAGCGAAGAAGCTTCTGATGAATGTTATGGTGGTTTTCTGATGCGTTTTCTGTGTGATGAATGATGAAGATGATGATTGACGAAAGGTCAAGGTGTGGTGAAGAAAATGAATGAAGGTTCGATGATGATTTTAAGATTGGGAGAAAACGGTTACGGTGATGGAGTCGAGAAGAAAATTGACTCTGGTTCTTGATGAAAGTTTGTTACAGGTTCAGTTACCATTCGGTTAGAACTCTTTTTTTCTTCTTTTTCTGAATTTATCTCCTGAACTGTTATTGACTGGTGAATGCAGTGGTTGTTCTTGAGGATGACACGAGAAGAGTGGTTATGGAGATGGTGATGATCGAATGGGAATTCAGAGAGAGATCCTTAGTGATGGATCGTTCCTGGTGATTTTGTTGAGATTGAAGATAATTGATGAAACTGTGATGAAGTTTTTGGGGAAGAAGATTGAGAGAGGTTCAGAGAGAGTTTGTTACCTTTTCTGTTTTCGGTTCCTTTTTGTTACCTTTTTTTGTACTCTCCTTGTTGTGAAGCTTCTTGAACCCATTCATGGACTTTTTAAGTGCAGGGTGGGTTTTTGTTTAGATTCGGCAGAGTTGTTGATTACTTTGAACCGGGTTTGATGCAAGTTTCGGTTTAATTTTGTTGCTGCAAGTTTTTTTCGGATTGATCTTGTGGAGATAACATTGAAGGTTGGTTGGAGATGGCATGTGCTACAGAAACAGCAAGTTTTGAATTTTTGTCCAACATGACTTGGGCTTCTAGATTATAATGGGCTTTTTCTTTTGTAATTCAATTTTTTTTTGGTAATGAATGGTATGGACATTGGAATGGTGTAATGGACATTTGAATGATAATGGACCTTGTATGAATTTGAATGGGCTTTTTCGTAATGAAACTTTGAATTGTAATGGATACCGAATGGGCTTTGTAATGATTTTGAATGGTATTTTGTATTGAATTGGTATTGAATTTTGGATAATGAATGATGATTAACACAAAGATGAGTAGAACTTGGACAAATGAATGATTGAGTGAACTTGAATAAAATTCATCAATACTTAATGAATCCTTTTTTATGAGTGAACTCCAATCCACTTGCAACTTCAATGGACTCAATCTTGGTGCCTTAATTCAAACCAAACTTGTACAATATAAACCACCAAGAAATTGGGAAGCATAATGGCGTCTTGAACACATCCTTAAACCCATAACCTTGTACCATGACTTACTCTTTGGCAATTCACCCTACAAGAATGTCGACTTAAAGACCCCGAACAATAGAAACTCTTTTATTTTCTCTCGATTTTAAACGACGAAATAAACGTCCTTTCATAACTTATAGCATAGAGAAAGAGGGCAAATTTTGGGGTGCAACAGCTGCCCCTATTCAAACTTCTTGAACCTAACGTGTGAGAAACGAATGTTTCGAACCGTTGAGGTAGAAGGAGATTGAATATCAGAATGAACTCGAAAATTTGCGCTCTTGATCAATAGAAGATTCCATCTTGCAATAAGAAGGAATGTACCACCCCGCAAGCAGGGAGAAAAAACTTCAATTGACCTGGATAATTAAGTAGCTCCAACTTGTGATAAGAAGGAACAGGCAGCCCCATTGCTGAGGAAAAAAAAAACTTCAATTGGTCTGGGCACCAAAAGAAGGTCGACATCTTCGGTTGATCTGTGTATCAAAACGAAATAGATGTCTTTGGCCGATATGAATATCGGAAATAAGAATGTCTTCAACTGATCTGGGGACATCAGGACTAGGCAGACATGTCTTCTTCTGACGAAAATAAATCGTCAGGTGGGTGGATATCCTCAACTGATCGGAACCATCAGGATTGTGCCTTCTACTGATCTGGGGGCATCAGGAAGAAAATGGATATCCTCAACCGATCTGGGGGCATCGGGAATTTTAAAGAATGCTTTCAACTGATCTGGGGACATCAGGACTGAGCAAGCAAGTCTTCTTCCGACGAAAATAAATCGTCAGGTGGGTGGAAGTCCTCAACTGATCGGAAACATCAGGATTGTGCCTTCTACTGATCTGGGGGCATCAGGAAGAAAATGGACCTCCTCAACCGATCTGGGGACATCGGGAATCAAGATTGTCTTCAACTGATCTGGGGACATCAGGACTGAGCAGACATATCTTCTTCTGAACGAACTAAATCGTCAGGGAATGGATATTTCCGACTGATCTAGGGCATCAGAGGGCTTGCTCCTTCGGAAGATCTTAGAGATCCGGAGGCGGTTCTTTCAACTGAACTGAATTTCAGGATAAGAACAAATATCCTCAACCGATCTGGGGACATCGGGAATAGGAGTGTCTTCAACTGACCTGGCGATATCAGGAATAATAGACAGTCCTCTTCTGATGAAATAAATCATCAGGAGATATCTCCGACTGATCTGAGGCATCAGTGGGCTAGCTCCTTCGGAAGATCTGGGGAGATCCGGAGGCGATTCCTTCAACTAATTTGGATATTAGGATAGGAACAGATATCTTCAACCGATCTGGGGACATCGGGAATAAGCATGGCTTTCATCTGGTCTGACAATGTCAGGGAGAGGGAGACAAACTTCTTCTGACTTGGACATCAGGATAAGCGCCTGTAATGATTAGGCGAGTTGCTCTCTGGGAGGCATTTGTATCTTGATAACTTTCCTGCAGAAAGAAACATATATGATATGATTTATGCATGATGCATGTATGAATGTTTTTAGAGTAGTATTCCGATGATGGAAATGCTACACGCTTTTGTGAATGCTATGCGAATGATGCATGATTCGGACACTGCTTGGGGAAACAACGGAGGAGCACTGAATTGCTGAAGAAGTCCTTGAGAGAGTATGGAACTCTGCGGGGAGGACAAGATGAGTGACCTGAAGTCACAATTGCGAGCTGGCAAAGATGGATAAGAAATATGCCGGAGATGATCAAATATTTTTCAAGCTACTTCTCATATTTAGCAATTCTCACATTTATTAAAGGTTTAGTCGCATATCAGATTCTACCAATAGCGGTTCAAAATAGACGCAAGTCGATCCCAAAGCGCTTCCATAAGTCATCTTTGAAACTTTTTTAAAGCGAATAAATTTTAAAGGGATATATTCACCCCCTCTAAATCTTAAGCCTAGTGTCTAACAGATGGACTTGGGTTAAATTTCTTAAACACAAGGATGAGTCACATTATGTGGTCACCACATTCTGTACTCAAGTGCAAAATGAGAAAGACTCTAAAATTGTCATAGTCATAAGTGATCATGATGGCAAATTAAAAAAATATTTTTAGAAGTTGTTTGATGAGTGTGGCATTTCCCATGATTTCTCCTGCCCTAGAACTCCATAACAAAGTGGAGTTGTAAATAGGAAGAATAGGACTTTGCTAGATATGGCCAGGACCATGATCAATGAGACTAACATGGCAAAGCACTTCTGGGTAAAGGCTGGTAACACAACTTGTTACATTTATAATAGAATCTCTTTCAGACCTTTTATGGGGAGGACTCCTTATGAATTGTGGAAGAATAAGAAACCCAACATTTCAAATTTCCATCTATTTGGATGTAATTGTGTTATTCTGAACACTAAGGAAAATCTTCAGCAAGAGGTGGTTCAGAAACATACTCTTGGTTTCCTATCAGCAACATATCAGCAATCTGGGTCACTTGTGATATGGAATCTTTTTGTTGCTTACCAGCTTTAGTGTTCTTAACTTTTGGATGCGCCATTGTTGAAGTTGTTTGGAAGAAAAGCTTGCTAGATTTTTTTGGGTAAGAATCGTAAGATTTAATGGAAGTTTGAAGCTCTGAGTTTGGAAAAGTAAGAACAATTAAATATGAAGAATATATATAGAGAGGGAAGAGTCGTTCCCGTTTCTCCCTTTGAAAAACAAAGAGAAATATTAGTGGGGAACGTCTACACGCATAAGAGGCAAAGCAGGCGGTTACCTATTCAATTTCCCTCATTGCTCCTATAAAATAGGAATAATTGATGATTGAAGAGTAGCACGTCTCAATGAGATGTTTTGGAAAAGTGGTCATGATGACCATGACGTCACAGCAATGAATGGACAGTCGCGTCAAAGACTATAAAAAATTACTGAAAGTATCTAAGCATGTTGGGAAACGATTCTCTGAGAAATGTACGTTTGAAACATCGTTTTCATTTCTAAAGCAATTTATTCGCATTCAAAGTCCTTTATATTTCATTTACATTTTCAGTCGAACCCTTTATTTTTTAGTGAAATTTATCTTCCTTTGCTTTTTACCTTTACAAACCAGCCTTTACATTGGTTCGCATTATCTTTAAGATAATCAAACACCTTAGTATCCAGAAAAGCCAAGGGTAAATTGAAATATCGAATTCAAAGGACTATTAGTTATTTACCAAAATCAAGGGTAAACACACATCCACCTCCCGCAGGGGACAAGGATAGCCACCTCTAGTTAATTGTTGTTCTTGCAGATAACCTCATGGGTTTGGTAAACCTCAATGGTGAGGTTTTTATAAGATTATCTAGGATAGCTGATATAGCTCGTGAGGGGGGGGGGGGCTATGCATAAGTGTATTATATTTTGCCTATGTATATGTATACTTTGTGACACCGAATTCTTATCACCGTACTTATTTATTGCATAATATTTTAGCGATTACATGATTCAAAGATGAACACAACCTAAAACTGTACAACAAACATAAATTAAAAAAAAGGCTTAAATGCACTTTTGGTCCTTGTAAGTTAGCGAGTTTTTGATTTTCGTCCCTGTAAGTTTTTCTTGGTTTGAGTCCCTATATTTCACTTTCGCGTTCGTTTAAGCCTTTACTCAATCAAATTGTATTTTACCCTTCCATTACTACTAATACAATCATCACGAAACTCGATCTTTCTCACCCTTCTGTTATCGGTATCAGGCAGTAATTCATTGAACTTGCTTGTCAAATTGGTGAGAGATGTGGTGCCATCCGGAAGCTTGAATTCAACAGGAAGGTTGCTTCGTTTGAAATACACTTCCGCCTTAATCAGAAATTGAGGAAGAAATATTTTTTTAGATGTATTTTTCTATAACATATACCCCTATTTATATAAATAGTGATTCATTCTAGACCACACAAAATTTGTCACTACAATCAAAACCCTCCAAATTTATCAGCAAAATCCTGATCGTTGAAAAATTCTAAATGAGTACACTACCAGAATCTCATTATACTACTAAATTTCTTGTACAAAATGATAAATTTGAAATTTCCTGTACAAATTTAACCATACCGAAAATTTCAAATGCATTACCTGAAATTTTAACGTACTGGAAATTTCATATGAACTACAAGAAATTTAGTCTGTACCGAAAATTTGGTTTTCGTTACCGATAATTTCGTATAGAAAAATTGTTTCCATTTCACCAAAGAAATTTTTGAAATAATGAAAATTGAGGGGGTGCCATGTAAAATTTTGGGGGCGGCAAATAGAATTCTCAAATCACTTACATTCGAGAATTTAACTTGCCACCCCCAAAATTATACTTGGCACCCACCAATATGTATGAAATGACATAAATGTCCAAAAAAAATTCATTACCACATTTTAGGAAATTTACGTGAAACACCGGATTTTGCAAATCTTTGGGCGATATCTGAAATTTAGAGAGCGTACCGAAAATTTGGCGAAAACAAGTAAGTTTCGGGTAGATTTTATGAAATTTTCGGTATTTTCTACCGGAAATTTTAAAATATCTGGTATTTTGTATCGGAAATTTCACCATTTCCAGTATCTTTATAAAATTATAAAAATACCGGAAATTTTGAAATTTCCACTACAATTTCCCATACCGGAAATTTTTGAAATTTCCGGTATTTCTATTTTAAAAAAATGTTATTTTGCTTATATTTTTAATTTTTTCAGTGCGGACTAGAGGCAGAGATGGTACTGCTGCGGGTCGGGCCATTGATAGAGTCGATGCTCGTGCTCGAGCGGATGCTGATGAGGCTAGTACCTCAGTGTTACGTGTTAAACGCGTTCCTCCGACCGGTTCTAACTGAAAACGGAGGGCTGAGCAGGCGGGTAGGGGGTTCCGCGAACCTTGCCGCCGTGGTGGTAGAGCATCCACTGTTGTGGACGAGCACGTGGTTTAGGATGAGGTTGCCGAGGTTGAGGCAGTGGCTGTTGTTCGGGAGCCGGTGCCTGTTGCTGAGGAGCAGATCCCTGTTGCTGAGGAGGAGTTTGCTAGAGGCAGAAATACTTGTTGCGGGTCAGGCCATTGATAGAGCCGATGCTCGAGGTCGGGCGGATGCTGATGAGGTTGGTACCTCAGTGTTACGTGCTGGACGCGTTCCTCCGACCGATTATAACCTGAAATAGAGGGCTGAGCAGGCGGGTAAGGGGTTCCGCGCACCTCGCCACCGAGGTGATAGAGCATCCACTACTGTGGACAAGGACGTGGTTTAGGATGAGGTTGCCGAGGTTGAGGTGGTGGCTGTTGTTCGGGAGCCGAGCCGGTGGCTGTTGCTGAGGAGCTTGTTCCTGTTGCTGAGGAGCAGACCCCTATTGCTGAAGAGGATGTTGCTATTGCGGAGGAGCAGGTGCCTAGATTTGAGGAGCGGGTTGATGTGGTTCAGAAAGGGGTTGCTGAGGAGCGGGTAGTGCATAATACAAACACCACCACAAGCGCATCTACTGAGCCATCAATACACACTGATGGAGATTTTCCAAGAGGACCTTCTGATAGATCCGTTTTGACAAGATATGCTAACCATGTCGCTTATAGGATATGGCAGGGTGAGGCATGTAACATTGCTTAAGTGCTTAATTTTTATTACACACTGTGTTTTAATTGTTTTTTTTTTGTTACAGGAGTGTCTAGTGCTGAAGGTCACTTCTCACGGGTCGAAGTTGAAGAACTTCCCCGAGAGACCGATGCCTGAGCAGGTGGCAAGGATAGTTCGGGACTTCCATTTGATGGACTTTGCTGGATGCTCCCTGACGATGCTGGACGCCCCTCTATTATAAGCTTTTGTTGAGAGATGGCACCCAGAGACATCATCCTTTCATCTTCCATTCGCGGAGATGACAGTGACTCTGGATGATGTGCATTCCCTATTTCACCTTCTGATTACTGGTACGTTTTTCACACCAATTCATAGGGACCAAGCGACGGCGGTGCACGTGGTGATGGATGCTTAAAAGGTTGATGAGATGGTTGTGCTTAAGGAGATTGGTGACACTCGGGGCTTTCACCTCAGGATGTCTTGGTTGAGGAAGGTGTTGTTTCTCTAAAGTTTGCATGCATTTTGTTAAAACAAACTCAGCAAGATCATGTTGAAGAGAATGCAGTTTACTGATTTCAACATGTCGAACAAGATGTCCCAACATGTCTTGTTTGACATCTTTACTGTAGGAGCTGATATTTCAAGTGGATCACGTTTTTAATTGCTACAGTATCTTATGTTCAGCTACAGGATATTCTGGAATAATCAATTAGCTAATGTGTTATCCAAGATTGACTCAAATCAAGAGATTTCCACACTTTCAATAATTGGAAATAATTTAGGAAAGTTTGGATTGAAGACCTAGTTTCTTGGAGAAAAAGTAGCAGAATTTGGCCAGCCTCTTTGCTGCGTTTTTTGAAACCTAGTCCAGTCGAGTTTAATCCTATAAATAGAAGGGTTGTAACCTAGTTTTATTTGGAACTGGTATTTGTATTTTTAGAGTTCTAGGAATCCTTATTTTGGTTGTAAGTTCTGTTTTTCATTCACAAACCTGTAGGTGTTGATTGTTTGATCTCCAAAGCTTTTAAGCAAGGAGAGTATGTGTCAATTTTCATAAGCTATGAAGTATTGAGAATTGTGTGTCTTGGAAGAGTGTCTTCTGTGCTTTGTTTATTCTGCAGTTTGTCACAAGGGTTCTATGATTAAAGGGATTTGAGGAGGGCTTCATAAGTAGGGGTCTTAGGTAGATGTCATAGGAAGGGTAGTGATTAAGTGAGAAGTGTAAATGGGGAGTTTAACTTTGAATTGATACTATCGAATATTGGTTTCGTCCCTGGCTTGGTAGACCCTAGAGTAGGAAGGTTGTTTCCGAACTGGGTCAACATATCGCTGTGTTCTTTACTTTCCGCACTATTTTATCTGCTTTCATATACGTTTTCATAACAGTTATAGTGCTCAGATATTGTGTCGTGACATCGCATTCGACATCTTATATCTAATGCCAAAATTTTAATTGGTATCAAAATAGGCATCCTTCCCTACATCTGGATGAGATATAGGCAAGATACTTTCATGTGCTCTGGACAAGGAAGGAGGTTTTGTGAACAGACCATCTGTTATGACTGGGGACAACCATGACTACTGGAAACCTCGTATGGAGGCATTCCTAAAATGTTTGGACAGCATGGCATGGAAAGCTGTTGTGAAAGGATGGAAACATCTTGTTGTTTTGGACGCAAATAAACGACCCACCTCTACTCTGAAGCCTTAAGGAGATTGGGATGATGAAGAGGACAAGCTCACTCTTGGAAATTCTAAAGCCTTGAATTCTATATTCAACAGTATTGACAGGAACATCTTTAGATTAGTGAACACATGTGAAGTAGCTAAGGATGCATGGGAAATTCTCAAAACTGCCCATGAAGGAACATCCAAATTTAAGATGCCAAGACTTTAGTTGCTCATCACACAATTTGAGAACCTGAGGATGAAGTAGGATGAGAGTTTTCATGACTTTCACATGAATGCCCTTGAGATAGCTAATGCATCAAGCGCCTTGGGAAAAAGATGTCAGAAGACAAACTTGTGAGAAAGATGCGCAGGTCTCTCCCCAAGAGATTTGACATGAAAGTCACAGCCATAGAAGAAGCTCAAGATATCAACCAATTAAAATTGGATGAGCTAGTTAGATATCTTTAGACGTTTTAATTGAGCATCAATGAAAGATCTGAAAAGAAGACCAAAAGCATAGCTTTTGTAGCCAATTCTGAAGATGAGAATGTGGAAGGTGATCTTAATACAGATGAATATATGTCTAATGTTGTAGCTCTGGTTGGAAAAAAATTCAACAGAGTAATGAAAAAGTTAGGAAGGAACCAAATATCAAATGTCCAGAACAACTCGTCTGACTCTAGAAGAAGGAAAAATGAAGAAGTGTACAACCAAGGGAAAGGTGTACTGTGTTGTGAATGTGAAGGGTATGTTCATATCAAATATGCATTCCCTACATTCCTAAAGAAACAAAAGAAGGGGTTGTCTGCAACTTGGTATGATGAGAACTCTAAGAGTGACTCTGAAGAGGAGACTGCCAAGCATGTGAAAGCCTTGATTGGCAGATACATGTCTGACGAAGAGACCAAGAGGGCTGGAACAACGAAACTCCTATCTTTTGCTGAGTATTCTGATGAAGAAAGTGAAAGTATAAGCTCAAAGTTTCATAATGTGTTTCTATTAATAGAGAGATCAAGTAATGGTTCCGATGAGAAACTTAAATCTAGGAGACAAACTATAATGGGCAAATATTCAGAAACTAAGGAGTTTCGACCAAGGCCAAATCCGAAGATGTCAAGACATATTCCTCAACATCGGAAGTCAACATAAAAAATGTACAACAATCCTCCTCATAAGCATGTGCAATGTAATCATTGCAGAAGTTTTGGTCACTCAAGAACCTCATACTATAATTTGATTGGATATCCCAAACGTGTGTTGTCCCGTCGAGGGAAACATGATAATTCTTACATGAAGGAAAATAAAGCCACTTCTCGTGGAACATATGTGAAAACTATGTTGTACGACATGAGCCATACCAAGTATAGGAGAGAATCCATGTGTATGAAGGCTGAAGGGTCTAGTGGAAAGGATGATGTTGATACAGTGTCCGACAACCTTTCCAAGGTCGACAATAGGAGCTATGCAAGGAAAAATCCCGAGGATCTTAAATCTATATATCGTGGGATTCAAAAAGAAGAGATTTACAATTCAACCAGGTTTAAAGGGTTGATAAACTCTACAAATATTGTCTTTATTGACTTTGTCAAAGAAGAGAACACCCTTAAGACAACTGCAGTTAGTTGTCTTCAACATCTGAACCTGACATCAAAAACTCAAGAGAAAATGCTGAAGTCGAAGAAACTCGATGAGCTGTCGAAGAATCAGTTTCAGAAATAACAGATGATAACTCTTTAGAAGAAAGGATAGAAGATCTTAGTCAAGAAGTTGTCATTAAATCAAGGAAAACTTGGTCAAGCACAAGTTATGTTACAAATTATGTGGATGAAGTTGTGACTGGTAAACTCAGGATTAATGATCTGGAAGCTGAATTGAGTTAACATGAGAGGGTTGAGGCTTCGAATGTGACTCCAGAATATGATGAGATGCATGTCATAAGAAATCAAGACCTTGCATCCAAGGATAAGGGAGGTCTTGTTGCAGCGGAGAATCCTCATGAAGAAGGACTTAATTTTGATGAGAACTAAGGTCTCATGGCCTGGGATATAATGATGGCTGAATCACAAGTCAGTCATAAACATAGAGAGAAGGGATTTGAAAAGATGTTGGAAGGAATGATCCAACCTCTTGTGAAACAAGTGCAGATGGGATGTAATATGAGTTTTGTGAAAAAGAGTAACTCACTCTCCATAAGAGCAAGATGAACAGATAGAAGACTCAACTACTCTTTGCCAAAGCAGATATGCAAAAGATGTTGTGTGGAGACTATGTCTGGAAAACAACAACCATCAAGAAATTTCTATCTTCATTTTCCTAAAGTGCTCTAAAGTTAAAAATGTAAGAAGTATCTATCAGAACCTGTACCACAACATGTCTAAAAGGTATCCATATCTCTCTGTAAACAGATCAGATATGTTCTCAACAATATGTGGTTGTGTTAAAAATTCAGAGATAAAGCAGATGTATCACCTGAATCAAGTCAAAGGCGGTCTGAAGACAGTACTAAGTTCTGACAAAGTACTATATTCAGGGTCAACTCTAGTAGAATTTCATGGTGAAAATCAGACTGGAAGTGCTGGTGATAGAAGTCACACCTCCTGGTTCAGTAAAGAACAAGAATGTGACCCCATGAATGAAGGTGTGTGTATTCAACAGGTGGTGTCTAGTAAGAATGTCCCATCAAATGTTGTGACATTTTCATTTAACAACTCAAGTGCTATTAACATTTCCAAGAATCCTAGTCAATCTAGGGTGATCAAGCACATGAATGGAGGACATCAACTCAGCAGTGGTACTGAGAAGGTCAGGCTGGGAACACTGGAAGATGATACTTTAATAGAGAGTGTCGCCCTCGATTTTTTATACCCCTCGTGAGAGAGATACGAACTGACTCTTCTTTTGTTTGTGAATTTTGAAAATCAGAGAGTCGCCACCGACTTTTATTTTATCCAATTAAGGAAAGGTTTATAAAAGAAACAGAAAAAGACCTTTAAGAGATTTTGGGTTCGGGGGTAGGTTATACAAAGGGAAGGTATTAGCACCCTTTTATATCCATGGTTATCCATGGGCTCTTAATTGCTTAGCTCACTTGTTTTGAATCATTTGTCTTGCCTTGAAATGCTTGTATGTGGTTTTAAAATACCTTTGTAAATTGGCTTTGTAATGATCCTTGTGCGGATGTATACAAAGTGTTTTATCTTTCGAAAGATGTTTTGAAAAAAGAGCTTTAACTTCGTAATGATCCTTGTTTGGATATATACCAAGTATTTTCTTTTTTGAAAGTTTTATTTTGAAAAACAATGATATATGAGACATTTGTTTGTTTTGATTTGAGCAAGCAATTATGAGATCTACCCTAAGTTTATAAGGTCTTTTCCTATTTCCTTTAGAAAATTCTCCTTTTACCGGATGTAAACAAAAGTTCGATTTTGCATTTGAAATAATAGAATTTGATTTTTTGGAAAAGAGTGTCAGAGGGATTACCCTAAGAGGTGCAAGTGTGATTGTGTTTTGATTCAGATATTTTTATCTTTGAAGTTAGTGACCTAACGCTTCAGTTTTTATCTTTGACATACACGCAGTTTTATATGTACAGGAATTAAAATGCGGGAATGTAAAATGCGGAAAGTAAATCTACGCTATTACATCGATTGTTTTTATCTTTGGATTTTTTGTATGGTTGATTTTAATTAGAATTAATGCATGATTAATTTAATTAAAATGAGAAAAAGGTAGAAATAAAATTTAAACCTAAAATTAAGTTTAAAATATTTTCATATTGCTTATTAATTAATTTTAAAATAAAACTAATTTTTTTGGATTTTTTGAAGTTGTTTTGAAAATTTAGTAAGCTAATTAACATATAATTATATAAACAATTATACAAATAATTAAAACTTAAATAGAAAAATATACTAAATATGTACAAAACTAGTCTATAATATATAAACTAAATTTAATAAAAAGAACAAATTTTTTCTGATTTTTTTGATTGGTTGAAATAATTAAGAAGCAAATATATAAATATATACTAATTAATTAAACAAAATATTTTAATTATTAAGAAAAATGAAATATTTTTATGTCAAAAAATAATATATTATTTTATAAACCTAAAAATATTTTTATTATATTTTTTTGATTTTTTAAACTATTTTAAAATAATTTTGCAAAGTAAATAAAATAAAATGAAAATATATATAATTAATGATCCGGTGTGGTTAATAGGAAGGTCTATGGTAAGGATGAGCATTCAGACACGTTGGATGGGGGAATTAATGAGATCAGGTGGCCTGGAATGAGAGGGAGCATGATAACGCGTACGTCTTAACGCACGGGATCCATTTGTTTCAAACCCAACGCGCGCGCAAACCAGCGAATGAGGGAGCGACGTGTGGTCATCTTCAACCTCCAGACCGGCGTTTTAGGTCTGCAACTGCCTTTAGTGACGGTTCCCGATCGTTGCTAAAACCCTGTTAATACGAATATAAGCAAAACAACACAAAAATATTTCGTGAGGGTACCCATGGATTCGTCTGAATCTCACGAACTCAGCCATGCCTTTAATTGGGGCTAATTTTACCTGTAGGGGAAAGCCCTAAAAGGACTTGGAAAACCCTAGCTATGGCATCTTCTTGAATACGTGACCATACCTTAATTAACTATCCAAAAACGTTCATCAGGTTAATCTAAACATGGATATATAATCAAAAATTATTTAAAACGCGTGTAAGTATGGATTCGATGATAGTTTTACTTGGTACAAACCGTGAGCTCTAAGGTACGATTCTGAATGCCTCCAAGCTTGGAAATGATTTGGAAATGTTCAATGATACTTGAGGAATGTTTTGGAATGGATATTTGGACTTGAATTGGACTGAAACTTAAAATTCGAATTTTAAATTTCTTACAATATTTCAAACATGATACAAGTATGTTTCAAGCATAGATTTGGTTCTGTAATTGTGTTTCTATGTTACTGAAGTATGCTACTTCATTTATAAGCAATGAAGTGCTTCAAAACTAAGCTAAGAAGCATTGATGATCTTTGTTGAACTTTTGAATTCTTTAATATAAAAAAGTTTGAATTCTTGACCATGGCTTGATTTTTCTTCAACCTCTTGCTCTAGGCCTGCTTTGTACCTCTCTTGCTGCAGTGTTGAATCATTCTTGGTTGCCTTAGCTTAAGAATCAAGCATTGCATCATTATCCTTCACCATTTCTTTTTTAATTTAACTTTAAATGTAATAAAATTAAACCAAAAAAGAAATAAAAATGCTATGGGCCTTAGGTTGGTCGTGGGAGGCCCTTAACATTGTTAGAAGCATTTTTGGATCATGAAAACTTGGCCCCTATTGGAAAAAAAACACTTTTGATCAATGTTGGTTTCATGCATTTTCCCAAAATATAGCCAACTTCAACAAGGCATAAATCCCTCAATTTTTATCATATGAAGGAGTTCTTGTACTTTTTAGAAACCTCAACATGTCCTCTACAAGCTACTTTGGAAACCTTTTTTCATTTGGAGAAGTTATCTTGATGTTATGGCCTTTGACAAAAAACCACTTTTTGTTGACTTTGAAAATGACCTATAATGTCTAAGCTCATATTTTTCAAATGGTGAATCCAATGACCATGGGATCAATTGCATTTGAAAGATAATTGAATTTACTTTAAAACAAGCTTTGGTTGGAATTTTTTGAATGAACGAGGAGAGAGTTAAGGTCAGTCAAAGTTCAGTTGACTTTTTAGGAGAAAACCCTAATTTTGAAACTTAGGGTTTTGTTGATTTTTGATCTTTCCTTGATGAATTATGATCAACCAATGATCAAATGATTAATCTTTTGACAAAATATGGATGATGACCAAAAATTTCATTTTTGACTGTCTGTTGACTTTTCGGTCAAACTGGTCGTCTGTTGACTGTTTGAGCTGCTGACTGCGCGTATGAGCGAGTTGAAGTTTGAAAATTTGTATGGTGGTACTTTGAGATATATGGAGGTCTATGAAATCCATTTGAGGTCTATTATACCCCAAAATTTGCCCGCATCTTTTTTTCAAGAAAATTCCAATCTAAAAATTAGGAGTTTCATATAATCATGGATTTTTATTTCATAAATATCCTGACATATGAAATACTTAGTTTTTAGAATTTTTCTTATACAGTATTTTGGCTCGCTGTCGAATTTATTCTTACGCAAACGCCAGTTACTGTTTATTACTTCACACACGCTATTTATTTGATATTTATTTACAGATAAATAATACTAACGCAATTGGTACAGAATTAAATCTTTTGCAGGCGCAGAGTCGAGGGTTCATACTGTACTGGTAACAAGTACATTATTACTAATTTTTGTTTCCCACTAAATTTTGTACTATATTCCATTATTTTCAAAATCTCTTCAAATCTCTTTTTTCAAAAATCAAATCTTAACTTTATTCTATACATCTCCTTTTCCCAACATTATCATACACTTTTTTTCAAATCTTACTTCCACTCAAACTTTCCTTTTTTTTTTGTACGGAATCACTTCATTCCCCAACGTCTCTATCCTTCTTTTCATTCTATAAATACCTCTCATTTTTTCCATAAAATCTCACATCAAATGCTAAATCATCTCTCAAAATTCTACTTCATATCCATTCTTTCTTCTTCCCCGACAAAATGGCGAAGCGGTGGGAAACGTGTTTTCTTATGGTCATCACCGCTGTGGTGGTAATCATGTCTTTCTTCTGTCTACATAGTCCTGAAAACTGTGGACCTGGGATGCTTGCACTCCCAATCATCTACATGTTATTGTTTGTAGCATGGGTTATCAATCGTCATTCTTAAAGTCTGCCGTATCTCTTATTTCTTAAATGTACCGTTTACTCGTCGTACTGTTCAATATAGTATGTAATATTTGTACTGTCAGTATTAAATGTTGTACTATTTTTCATACTGTTGCTTAATTATTCAGATAATATTTTGTGCGTTTTCTGCCAGTCAAATATTTATTTTTCTGTGCATTAAATGTTTTTCAGGTATATTATCGGTAAATTTGCTCGCATACAGTAAATATTAGTTATTTATTATGTCTGTGTTTTTAACAAGTCATGTAAATAAACTTTCATCTTTCATCTTTCATATAAAACAAAAACAACAAAAAGAAAATTAACTTTGACTGTTGATTTTTCACTCTAACTGCTACATTAATACCCAAACAGTCAGTTGACAGTTAAACTGCTGACAGTACAATTCTCAGTGTTTTGTACCATCAATCAAATAAATCTTTTGCAATTCAAAATTCCAAGATTTTTGTCCTAGAAGTCTTATGAATATCACATGATTAGCAGAGACTCAACACTGCACAAAAATCAGGTACGCTTAACTGTCTCATACACAAACAGTCCCTGACTAGGGTTTCTTGTTTTTTCAGGAGAAACAAGTTTTTGAGACTTCAAATGGATTTCATGGACCTCCATATATCTCAAAGTACCATCATACAAATTTTCAAACTTCAATTCACTCAGACGCACCTTCAGCAGCTCAAACAGTCAACAGACGACCCGTTTGACCAAAAAGTCAACAGACAGTCAAAAATGAAATTTTTTGTCAACATCCATATTTTGTCAAAGGATTCATCATTTGATCATTGGATGATCATAATTCATCAAGGAAAGATCAAAAATCAACAAAACCCTAAGATTCAAAATTAGGGTTTTCTCCTAAAAAGTCAACTGAACTTTGACTAGTCATAACTCTCTCTCCTTCATCCAAAAAATTCAAAACAAAGCTCATTTTAAAGGAAATTCAATTATCTTTCAAATGAAATTGATCCCATGGTCATTACATTCACCATTTGAAAAATATGAACAAAGACATTACAGGTCATTTTCAAAGTCAACAAAAAGACACTTTTTTCAAAAGGACACACAAGGAGCATCAAAAATGATTTTGACATGAGACCAAAGACATTAGTTAGAGGACTCTTTGAGGTTTCTAAAAAGGGAAAGATCTCCTCCATATGACAAAAATTGAGGGATTTACACCTTGTTGAAGTTGGCTAAATTTTGGGAAAATGCATAAAACCAACATTGCTCAAAAATGTATTTTTTCCAAATGGGGCCAAGTTTTCATGGTTCAAACATGTTTGCCATGATATTATGGGCTTCCCACGACCAAGACAAAGCCCACACCATTTTTATTCATTTTTGGTTTAATTTTATCCTATTTTAAGATTAAATAAAAATGGAAAAGGGAAGGATAATGGATAGCTTAGTTTCTAAGCATGAGTCATCCAAGAATCTTTAATTTTGTGCAGAAGATTGAAGTACAAGGCAAGAGCATTGAAGAGGAGCAAGGCTTGGTCAACAATTCAAAGGTTTTAATATTTAAAAAATCAAGAATTCAACAAAGGCAACCAAAAGCTTCTTGGCTTGGATTCTAAGCACTCTTGGCCTATAAATAGCTTGGCATACATCAACAACAAAGGGAGCCACGAAAACAGCAAGAGAGATAGCCATCAACTTCACAAAATTCTCAAAAAATCTCCAAACTTTGTAATTTTCATTTTCATATTTCCAATCAATATCAATACAAAATAAGCTTTCCAATCATCTTCTGAGATCATATAGAGTAAGAATGAACCCTTAATATGGTCCCATGAGAGTCGTAACACGTGTATAGTGTTCTTCATATTCATACATAATTAATTTTCGTTTTCCTATATTTAATCAACCTCAATATAATCTAATCATTCTAATGAGTTCATGAGGCCCTATAGGGCAGGTCTGGACTTTAACATGTTGGTTTCCACGTGAAAATTGCTCAACACCATTGATGAGTGTTCATGCATGTTCAAACTTTAATCTCTTCGAATCCATAGCTACAACACTCAAATAGCAAAACTAACGCCACCATCGTGTTCAGGAGATCATTTTAAGTCGATCTGGGTCCCTTTTGTTTTTGTTCATAGCTGTTTTTGTAGGTTTTCAAATGCATGGAAATCTGAAAGAAAATCCGCAGGAAAATCCGCAGGTAAAAGGAAGAAGATGATGAATAGTGACGTTGAATCCTTGACCAGCACGCGTGGCAGATTCTCTTCCTCTCATTCGTTGGTCAGCCAACGTGGGTCCCAGCGTGGACTTTGAATATCTGAATGATCACGTGCTCTGATTTCCATGTGGCTATGATGTAACCTCATCCTACAGCCATTGGATCTTCTCAACTCTCCATCTAACGCTCTCAGCCTTGCAGACTCAACATGAACTCTCAGTCCTTTACCACACAGGATCTTTCCTTTAATATTTTATTTTCTATTTTATTTTAATTTCTTTGATTAAATTAATTAAAAATAGTTTAAAAAATCTAAAAAATACATAAAAAATATTTTTAAGTTTCTAAAATAATGTTTTATTTTTTGATATAAAAATATTTTATTTTTCTTCATAATTTAAATATTTTGTATAATTAATTAGATAATATGCATATATTTATCTTTTAATTATTTTCACCCAATCAAAAATCATAAAAAAATTGTTCCTTATATTAAATATTGTTTATATATTATAAACTAATTTTGTACATATTTTGAATAATTTTCTCTTTAAGTTTTAATTATTTGTATAATTATTTGTATAATTATGTCTTAATTAACTTAATCAATTTCAAATCAATTTCAAAAATTCAAAAAAATTAGTTTTGTTTTAAAATTAATTAACAAACCTTTTGAACATATTTTGAACTTAATTTCTAGGTTTAAATCTATTCTTATCCTTTTTCCTCATTTTTTTAATCATGCATTAATTATAATTAAAATAAATCATCAAAAAATCCAAAAACATTTCTTTTATTTTCTTGCAATTTAAATTCCTAGATAAATGTATAGGTTGCCAAATTCATGTAAATAGCGTAGTTTACATTTCCTGCACAATCGATGTAATAGCGTAGATTTATTTTCCGCATTTTACATTCCTGCATTTTAAATTCCAGCACATATAAACTGCGTGTATGCCAAAGATAAAATTGAATCGTTAGATCACTAACTTCAAAGATAAAATATCTGAATCCAAACACAATCACATTTGCACCTCTTAGGGTAATCCCTTCTCATTCTTTTCAAAAGTCAAAGAAATCAAGTTCAACTGTTTCGAATCGAACTTTTGTTTATATCCGGTGAAAGGATAGATTTTTAAAGGGAATAGGATAAAGACCTTATAACTCAAGGTAGACCTCCTAATTTGCTTGCTCAAATCAAAACAAACAAATCTCTCATATATCATTGTTTTTCAAAATAAAACTTTCAAAAAGACAATACTTTGTATATATCCAAACAAGGATCATTACGAAGTTAACGTTCTTTTTTCAAAAACATCTTTTGAAAGATAAAAACACTTTGTATACATCCGCACAAGGATCATTACAAAGTCAATTTACAAAGGTATTTGAAACCACATACGAGCATTTAAAAGCAATTGAAAACAAGTGAGCTAAGCAAATTAAAGAGCCCATGGATAACCATGGATACAAAGGGTGCTAACACCTTCCCTTTGTATAACCTACCCCCTTACCCAGAATTTCTTAAAGGTCTTTTTTCTGTTTCTTTTATAAACCTTTCCTTAGTTGGATAAAATAAAAGGTCGGTGGCGACTCTCTGATTTTCAAATACGAAAGCAGAAACAAAA
Source organism: Vicia villosa (assembly GCF_029867415.1). NCBI lineage: Eukaryota > Viridiplantae > Streptophyta > Magnoliopsida > Fabales > Fabaceae > Vicia > Vicia villosa. Next base: position 105,193,861 of record NC_081183.1, read on the forward strand.
AAAAAGAGTCAGTTCACGTATCTCTCCGCGAGAGGTATGGCCAAAAACGGAGGTCCAAAGAACTGGCGACTCTGCTGGGGATATTACTTTCTAAAAAATGTTTTCAAAAGGGGTTACCTTTAGAGAATAGATCACTCCGATGTTTTCAATTGTTTGACTTGATTGCTCTATTTTTCAAAGGTTTGTTTGGGTATTTTGCTTGTGTGAAAGATTCTAACCCGAATCTCGAGATACCTTAAGTATGTGACAATAGACCAAGGAAACTGTACGGCATGTACCGATACAGTTGATCTAGTAGTCACTGTTAGTGCGATACTTTGGTTTATACTGATGTCCCTTGAAAACGGTCAAGGAGTATATTAGGCTTCTGAAATGTCATTAAACACTAATTTGTCTTAGAACCTTTTAGTTGAACTTGACTTGTGGCCTATTAAGTGGCTAGCTTTGAAATTGATCGAAGTTAGTTATCCTCGAGGAATATTTTGATCGGCCGTCCGAGCGCCGTATTGAGATATTACCTCCAAGGATCATAGAACCCGAATACTATTCTAGGACAGGTTTTAACCAACTCAACTTCAGTGGGGAGGGTATCACCTATTAGCTTCATGCAAGCCTTTAAACCTAAGGCTATTGTTTGATTTGTTTGTGTGTGCCACATGTTTGACATCATAACATCATAAGCATCATAAGCATATCATTTTCTCACTAATCATTTCAAGGATCAAAGAGTTTACCTTTGTTTTGTTATTGCAGGTAATGGCTCCCGCCACCAGAGATTACATCCGAATCAACATCTCAACGGTGCCATCTGAACTGAAAAACTTAGTATCAGAATTCCCCATGAATGCTCAATTCACCGAAAAACATGAAGAAGACATGATACGGGTCCTGTTACAGTTCTTTGACCCTGAACATCATTGCTTTACCTTTCCAAATTACCAGTTAGTACCCACTTTGGAAGAGTTTTCTGAACTAATTGGTTTACCTGTTCGAGATCAATTACCTTTCACTGGTTTAGAAAGGATTCCAAAACCTAAAATCGTCGCTGCTTCCTTACATTTACGGAAATCAGAAATCGGGTCCAATTGGGAAACAAAGAGTGGAGTTAAGGGTTTGCTTGCTAAGTTCTTAATGGAAAAGGCTCGATTACTGCTAGAAAACAAAAGTTATCCAGCTTTTGAGGAGGTTGTGGCTCTTTTGATCTATGGGTTGGTTTTATTCCCTAATCCCGACCAATTCATAAGTGTACACATTATCAACCTTTTCCTAACCCGTAACCCGGTACCAACATTGCTGGGAGACATTCTACATTCTCTACACACTCGTACCCTGAAGAAACGAGGAACTCTTATGTGCTGTATACCACTACTGGCAAGGTGGTTTACGTTTCATCTTCCCCGATCAGTGTTAAGAAATGAACAAAGAATGCAATGGTCTCGCAGGATTATGTCTTTGTCTCATTCAGATATCCGGTGGAACAACTTCTTTCAAAAAGACATTACTATCATTGATCATTGTGGAGAGTACCCTAATGTGCCACTCCTTGGCATCAAAGGGGGCATCACTTACAATCCCTCTTTAGCTTTACGCCAATTCGGATATGCAAGGAGCAACGGTCCTCACGACATGATTATCCGTGGCATTGTGTTTGATTACGAGGATGATTCCCATAGACACCGACGAAGGTTTATACATGCATGGGGCAGTGTCTATAGAATAGAAAGCAAAACTTTGGGGCAATGGAATTCTATCCCCATGGAACCTTACCTCAGATGGGTGCGGGCTCATGCTCAAAAACTCATCATGCCATATCCCGCAATTCTACCTGTGATTATTGAGCCAGAAGTCGAAGGAGACGAACCTCAAGTTATTCTACACCCGGATATGCCAACTGACTTAGAAGAGTTGCAGAAATCTTGGGTTCAACTAAAAGAGGAAAGAGACACCTTCAAGGCACACTGTCAAGACTATGAGAGAAGATTATTGGAGCTCACCGACAACTCCAAGAAGAACAGCAGATCAACACATTCCTGGGTGCAAAGAGAAAGCGTGCATGGGAGACCTGAGGGATCATTCATTTCCTTTATTTCTGTTTTGTAAGCCCGAATGAGGCAAAGAAAAAAAAAGAAAAAAAAAAGAAAAAAAAAAGAAAAAAATTGTTTAACTAATGTTTGTTTCTCCTTTGTTTTAACAAATCTAAACTCTAAGATCCTTGAAAACATTGCATACACATTTCATTCATATACATTGCATATAAATTTCATTCATATACATTGCATATACATTTCATCCATTCATACACATTGCATAAACAGGTTCACATGACGGATTTCTCATCACCTCGCCGTTTATTTCAGTCAGAAGAGATGGAATCTGAGACAAGCATCAAGAATCTCGAAGCACAGAACGCCCAAGTTCAAGTGGCAATTCTGGAACTGGCAAAGGGGCAACAAGAACTGAAAGCCCTGATGATCAAGAAGAAAAAGAAACCCAAAGGATCTGTAGGCTTGAGCCAACTGAAAAGAAAGATCAGAATCCCAGCCAAAAGGTTCAAAAAGCCACCGATCCCTGAAATAGTCGGTGATGGTGAACAAGGAGACAATCACAGCAACCAGGGTTCTGCCAAACCCTCTCTCTCTCTTCCAATGAAGAAGATTATCATTCTGGAGACGAACAGGATGATGACAAATACCAGCAGTTAGAAGAACGCATGAAAGCTATGGAAATACAAAAAATACCTGGCTTAGATTTCAATGATCTGGGGCTCGTCTCAGATGTTGTTATCCCTCCAAAGTTCGAAGTTCCTGTCTTTGCAAAATATGATGTAGTTTCTTGCCCAAAACTACATCTGAGGTCCTATGTGAGGAAGATACAACCTCACACAACAGATAGCAAATTGTGGATTCACTTCTTCCAAGAAAGTTGTTATACCCCAAAATTTGCCCGCATCTTTTTTCAAGAAAACTCCACTCTGAAAATTAAGAGTCTCATATAATCATGGATTTTATTTCAACAAATATCCTGACATATGAAATACTTAGTTTTTAGAATTTTTCTTATACAGTAATTTGGCTTGCAGTTGAATTTATTCTTACGCAAACGCCAAATGCTGTTTATTACTTCACACATGCTATTTATTTATTTACAGATAAATAGTACTGACACAATTGATACAGAGTTAAATCTTTTTGCAGGCGCAGAATCAGGAAACTCAGACTGTACTGGTAACAAGTAGATTATTATTATCTTTTGTTTCCTACTAAAAAAAAGAAAATTAACTTTGACTGTTGATTTTTCACTATAACTGCTACGTCAATACCTGAACAGTCAGTTGACAGCCAAACTGCTGGCAGTACAATTCTTAGTGTTTTGTACCATCAATCAAATCAATATTTCACAATTCAAAATTCCAAGATTTTTGTTCTAGAAGTCTTCTGAATATCACGCGATTAGCAGAGACTCAACACTGCACAAAAATCAGGTACGCTTAACTGTCTCCTACATAAACAGTCCCTGACTAGGGTTTTCTTGTTTTTACAGGAGAAACAAGTTTTTGAGACCTCAAATGGATTTCATGCACATCCATATAACTCTAAGTACCATCATACAAATTTTCAAACTTCAAATCACTCAGACGCACCGTCAGCAGCTCAAACAGTCAACAGACGACCCGTTTGACCAAAAAAGTCAACAGACAGTCAAAAATGAAATTTTTTGTCAAAGTCCATATTTTGTCAAAGGATTCATCATTTGATCATTGGATGATCATAATTCATCAAGGAAAGATCAAAAATCAACAAAACCCTAACATTCAAAATTAGGGTTTTTACCTGAAAAGTCAACTCAACTTTGACTGGTCATAACTCTCTCATCCTTCATCCAAAAAATTCAAACCAAAGCTCATTTTGAAGGAAATTCAATTATCTTTCAAATGCAATTGATCCCATGGTCATTGTATTCACCATTTGAAAAATATGACCAAAGACATTACAGGTCATTTTCAAAGTCAACAAAAAGACACTTTTTTCAAAAGGACAAACAAGGAGCATCAAAAATCATTTTGACATGAGACCAAAGGCATTGGTTAGAGGACTCTTTGAGGTTTCCAAAAAGTGCAAGAACTCCTTCATATGACAAAAATTGAGGGATTTACACCTTGTTGAAGTTGGCTAAATTTTGGAAAATGCATAAAACCAACATTGCTCAAAAATGCATTTTTTCCAAATGGGGCCTAGTTTTCATGGTTCAAACATGTTTGCCATATTATTATGGGCCTCCCACGACCAAGACCAAGCCCATAACATTTTTCTCCATTTTTTGATTTAATTTTATCATTTAAGATTAAATTAAAAAGGAAAAAAAGGAAGGATAAAGCATAGCTTATTTTCTAAGCTAAAGTCTCCACATGGGACTTAATTATGCAGCAAGGAAGGTGCAAAGCAAGTCTATGGCAAGAGTGTGGAAAAATGAAGCAATGGTTGCTTGAATTTTAAGTTTGAAAGTCAAGATTCCAACAAAGACAATTAAGGCTTCTTAGCTTAGTTTTTAAGCACTCCATGGCTTATAAATAGGCTAGCATACTCCAACAATCAAGAGAAAACGAAAATAGCAAGAGAGCATGGCATAGAAACATCATAATTCTCACAAAAATCTCCAAACTATGTAATTTTCATTTTCATATTTCCAATCAATATCAATACAAAACAATCATTCAAATCATCCTTTGAGGTCATATAGAGTAAGATTGATGCACTAAACAAGTCCCATGATGCTTTAAACACGTGTATCATAATCTTCATGCTGATAGCTTCATAACTTTCGTTTTCCAAATTTTCACGTGAAACAACTTAATCTAATCTTTGATTTAAGTTCCTGACATCATTTAGAGTAGATTCAATGTAGATCATGCAAGGTTTCACGCCTCTAACACAATCCACCATTATTGGGTGTCCAAACTTGAAAAGCTTCAAGTTGCCTCTTCCAAGCACTTTTAGCAAAAACTAATGCCACTAATGAATTCAGAGGGCCTTAATTAGGCTATCTGGGTTGTTTGCATCCATTTATTTTCGTGTTTATGCAGGTTTAAAGAAGGAGGAAATCGGACATCAAAACCGTTGCCAAAAACCTTAAAAAACCGTTGCCATAGCTGTGAAGAAGATGATGAACAGTGACCGAGACTTATTGACCTCCACGCGTGCGTCCCTAGTTGGCTGGCAATCTTCAGCGCTCTCTCCCTTGTTTCTATTCGTCCACGCATGCATGGTGGGACCAGTCTGACTTATTAAAAGTCTTTGTGCTCCCACGTGATTGATCAATACAAGTACACCATGTTCTCTTCAATTTAAACCATTGGATCATGATCTCAGCACATCCAACGCATCAGAATATCATCCTTACCATGTTCCCTCATTAATTTCCACACTTGATCATTATCTTTTTATTTTCTATTTTATTTTAATTTTCTTTGCATCATTAATTAAAAATAGTTTTAAAAATCCAAAAAATACACAAAAAATATTTTTTAGACTTCTAAAATAATATATTATTTTCTGAAATAAAAATATTTTATTTTTCTTCATAATTTCAATATTTTGCATAATTAATTAGTATATATTTATATATTTGCTTTTTAATTATTCTAACCAATCAAAAAATCATAAAAAAATTGTTCTTTATATAAAATATTGTTTATATACTATAAACTAATTTTGTACATATTTAGGATAATTTTCTCTTTAAGTTTTAATTATTTGTATAATTATTTGTATAATTATGTATTAATTAGCTTAATCAATTTCAAATCAATTTCAAAAATTCCAAAAAAATTAGTTTTGTTTTAAAATTAATTGACAAATATTTTGTACATATTTTAAACTTAATTTCTAGGTTTAAACATATTTTCATCTTTTTCTTCATTTTAATTTAATTAATCATGCATTAATTAATTAAAATCAATCATAAAAAAATCCAAAAACATGCCTTTTATTTTTCTTGCAATTTAAATTCCTAGATAAATGTATAGGATGTCAAATTCATGTAAATAGGCTAGTTTACATTTCCTGCACAATCGATGTAATAGCGTAGATTTACTTTCCGCACTTTACATTTCCGCATTTTAATTTCCAGCAAATATAAACTGCGTGTATGTCAAAGATAAAATTGAACCGTTAGATCACTAACTTCAAAGATAAAATATCTGAATCCAATCACAATCACACTTGCACCTCTTAAGGTAATCCCTTCTCATTCTTTTCAAAATCAAAGTCAAAATTCTACTGTTTCGAGTACAAAATCGAACCTTTTGTTTATATCCGGTGAAAGGATAGATTTTTAAAGGAAATAGGATAAAGACCTTACAACTCAGGGTAGACCTCCTAGTTTGCTTGCTCAAATCAAAACAAACAAAATTCTCATACACTGTTGTTTTTCAAAAACTTTTCCAAAAAAAGACAATACTTTGTATACATCTAAACACGGATCATTACAAAGTTAACGTTCTTTTCAAAACATCTTTCGAAAGATAAACAAACATTTTTGTATACATCCGCACAAGGATCATTACAAATTCAATTTACAAAGGTATTTGAAACCACATATGAGCATTCTAAAGCAATTGAAAAGTAATCGAAAAAAAAGTGAGCTAAGCAAACTTAAGAGCCCATGGATAACCATGGATACAAAGGGTGCTAACACCTTCCCTTTGTATAACCTACCCCCTTACCCAGAATTTCTTAAAGGTCTTTTTTCTGTTTCTTTTATAAACCTTTCCTTATTTGGATAAAATAAAAGGTCGGTGGCGACTCTGTGAATTTTCAAAAATGCGAAAGCATTAAGCGATAAAAAGAGTCAGTTCACGTATCTCTCCCGAACAGAGGTATGGCCCGGATAAAAACGGAGGTCCACAAAAGTCTATCGGGTACACAGCTCGAGTGGTACTACCAGCTGGAAAGTACCAAAGTCCATGCCTGGGAAGATTTAGCTGCTGCTTTTTACAAACAGTATCAATATAATGCTGACCTTGCACCAACCCGTACTCAACTGAGGGGCATGTCCATGGCACCAAAAGAAAGTTTCAAAGGATATGCACAGAAGTGGAGAGATATGGCTGGAAGGGTTCAACCGCCCTTATCTGATCGCGAGCTGGTCGACATGTTCATGGGCACTCTAACTGGCCCTTTCTATAGTCATTTGCTGGGAAGCTCGTCGTCAGGTTTCACTGACCTGATATTGACCGGAGAACGTGTCGAAAGTGGCATTCAAAATGGAAAAATTCAAATAGGCTCCTCCTCTGGTACTACAAAAAGGCCCATCAGTGGGAGAAATGAGGTCAATACAATGCAAATTCAGAAAGGTCGCAAGAATGAGCATCACCAATCTGTAGGGGCAGTTCTAATCTCCGCATCTGCGACTCAAAAAGATCAACAGCCAAAATATACACGACGACCAGATGCGCCAAGAAGAAATTTCACCAGAATCAACATGCCAATCTCTCACGCATTGCAGCATTTGCTAAAAGCAGATCTGATCACATTAAAAGATCCTCCAAAGAATGTCAACACTTCCTCTCTGAGTTATCGCCCCGATGCAACATGTGCATATCACTCCAACTGTCCAGGACATGACGCAGATCACTGTTGGGCCTTGAAAAATAAAATACAAGACATGATAGACGCTGGGGAAATTGAGTTCGATCCTCCAGAAACTCCAAATGTCATCACTGCACCTATGCCGAAGTATGACAAAACTGTTAATGCTATCCTGGACACTATTTACATCTATGATGTGACCGAATTGTCAACTCCGCTCTTCGAAGTCAAAGGAAAGCTAACCCAAGCTGGTTACTTTCCAGGTTGTGACCCTGATTGCTTTTATTGCACCTACTCGCCCAACGGTTGTGAAAATCTGAGAATGGGAATTCAAAAGTGGATGGATCGCCGTATCATTATGTTTGAGAGGCTCTCTTCTATGGACGTGTTATGCGAAGTCTTTGCAAACAGGATGAGAATAGAGGATGCCTCAGTGATCTCCAGCTTACCATTCAAAATCTCTGCCAAGGCTCCGTTCAAAATTTCTGCTACACTCAAAGTGGCATCAGTAATCATTGCTAGTCCAACTCCATTTCCATACTCCTCAAACAAAGCTGTCCCGTGAGGTTACGACACTAATGTTTATGTCCATGGAGTTAAACAAGATACCTCGACTAAAGAGGCCACAAAGTTAACTGCTCCGACTATGGATAATATTGTGGGTACCAGCAAGATCACGAGAAGTGGAAGAATCTTTTCACCGGAAATTTCTCCAAATATTGCTGCTGGTCCAGTCCAGGTCCCAGTTCATAATCAAAATGTCAACGCTCGAGGCAAAGAGCCACAAGTTGAGCCAGTTCAAATACCGGTGGGCGTCACTGCTGAGGATCCATCAAAGCAAGAAATGGAGGAAATATTGAAAATCATCTGTAAGAGTGATTACAATATTGTCGAGCAACTGGGGCACACTGCTTCAAAAATCTCAATGCTATCTCTGCTAAAGTATTCAGAAGCTCATGCCAAAGCTCTGATGAAATTCCTGAAAGCTGCGCATGTGCCTCAAGAGATTTCGGTCGATCAATTTGAGAATTGTGTTGCCAATCTAACCGTGAATAACAGCCTCGGTTTCTCTGATATCGATCTAACCCCTGCTGGAAAGAATCACAATAAAGCCCTACATATCTCCATTGAATGTAATGGCACCACTCTATCTCATGTGCTGGTAGATAACGGTTCTTCTTTGAACGTGTTACCAAAAATAGTACTAGAAAAGCTTGACTTCGAAGGAATTATGTTACAACCAAGCGATGTTGTGGTAAGAGCCTTCGATGGGTCAACAAGAACAGTGTACGGAAAGGTGAATCTCCCAATCAGAGTGGGCTCTCAGATCTTTGATTCTATCTTTTACGTAATGGAAATTCACCCAGCATATTCCTGTTTACTTGGACGCCCTTGGATACATGGGGCAAACGCTGTAACTTCTACTCTGCATCAGAAGTTGAAATATCCAGTAAAAGGAAAGATTGTCACAGTTTATGGCGAAGAGGAATATGTGGTTAGTCACCTGAGCAATTCCAAATATGTTGAGTTGGATGACGAATTCATCGAAACTCCCTGCCAATCTTTTGAGGTGGTCTCTCCAGATGTCTCCACCACCAAGCATATTTCTGCTACTCCAACTACAACTATGGCTTCTCTCAAAGATGCCAAGGCTGTGATCGAAAAAGGTGATTGCACAGTATGGGGACAGCTTCCCGATATACCCTACAAGTCCGACAAGCTAGGCCTGTGCTATGATAGTGGAAATCAAAAGAATGATCAAAGTCCTAGTTCTGGAGGATTAATGTCACACTTCGTCAGCCAAGAAGTAAACGCCATTGAAGATGAGGGAGTGTTATTGAACCATATCATTCAGCCATATCCAGATGAAATTCCACCCATTTCCATGGGAATGTGGGATGCGGTGGGAGAACCAAGCGGCGTGTATAATTATCAGTATACCGCACCTCAGAATTCTTATATTGCTATGGAAGATATGACCCCGACTGGATGGGGTGATCAATTTGAGAATGACAAAAGTCTCACAAGTCCTAGCACTCAGCAATATCAGAATCCACCTAAAGAAGTATGGGATACGCTAGGAGAGCCTAGTGGCAAATATGACTTTATGGTGAAATATTCCGCTCCTCCGAGCTCACAAGTCGCCATGGAAGACATTGTCCCAACTGGATGGGATGAACATTATGACGACAATTTTACTCTTGAAGAAGCCAGAGGAACGCCAAATAACAAGGGTTATTTTCTGTCAGAATACACCCCTCACCAGGATACACAAGTCTCTATCCAAAACATCATCCCGACTGGATGGGACGGCCTTATCGAGCATCTCGCTCAGCCAATAGAGATATCTCAGCTTGGGCTCTCGTATCCAGCAGAGTATATCACTTATCCCGAAAGATCACAGCCTCATTTCCCCACTAATGAAATCAATGCTGTGGAAGATGAAGAAGACAACTGTAACTGGAACAGCTGGATACTCCCTGCACACAACAATGGATTGAACAATTGGAAAGCTGAGGATGTGATCTCATTTGATCAGGAGTAAATGCAATTTCCTGTTTTCTTTGTATATATTGTGCAAAGATAAAAATGGTTTCTGTACTATCGAACCATGAGCTTGAAAGCCGTGTGCCTTGCCCGAAGCACACTGGTCCTTTTATAAGGGCTTATCATATCATGATCATGTTCATTCAATAAAATCATGGGACGTTTGCATATTCAAATTTTGTGATCCTTTTTCTTTCTTTCTTTGCTTTCAAATAGCTATGTTTTCTCACACACACTCACATAAAATGCAGATTCACATTCACGTTGGATCCAGTCGATAACGATTATGCTATTGCCCGTCATGACTTTGAAAATCCGATCTACCAAACTGAGGACGAAAGTGAGGAAGATTGTGAAGTACCAAGAGAACTTGCAAGGCTGCCAGAACAAGAAGAAAAGGCTATACAACCTCATGAGGAACCAATTGAGATCGTCAACTTGGGCACTGACGAGGAAAAGAAAGAAGTCAAAATAGGGGCTGATTTAGAACATAGTGTCAAGCAAAGACTGATTCAAATGCTGCAAGACTACGTCGAGATATTCGCCTGGTCCTATGAAGATATGCCAGGCCTTGACACGGACATTATGGTTCATCGCCTGCCGATCAAAGAGGGTAGCACTCCAGTCAAGCAGAAACTGCGGAGGAGTAGGCCTAGGGGTGCTCGCGGTGCGGTTTGGGCGGTTTTGACGAAAAAAATCATCCGAACCGCAAGAGAAAAAATCGTGCGGTTTGGTTTGGTTCGGTTGACTTTTAAAAAAAATCCGAACCAAACCAAACCAAACTAATGCGGTTTGGTTTGGTTCGGTTGGTTCGGTTTTTTACAAATATTTTATTGAGCCATAATACACATATAGATGACAACATAATTTTGTATTTAGACATTCATACACTATCAAATAACAACAAAACTCGTCATATTTTGACAACAATTTTCCATTTAATATGTAAAAATTAAATTAGACAAAAGTAGAATATTAAATATAAAATAATAACATAAAACAATATAAAAATTATTATAATGAAACAAAATGAATATAAGAGACAGGAGATTAGTGAAGGTGAAAAAGAAAAAAATGTTGAGAGATTAGAGAAGAAAATGTGCGATAAAAATGAAACTGAAATACGGAACATTTACATAAAAATAGAAGGTGAAAAAGAAAGAATATAAGAGAGTAGAGATTATAGAAGAAGAAGGAAGATGTATGTGACAAAGAATGCGTGATAATGTTATTAGAGATTTGAGAAGATCGAGACTGAAATTATATGTGTAAGGATGAGAAAATTGTTCGTAATTATAAGGCTAAGGTATTATAGGTTTAAGTTTGGGTTGGATGTGAGTTAATGCGGTTTTGTTAAAAGATGACCCAAACTAATCCAAACCAAATGCGGTTTTTTGCGGTTTCGGTTTGGTTTGGTTTGCGGTTTTCTATTGGGTTGGTTTGGTTTTGAGCACCCCTAAGTAGGCCTGATATGTCAAAAAAGATCAAAGACGTGGTTGAAAAGCAATTCAATGCCGGATTCCTGAAAGTTGTAAGTTATCCTCCTTGGATAGCTAACATCGTGCCTGTGCCTAAAAAAGACGGGAAAGTCAGAATGTGCGTAGACTACAGAGATCTGAACCGGGCAAGCCCCAAAGATGATTTCCCTTTACCTCACATCGATGTACTGGTTGATAATACCGCACAATGCAAGGTATTCTCCTTTATGGATGGATTCTCAGGGTACAATCAAATTAAGATGGCACCCGAAGACATGGAAAAAACAACCTTAACAACACCCTGGGGAACCTTTTGTTACAAAGTAATGCCCTTTGGTTTAAAGAACGTAGGAGCTACATATCAACGTGCAATGGTAGCTCTGTTTCATGATATGATTCATCAGGAGATAGAGGTGTATGTCGATGATATGATTGCAAAATCCAACACCGAGGAAGAACATCTGGGTCATCTACACAAACTGTTTGACAGACTCAAGAAATACAAGTTGCGACTGAACCCAAATAAGTGTACCTTTGGAGTGAGATCCGGCAAACTCTTAGGTTTCATCGTCAGCAGCAAAGGTATTGAGGTTGATCCTGCCAAGGTCAAAGCCATTCAAGAAATGCCTATACCCCATACCGAGAAACAAGTCAGAGGATTCTTGGGACGTCTGAATTACATCGCCAGATTTATTGCCCATATGACCACTACTTGTGTGCCGATCTTCAAACTGTTAAAGAAAGATCAAGTGGAAAGATGGAATGACAAATGCTAGTTAGCCTTCGACAAAATCAAAGAGTATCTCCAAAAACCGCCAATCTTGTTACCACCTGTGGAAGGAAGACCCCTGATAATGTACCTAACTGTGTTAGAAGATTCAATGGGATGCGTACTGGGGCAACATGACGAGTCCGGCCGAAAGGAGCATGCAATCTACTATCTTAGCAAAAAGTTTACCGATTGTGAAATAAGATACTCACTACTCGAAAAAACTTGTTGTGCCTTAGCATGGGCGGCTCGCCGACTAAGACAGTACATGCTAAATCACACCACTTTCCTAATCTCCAAAATGGATCCTATCAAGTACGTGTTCGAAAAACCTGCTCTCTCTGGAGGAATAGCAAGATGGCAAATGATCTTAACAGAATATGACATTCAATACACTTCACAAAAAGCAATCAAAGGAAGTGTGGTAGCTGATCATCTGGCTCATCAGGCAGTGGATGATTATCAAGCATTGAACTTTGACTTCCCAGACGAAGACATTATGCTAGTCAATGACTACAAACAACCAGGACCAGAAGAAGGACCCGAGCCAGGATCCCGGTGAACTATGGTTTTTGACGGAGCTTCTAACGCACTTGGCAATGGAATCGGAGCTGTGATCATTTCTCCTGCAGGAGGTTATACACCATTCATTGCCAGATTATGCTTCAACTGCACTAACAATATAGCCGAATACGAAGCATGTATTCTGGGTCTCAAAGCAGCAATTGATTTAAGAATCAAGTTCCTGGAAGTCTACGGAGACTCGGCTTTGGTAATTTACCAAGTCAAAGGGGAATGGGACACGAAGCACCCGAATCTAATTCCTTACAAAGAATATGTGCTGAGTCTGATTCCTTATTTCGAAGAAATCACTTTTGAACACATTCCACGCGAGGAAAATCAACTAGCTGATGCCTTAGCTGCCATGTCATCCATGTTCAAAATCAGGTGGGACAATGAGGCGCCGATAATCACCATTTACAGACAAGATGAACCATCCTATTGCAATGAGATCGATGCCGAAGGAACAGAAGAAAAACCATGGTTCCATGAAGTAAAAAGATATCTCGAAGCTCAGGAGTACCCTGAAGGGGCGTCCATTAACGACAGAAAGTTTCTAAGGAGGTTTGCTGCCAAATTCTTTCTAAGTAATGGAACCCTATACAAACGCAACCATGACTCGACCTTACTTCGTTGTGTAAACAAGAAGGAAGCAGAACAGATTATGGAAGACATACACGATGGTACCTTTGGTACTCATTCAAGTGGACATACAATGGCTAAAAGATCTTCAGAGCAGGTTATTACTGGTCTACCATGGAGACAGACTGCCATCATCATTCCAGAACCTGTCACAAATGTCAGATATATGCTGACAAAGTACATGTACCTCCAGTCCCGTTAAACGTGCTGACGGCTCCTTGGCCTTTTGCTATGTGGGGTATTGATATGATTGGAGAAATCAAATCTACTGCCTCCAACGGACATCGCTTTATCCTGGTCGCTATTGACTACTTCACAAAGTGGGTAGAAGCAGCTTCATTTGCTTCTGTCACCAAGAATGTTGTGGCCCGATTTATCAAGCACAATCTCATTTGTCGGTATGGCATTCCCGAAAGGATCATCACGGACAATGGCACAAATCTAAACAACAGAATGATTACTGAACTCTGCACACAATTCCAGATCAAACATCATAATTCCTCTCCATATCGACCAAAGATGAATGGCGCGGTGGAAGCTGCCAATAAAAACATCAAGAAAATCATACAAAAGATGACAGTAACCAACAAAGACTGGCATGAGATGTTACCTTTTGCTCTTCATGGTTATCGCACATCTGCACGTACTTCAACAGGGGCAACTCCATTCTCCTTAGTCTATGGTATGGAGGCAGTTCTTCCAATTGAAATTCAAATTCCTTCCCTAAGGATTATGAAAGAAGCCGATCTAGACGAAGACGATTGGATTCAAACACGGTTAGACCAGATAAACTTGCTTGATGAGAAAAGGCTCGCAGCTATTTGTCATGGTCAATTGTACCAGAAGCGCATGATCAAAGCCTTCCACAAAAAAGTTAAAAGTCAAGCATACCAAACTGGTGGCTTGGTTGTCAAACGCATCATCTTACCACAAGGTGATCCCAGAGGCAAATGGACTCCCACCTATGAGGGACCATTCGTAATCAAGAAAATATTCTCCGGCGGAGCCATGTTGCTTACCACCATGGATGGCGAGGATTTCCCACACCCTGTAAATGCGGACATAGTCAAAAAGTATTTCGCTTGAAAAGAAAAGCTCGCTAAGTTGAAAACCTGAAAGGGCTGCTTAGGCAAAAATGATCGTCCCGGTAGGCTGAAAACCTGCAAGGGCAGCCTAGGCAAAAGTTAGCGAATAAAGCGTACAACTATGTTCCATTCAGCTGCCTACTCACCGTCAAGATTCAATACATCAAAGACACCGATCAGTCCAATCACTTTCTTCCAATAAGCGAGGGATGAGATGCTCGAAGACAGATTGGCAATAGCAGAATTGAAACTTGACTGGATCGTTTTCACATAGCTATTTATCTTTATAAATATTTTCCAAAGCATTATGATAATTTCCTACTACTAGGATTATTGTCTTCCTGTACTAATCAGCCTATCATGGCTATTTTTCAATGCAGCTTAGGCTCAAAATCAACATTTTCACTTTTTCTGTTTTGAATACGTAAACATCCCAATGATAATTTTGAATGAACATGTGCATTTGAATATGATTGATGTTTACCAGGAAAAACAGGAATGGCATTCAGGTAATGTCCCAATCATTTGGACATCATCCTGAAACCAGCATCAGAACAAAAATCCCCAGGAGAAATACATTTCTCAGCAAATTCCTCAATAAGATTTTCTCTCCTAAACGAAGTAATTCGAGAAATCTTATCCCCCAGCAGGGCTGTTCCAGATTACTATCTCTAGAAAGTGTGATCTCCACACCAGGACTTGGTCAGATAGTGCATCGGAGGATTATGCATATTCCTCATTCCCACTTAAAAGGGCATCAAAATCAGAACTTCCAATTACCTTTCATCCCCAAGCGATATTCGAAGATCCTTCAACAGAGCACCATGGTTCTCAAAGAAGGTCCCCGGCCGAGGGTACTCAAACAAGACAAAAGATCATCAACAATCACAATATAGTTATATCCAGATGACTAGCGGGAATTTATTTTCCCAAATAGAAGCTTGACACGCGTACATCATGCATCATACATCATACGCATATCCATACATATTCATACACAACATAACATGCATATTTCTCCTTTAGTTCGAGAATCTCGACACATACATTACATGCATCATAAACATTACATATCACTAACTTGATTTTTTCAGGAAGACGGATGTCTTCAGCAAAGATGTTCTCAATCACGTGCAGTGTTCACCTGAATTCTATAAGCAGTCCTCTCAGATATAATCAAACCGAAGATTCATTCTGAAAAGATCTTTCTTTCCAAATCACCTATCAACTCAAAAACAAGCAACAAAGATCAAAGCTGATACCTCAGACGGTTCCAGAACGATCTACCATCGAAGATCTAAAGCTGATACCTCAGACGGTTCCAGAACGATCTACCATCGAAGATCTAAAGCTGATACCTCAGACGGTTCCAGAACGATCTACCATCGAAGATCTAAAGCTGATACCTCAGACGGTTCCAGAACGATCTACCATCGAAGATCTAAAGCTGATACCTCAGACGGTTCCAAAATGATCTACCATCGAAGATCTAAAGCTGATACCTCAGATGGTTCCATAATGATCAACTTCCAAAATCTAAAACGGAAAAATTTTGGACAAATTCCGTAACGATCATCCTCCTAGACTTAAAGCGGTAACCTTGGACGGTTCCGAAACAGTCAACACAAAGACTTTCAAATCCATCATCAAGATATAATCAATGGATTCATTTCGATGAGCAAACCATCAAACACATTTGCCAGGTGGCATCTGAAAGCCCATCTCAGGTAATGTTCTGATCTGCCAAACAGCATTTCTAACACAAAATTCAAAAACAACTTCCAACATCTCTTCCGATCAAGGTAAGTGCAAATTTTCAGGGCATCTAAAATATTCAATCATCTTCCACCTTCAGATTTCAGACAATCTCTTCAGGTTTAAGAAGATTGAATAGGGGCAACTGTTATACCCCAAAATTTGCCCGTATCTTTTTTTCAAGAAAATTCCAATCTAAAAATTAGGAGATTCATATAATCATGGATTTTTATTTCATAAATATCCTGACATATGAAATACTTAGTTTTTAGAATTTTTCTTATACAGTATTTTGGCTCGCTGTCGAATTTATTCTTACGCAAACGGCAGTTACTGTTTATTACTTCACACACGCTATTTATTTGATATTTATTTACAGATAAATAGTACTAACGCAATTGGTACAGAATTAAATCTTTTGCAGGCGCAGAGTCGAGGGTTCATACTGTACTGGTAACAAGTACATTATTACTAATTTTTGTTTCCCACTAAATTTTGTACTATATTCCATTATTTTCAAAATCTCTTCAAATCTCTTTTTTCAAAAATCAAATCTTAACTTTATTCTATACATCTCCTTTTCCCAACACTATCATACACTTTCTTTCAAATCTTACTTCCACTCAAATTTTCCTTTTTTTTTGTACGGAATCACTTCATTCCCCAACATCTCTATCCTTCTTTTCATTCTATAAATACCTCTCATTTTTTCCATAAAATATCACATCAAATGCTAAATCATCTCTCAAAATTCTACTTCATATCCATTCTTTCTTCTTCCCCGACAAAATGGCGAAGCGGTGGGAAACGTGTTTTCTTATGGTCATCACCGCTGTGGTGGTAATCATGTCTTTCTTCTGTCTACATAGTCCTGAAAACTGTGGACCTGGGATGCTTGCACTCCCAATCATCTACATGTTATTGTTTGTAGCATGGGTTATCAATCGTCATTCTTAAAGTCTGCCGTATCTCTTATTTCTTAAATGTACCGTTTACTCGTCGTACTGTTCAATATAGTATGTAATATTTGTACTGTCAGTATTAAATGTTGTACTATTTGTCATACTGTTGCTTAATTATTCAGATAATATTTTGTGCGTTCTCTTCCATATGACAAAAATTGAGGGATTTACACCTTGTTGAAGTTGGATAAACTTTGGGAAAATGCATAAAACCAACATTGCTCAAAAATGTATTTTTTCCAAATGGGGCCAAGTTTTCATGGTTCAAACATGTTTGCCATGATATTATGGGCTTCCCACGACCAAGACAAAGCCCACACCATTTTTATTCATTTTTGGTTTAATTTTATCCTATTTTAAGATTAAATAAAAATGGAAAAGGGAAGGATAATGGATAGCTTAGTTTCTAAGCATGAGTCATCCAAGAATCTTTAATTTTCTGCAGAAGATTGAAGTACAAGGCAAGAGCATTAAAGAGGAGCAAGGCTTGGTCAACAATTCAAAGGTTTTAATATTTAAAAAATCAAGAATTCAACAAAGGCAACCAAAAGATTCTTGGCTTGGATTCTAAGCACTCTTGGCCTATAAATAGCTTGGCATACATCAACAACAAAGGGAGCCACGAAAACAGCAAGAGAGATAGCCATCAACTTCACAAAATTCTCAAAAAATCTCCAAAATTTGTAATTTTCATTTTCATATTTCCAATCAATATCAATACAAAATAAGCTTTCCAATCATCTTCTGAGATCATATAGAGTAAGAATGAACCCTTAATATGGTCCCATGAGAGTCGTAACACGTGTATAGTGTTCTTCATATTCATACATAATTAATTTTTGTTTTCCTATATTTAATCAACCTCAATATAATCTAATCATTCTAATGAGTTCATGAGACCCTATAGGGCAGGTCTGGACTTTAACATGTTGGTTTCCACGTGAAAATTGCTCAACACCATTGATCAGTGTTCATGCATGTTCAAACTTTAATCTCTTCGAATCCATAGCTACAACACTCAAATAGCAAAACTAACGCCACCATCGTGTTCAGGAGATCATTTTAAGTCGATCTGGGTCCCTTTTGTTTTTGTTCATAGCTGTTTTTGTAGGTTTTCAAATGCATGGAAATCTGAAAGAAAATCCGCAGGAAAATCCGCAGGTAAATCTGCAGCTAATTCCGCAGGTAAAAGGAAGAAGATGATGAATAGTGACGTTGAATCCTTGACCAGCACGCGTGGCAGATTCTCTTCCTCTCATTCGTTGGTCAGCCAGCGTGGACTTTGAATATCTGAATGATCACGTGCTCTGATTTCCATGTGGCTATGATGTAACCTCATCCTACCGCCATTGGATCTTCTCAACTCTCCATCTAACGCTCTCAGCCTTGCAGACTCAACATGAACTCTCAGTCCTTTACCACACAGGATCTTTCCTTTAATATTTTATTTTCTATTTTATTTTAATTTCTTTGATTAAATTAATTAAAAATAGTTTAAAAAATCTAAAAAATACATAAAAAATATTTTTAAGTTTCTAAAATAATGTTTTATTTTTTGATATAAAAATATTTTATTTTTCTTCATAATTTAAATATTTTGTATAATTAATTAGATAATATGCATATATTTATCTTTTAATTATTTTCACCCAATCAAAAATCATAAAAAAATTGTTCCTTATATTAAATATTGTTTATATATTATAAACTAATTTTGTACATATTTTGAATAATTTTCTCTTTAAGTTTTAATTATTTGTATAATTATTTGTATAATTATGTATTAATTAACTTAATCAATTTCAAATCAATTTCAAAAATTCAAAAAAAATTAATTTTGTTTTAAAATTAATTAACAAACCTTTTGAACATATTTTGAACTTAATTTCTAGGTTTAAATCTATTCTCATCCTTTTTCCTCATTTTTTTAATCATGCATTAATTATAATTAAAATAAATCATTAAAAAATCCAAAAACATTTCTTTTATTTTCTTGCAATTTAAATTCCTAGATAAATGTATAGGTTGCCAAATTCATGTAAATAGCGTAGTTTACATTTCCTGCACAATCGATGTAATAGCGTAGATTTATTTTCCGCATTTTACATTCTCGCATTTTAAATTCCAGCACATATAAACTGCGTGTATGCCAAAGATAAAATTGAATCGTTAGATCACTAACTTCAAAGATAAAATATCTGAATCCAAACACAATCACATTTGCACCTCTTAGGGTAATCCCTTCTCATTCTTTTCAAAAGTCAAAGAAATCAAGTTCAACTGTTTCGAATCGAACTTTTGTTTATATCCGGTGAAAGGATAGATTTTTAAAGGGAATAGGATAAAGACCTTATAACTCAGGGTAGACCTCCTAATTTGCTTGCTCAAATCAAAACAAACAAATCTCTCATATATCATTGTTTTTCAAAATAAAACTTTCAAAAAGACAATACTTTGTATATATCCAAACAAGGATCATTACGAAGTTAACGTTCTTTTTTCAAAAACATCTTTTGAAAGATAAAAACACTTTGTATACATCCGCACAAGGATCATTACAAAGTCAATTTACAAAGGTATTTGAAACCACATACGAGCATTTAAAAGCAATTGAAAACAAGTGAGCTAAGCAAATTAAAGAGCCCATGGATAACCATGGATACAAAGGGTGCTAACACCTTCCCTTGGTATAACCTACCCCCTTACCCAGAATTTCTTAAAGGTCTTTTTTCTGTTTCTTTTATAAACCTTTCCTTAGTTGGATAAAATAAAAGGTCGGGGGCGACTCTCTGATTTTCAAATACGAAAGCAGAAACAAAAAAAAAGAGTCAGTTCACGTATCTCTCCGCGAGAGGTATGGCCAAAAACGGAGGTCCACAAGGTCTCAAAAAACTTATTCTCCTAAAAAAACAAAAACCCTAGTTAGGGACTGTTCGCGTAGGGGACAATTAGGCGTACCTGATTTTTGTGCAGTGTTGAGTCTCTACTGATCATGTGATTATCATAAGACTTCTAGAACAAAAATCTTGGAATTTTGAAATGCAAAAGATTGATTTGATTGATGGTACAAAACACGGAGAATTGCACTGTTAGCGGGTTTGACTGTCAACTGGATGTTCGGGCATTAACGTAACAGTTAAAGTGAAAATTCAACAGTTAAAGTTAATTTTTTTCTTTTTGGGAAATATGGTTTATCTGCCTTGTACATAGCCCAAGGTTGTGGCTGACTTAATGATGAAGGACTCACTGGGAGAGTTTTATTCTGCTAGAGGTTTTAACATACTGTTTTATTATTATGTTTATGTTTTTTGGAAGCTAACCCTTTCCAGGGGTTTTAACTCAGCTGGAGAAATAGTCTATTAAAAGACTGGATTTTTGGAGGCTAACCCTTTCCAGGGGTTTTGACTCTTTTGGGGAATTTATCTTTTAAAAGAATGAATCTTTGGATTAGAATGAGTGATTTTGGAGGCTGACCCTTTCCAGGGGTTTTTGTTAAAATGAAAGAATGATTGGAGGCTAACCCTTTCCAGGGATTTTTGTTAAAATGAAAGAATGATTGGAGGCTAACCCTTTCCGGGGATTTTTGTTAAAATGAAAGAATGATTGGAGGCTGACCCTTTCCAGGGATTTTTGTTAAAATGAAAGAATGATTGGAGGCTAACCCTTTCCAGGGATTTTTGTTAAAATGAAAGAATGATTGGAGGCTAACCCTTTCCAGGGATTTTTGTTAAAATGAAGGAATGATTGGAGGTTGACCCTTTCCAGGGGTTTTTGCTAAAATGGCAGAAAGATTATCTAGTGGAGACTTCTTGTTTAAAGCCCAAGATTAAGGCTGACTCTGACTGAGGATAAGCAAATATGGATCCTAGACTCTGCTAAGGAAGATTGATGAAGATAAGGCAGAGACTGTCCATGTCTCTCATTCCAAAAAGTGTACTCAATATGAAATTGAGACAATATTAGCTTGTTTTAAGTCTGGTTTAAAGGATGGAAGAAACTCACCAAGATAGGCTAAAAGGTAACTAAAGACCTGTTCCTATGTTTATAAGAAACCTGATGGGTCCTTGTATACAAGCTCAAGAGGAAGCTGGAAATGCTTTTAAGAAGCCTGTGGGTCCTTGTACAAAGCCCAAGAGGAGGCTAATCGAGGGTCATCGAGGGTCCTTGTTATAGCACAAGAGAAAGCTGTGGTTTTGAACTTATTTTGGCTCTAAGCAAATGGGTAAGAGGTTTCACCGGGAATAATTCCTCTTTGGGTGGATGTGTCCTAGTTTTTGTTCTAAGGCTTTTGCCAAGATGTTTCACCGGGAATAATTCATCTTGGGGGTTTGAACTACAGATCTCTAATTAGGGAAAAGCCTTCACCGGGAAGACATTCTCAATCCTAGGCCATATTCCTATAATATATATATATATAGTTTAACTATCCTAGGGTTTACACTCAAACGTAGTTCTAAACAAAATATAAACAGTTCTATATTTGACAGTAATTTAAATAAAGACTGTAAATTGAAAGCTTGTAAAGCCTAACATGGATGGAGTGGAGGCCTTTGAAGAAGTATGTACAAAGCCTCAACAACAATTTTTGTTGTTTTGTTGATAACAGTTGAATATTTATGATAAACAGTTAAGGGTTTTGAAAACAGAAGAAGTGAAGATGGACAAAGGTCCATAGGTATCTGAAGAGTTTCACCGGGAATAATGCCCTTCAAATACCAGAAGAATGTTTTGAAAACAGAAAGAAGATTTTGGAAATACAGTTTCTGAAAACAAACCATGAAAAGAAAAAGGTGTTGGGTCTTACACTCTATTAGAGGCCCAAAGAAATGATTTACTGTTTATAAAAACAGTTGAGGAGATACAAGGTTTTGTTGTTTGACAATCCTCGATCGTCTGTTTATTTTGAAATACGAAAACAGTTTTGAATTTTGACAAAAGTCAACTTAATTAGGGTAAAGATGAAATCTAAACCTAATTGAGACCTAAATGGCTTAGGGTTTTATCACAAAATATTTATGAAGTATTAGGTTTTTGAAAAGTTAAATGAAAATATATATATTAAAACATATTTTAAACACTAAAACAACGTCATTTTCAACGTAATAAAAATGTACAAAATAAATAATATTTTTGTGACTTTTTGATTTATTCATGAAGTATAAATATTAATCAACAAGTGTGTGAAAAATGAAGTGAAAATGACTTATTTTAATAGGTGAAATAATTGGTTGAAGTTGTGAAGAAAATAAGTGAGAAAAGTGATAAAAAAATGGTTTTGGCCCTAGGGAGGCTCGAACCCACGCCCTTAATGACCACCACTCAAAACCTGACCAACTGAGCTACGCGCTCAGTTTGTATAACATACACAATGAATTGATTATATTTTAAAAAGGGCCAGGAGATTCAAATTTGCGCGCCACCATAGTCATCTTCTTCCTTGAGCTCGTGAGAATTCAAAATTCTAACTCTCTGGTTTCTCAACCAAATGGTACGATGTAAACACCAATTTTGATCGTTTTTGGACGAGGAACATGATCATGGGTTCAGAATTCATTTATTCTAAGTGTAGCTAACTAATTTCAGTATGAACACGAAGAACACATAAACCCTAAATTTAAAATTAAATGACAAACAAGATGAATAAATGAATGATGATAGAGGGTTTTCAATCCTTTGATGATGCTGAAAAAGATAGTATCGAGCTATATGAGAAAGAATACTCAAATAAGTGGGTTGGAGTTTGAAAAAATACCTCTGAAAATGGAGGTCGTGAGGATAATGAGGGACACCTGGGCTTGTTTGAGTGATCCTAAAAGCTTCCTTGGGACTCAGTGATGCTAACTGAATGCTTATTGTGACTTCAATCCTTCAGAATTGCTCTACCCGACACCTTCGATTTGAGCTTCAAGTGGACATGGAGGATGATGAATCTTCAGTTACAAGTAGATTCCAGGAATGTACTCCAAAGCAAGTCCAGCAGGACCAGGAGCAGCTGCTAGGTAATCCTTCTGGAGATCCCGAAATTCAGCTTGCACTTCCTCAACAAAAGTTGTCCACAGCTTTCAAGCGGCTACATGATCCATCTTGGAGTCATGAGAACCTTCAGAGCATCTAACCCTGTCCATACCTTATACTTCAACAATTCAAAACGAATATCAACAGAGGGTTTTGGAGGGTTGAGGACGGTTATTGGATCAACTGGGTTGAGAATGAAATAAGGTTCAGGGGTTCTATCAAACAATGAGGTGATAGAAGAGAATGGAGGGGGTGAAGATTCTTCTTCATTTTCAGAATCAATGATAGCAACCAGAGGGTCAGAAAAAGTGGATGGTGATGAAGGGTCATTTATTGGTGAGATTGGTTTAGGAATGGACATGGTTGAATGAGGTTGATTAGTGGAAAAGATATTTTCAGATGGAATTTGTGGGAAGATAACAATTAGAGATTGGGGGTTCAGAGTTAGTTCAGAATGAAGAGGGCGTTTTCTTTTTGTGGAGGTGGAAGAAGATGGAATTTCAGAAGATGGTTGTGTTATCTGAGGGGGAAGGTCAGAAGAAGAGTGTAAAATCGAAGTGTCTACATTATCTATGTCTTCTATGAGCTTCTGAAACTGTTCAGAAGTTCTGGAAACTTTAAGAGATTCTGTTGATATTTGTTCAGAACTGCTAATAGGTACAGAGTCAGAGATAACAATACCTAAAGGTTTCTTCTACTTCTTGGCTTTCTTTGCAGCAGGACCTTCATCAGTAACCTTTCTCTTCTTCTTTTTATCCTTCTTGATTACATCATCCAAAGATGGAAGAGTTCTTCCATGAATCCAAGCATGATCAACTTCTGACTGGTCTCTTACAGAGGATTCCAGATGGAGTTGAACAGATTCTGATAATTCTTCCTTGAACATCTGAGGGAAGTCAGCAACTAGAGTTCTTTTGGTCAGAATATCAGGAATCACCTTTGGACTGGAGATCACCTTTTTAATAAATTGCATTCTTCTCAACGAGTGAGCAGTCAGAGTACTCCCATGAACAATAGTCAGATCTTGAATAGAGCCAGCTGCTCTCAGAGTATCAATCAGACCACTCTTAGTCAGAACGTGTGATATCAATCTTCCCATAGGAATGGTATTCTTCTTAATTTTGGGATATTCAGATGTTCTGCCTCCCTTAATTCTTTCACATGAGTACACAGATGATTGAACAGAACTTGAGGCAAATTAATTCTCATACCCTTTCCAATGCAGTACAGAGGGAACTGCTGATCTTGACTGATGTAGGTTGTGTAACACCCCATATTTTCTAATTCTAATTTAATCGGAAATTAAATTATTATTTAGAATTATTTTGGTATTTTGTTGAATTATTAGAGAATTATGGATTAAGGGCCATTGGGCCGGATGGTGAGATTAGTAGTATGGGGGTGCTAAGGGAGTAAGCCCATTACTAACTATTTTATGTTTTCATAAAATAAGGAAAATAAGGAAAAAGAGTCAAAACGTGAAAAAGGAGAAGTTGGAGAGAAGAGCTGAGGAACGTAAAGAGGAACCAAAGAGAAAGAGGACCAAAATCAAGAATTTGGCTAAGGTAAGGGGGGACTCTTCCAATTGCCATCTCTTATCGTGTTATGAATGATAGGGCATGATTAGGGATATTTTTTGGGTCAATTTGATCATATGTCAGAGTTAGATTTTGGAATAATTTTAATAGAAGTTGAATAATTGATGAATAACTTTGTGAATTCTATATAGAATTGTATGTTAATTTATGTTTGTGTTGTGGGTATTGTATCAATTGTTGTGTTATTACGTTCTTCCATGAACACTGAATCTGAGTTATGGATTTCCAATAATTGGATAGAAAGTTAGGTTTTAATGTGTAAAAATGACATAGGATAATAGATTGATGAAATTGGATGAATACCATATGTTAATGTGTGAAAAGATGGTGTTTTAGACTTAAAATTGTAGCCTGTTATGAGTGAAAACGAGTGGAAAACGGACTGATGCGAAATTGCATATTTTTGGAGGAATACTGGTGAAATGCGTATGAGAATTGGTGATACGCAAATGGGATGAGGCCATAGGCGTATGGGTGTGTTGATACTCGTATGGGAAATTTCAGTGTAAAAATAGTTATGTTGATATGCGTATGGGATGGCTGATACGCGTATGGGTTTGAGTGATATGCGTATGGGAGGTGCCATACGCGTATGGCCCTGTGTGTTAAAATTCTATTTTGTGATTTTCTTCGAAAGTTCAATGATGCGTAACTTTTGATCCGTAACTCCGTTTTTAGTGTCGTTTCGAGTATGATGAACCTTATGAGATAACCTATGAGTTTAAATGATAAAATGAGGTGTAGCTTTAAATTAATTGTGAATTATGAATTTATTGCTTGATGAATGATGTATTATACATATATATGATGAGATATGACAATACATGCTATGTTTTAAACATGATTCGTATGATGATTTGTTTGATTGTGTAATGGAGCTCATGAGATATTTCATGTGATGATTTTTGAGAATTGTACAATGATGATTGACTTGTTTTGGAAGATGTGAATACATGTATATTCTTACTTTTGATGATGATGATTAGTGTAATACATGTATGTTCTGTAATGATGGTGATGATGATTGATTTGTGATGAATGATGCTGATATATATAAACATGCTTAAATGATGATGATGATGATGATTATGATGATGATGATGATGAAATGAGTATAAGATGATGCTACTCATAGAATGATGATGATGAAAGTATGTTGTATATATGTTTGCATGCATTCATAAACATTGATGAGGGCTGAATCCTAATGATGAGAGGATTCAGTGAAGGGAAATATTCCCATTGTGTGGAATCTGTGCTCGCAGGGCCGTATCTGGATGATGATAGATCGGTCGGTGGATGATTTCCACTGGTGATGTTTGGTACCACATGCATAGAGTCAGTTGTATTCATATTCATGAATTTGATAACATGACTGAATGTACTTCATTGTTATGATTGGTGTTGTGTGTTTGTGTGATGATGGATTATCTGAATATAGATGGATTGGGTGAATAATATAACTATTGATGTGTTGTTATTTATAATGCAATAATATTTGTTAATTGCGAATGAGGCTCACCCTTACACTATGTTTTTCACATTGAGGATAGCGGCTTCGACTCGGTGAGGATTAGCTCATGAGTCAATGTGTCAGTTGGCGTCGGGTGTCATGCTCTGATAGGTGCAACACTGGGGGAAACGATGTTTTTGAGTTTATGATAATAACTCTGTTTTGCTTAATTTATTTGAGGTTTGAAAGCATTAACGATGTAATGCTAGTTTTGATGATTTATTCCGCTGTGTAAACATGAGATATTTACTCTATGAGTTATGTTAAGATGTTTCTTCCGTGAATGCATGACGTACGAATGATGATGTTTATTTATATTTAATTGTGACGCCCTTGTGCATGTTACTCTGATTTTAAATTTTTAAATTGTCGCGGGGTTTAGAAGGGTGTTACAGGTTGCAGAAACTGTTGATTTTCTGTGGTTGAAAGATCCCAGAATGATCTTCTCCCAAACTCTGTAAGAAGGCTTTAGATCTGTAGAGTGGGGTGAACCTTTTTCAGAAGTAAATATCTCTGGATGAACTTTTTCCCAATCAATTATTCTAGGGAGAGAACCAGTTATTCCACCCAAACCTTGGAGGTTATATAACTTCCTTATCAGATTCTCAGTAATCACAACTTCTTGCCCTAGCACGAAGGAGATAATGGCGTTTGAGGTTAGGGTAGCGTGAGTCCAAAACTCCTTAACCAAAAGAGGATAAACCGGTCCAATAAGACGATGAAAGTAATTTGCCCATCCTTGAATCAACATGTCCGTCTTGATGTTGAAGTCGTGTGCTTGCAGATTTTCAAAATCAACCATAGATTCACAGAGAGCTTCCAGGTTTGCATATGGAATTAAACAGGTCTTCAATGGATTGAAGACATTTTGTTATTGCTGTTGTTGATGTTGTTCTTGAGAGGACGAAACATTGCATTGAGTATTTGATGAAGAACCCATTGAAGAACACTTGAGATTATTGATTTTCTTTGATTTAGGGTTTTTATGTGTGAAAAGAGGGAAAGTGAATATGAAATGTGTTTAAATAGACACAGACGTGAAAACAAAATGTAATGAGATTCTGAATGCAGAAGGTTCCAAAATATGAATCAATCACATTTAATGTTGAGAGACGTTAGAGGAGATAGCGTGAAATTTGAAAAGATTTGCACAGTTACCTAGGGCAGCATCTCATCAACTGCACGCATGCTTGTCCCTTAAGAATGAACACGTGGTAATCATCTGGAATAGCTGGTGACAGCTGTTTTGCTTTAACAGAAGTTCTGGATCATACTTAGACATATGAAACGTTAGCAATAGCAGAATCAGAGTGTCTAAGTGATCAAACATAACTAGAACATCTGATAAAAGAATAAATAACCATTTCAAATCTAATCCATATTTCAAATCTTCTCAACACCTTCATTCTGGGCATAATTCCATACTGATGTTCTGCAGAATGAACTTGAACCTATCTTCAGCAATGGGTTTTGTAAAGATATCAGCCCACTGATGTTCTGTATCAACAAAGTTTAAATAAAGAACACCCTTCTGAACATAGTCCCCAATGAAGTGATGTTTAATATCTATATGTTTAGCTTTAGAATGTAAAATAGGATTCTTAGATAAACAAATAGCAGAAGTATTATCATAAAATATAGGAATGTTACTCTCATATATCTGATAGTTTTCTAGCTGACTTTTCATCCAGAGCATCTGTGTACTACATCCAGCAGCAGCAACATATTCTGCTTTTGTGGTAGAGAGGGAAATTGTGGCTTGCTTCTTGCTGTACCAGGAGATCAGGTGACTTCCCAGAAACTGACAGCTTCCAGAAGTTCTTTTCCTTTCAACTTTATCTCCAGCGTAATCAGCTTAACAATATCCTACTAAGTTGTATTCTTCAGATCTTCTGTAGACTAAACCAACATTAGTAGTACCTTTCAGATATCTAAGAATTCTCTTAACAGCAGTTAAGTGAGATTCTCTAGGATCTGATTGGAATCTAGCACACAAGCATACACTAAATAAAATATCAGGTCTAGAGGCAATTAAATATAGAAGAGATCATATCATACCTTTGTAGATCTACTGATCTACCTTCTTGCTTACCTCATCCTTACCTAATACACATGTTGGATGCATTGGAGTCTTTGCTTCTTTGCTTTCATCCAGATTGAACTTCTTCAGAAGCTCTTTGACATACTTGGTATGATGAACATAAGTCCCTTTAGAAGTTTGATTGATCTGAATGCATAGGAAGTACTTTAGTCCTCCCATCATGCTCATCTCAAATTCTGCCTGCATAGACTTAGCAAACTCCTTTCCAAGTGTAGCATTAGATGTTCCAAGTATAATATCATCCACATAAATTTGACAAATTAAAATATCCTTTTTAAAGGTTTTACAGAAGAGAGTTGTGTATACTTGTCCTCTGGTGAAACCATTATCCAGAAGGAAAGAACTTAATCTTTCATACCAAGCTCTGGAAGCTTGCTTCAATCCATATAATGATTTCTTTAATTTAAAAACATGTTCTAGAGACTTAGGGTCTTTAAAACCAAGAGGTTGGTGGACATAAACTTCTTCATCTATATAACCATTTAAGAAGGCACTCTTAACATCCATCTGATACAGAGTGATGTTATTTTGAGTGGCAAAAGAAATCAATAGACGAATAGATTCTAACCTGGCCACTGGTGCAAAGGTTTCTGTATAGTCAATGCTTTCTTGCTGACTATAGCCTTGAGCAACCAGTCTGGCTTTGTTTATGATGACTTCACCTTTCTCACTCATCTTTTTTCTGAAGACCCATTTTGTTCCAATGATATTAAATCCTTTTGGTCTTGGAACCAAATCCCATACATCATTCCTTGTAAACTGATTTAACTCTTCTCGCATGACAATTATCCAGTCAGTATCTTCCAGAGCTTGATCAACAGAAGTTGGCTCATTCAAAGACACTAAACCAAATTGACATTCTGCATTGTTCTTCAGTAATGCTCTAGTTCTTATGGGATCATCTTTCTTTCCAATAATAACATCTTCTGGATGAGCAGAGTTGAGTCTAAATGTACTTCTGTGTGTTGACTCTTCAGATATTCTGAGATTCTCTAAAGATGCTGCAACTTGATCTTTTGAATCTTTACTCTTGGGTTCTTCATGATCTGAGTTAGATATATCTATATCTGCAAAATTCTCAAACTGCTTTGGCTTTCATTGCCATGTATATCATGAAATCTGATATTGATTGATTCCTCAATTACCAGAGTTTCAGTATTGTGTACTCTATAGCCCTTAGAGCGTTCAGAATATCCAAGTAGAAAACACTTTTGAGCTTTAGAATCAAAGTTGTTCAGATGATCTTTAGTATTCAAAATATAACAAATACATCCAAAAGGATGGAAATATGAATTGTTGGGCTTTTTGTTCTTCCACAATTTATAAGGAGTCGTATTTAGAATATGTCTTATAGAGATTCTATTCTGAATATAACATGTTGTGTTAATTGCTTCTGCCCAAAAATGCTTAGCCATATTTGTCTCATTGATCATGGTTCTGGCCATTTCTTGTAGAGTCCTATTCTTTCGTTCTACAACTCCATTTTGTTGTGGAGTACTAGGACAAGAGAAATCATGGGCAATACCATTTTCTTTGAAATAAATTTCAAAGAATCTGTTCTCAAATACCACCATGATCACTTCTAACTTTTATGATTTTGCATTCCTTTTCAGATTAGATTTGATTACAGAAGTAAAGAAACACAGAATGTGACTCATCCTTGTGTTTTAAGAACTTTAACCATGTCCATCTGCTATAGTCATCTACGATTACTAATCCATATTTCTTCCCTCTAATTGATGCTATTTTGACTGGGCCAAAAAGATCAATGTGCAGAAGTTCTAGCGGCCCGGAGGAAGAAACAACATTTTTAAACTTAAATGCAGGTTTTGAAAACTTCTCTTTCTTACATGCTTCACAAAGAGCATATGATTTATATTTCAGATTAGGGAGTCCTCTGACCAGATTGAGTTTGTTAATCTGAGAGATCTTTCTCAAACTAGCATGACCCAATCTTATGTGCCAGACCCACTGCTCTTCGCTAATAGACATAAGGCAAGTAACCTTTTGATTCTTAAGATCTGAAAGATCAATCTTATAAATGTTGTTCTTTCTCTTGCCTGTAAATAGGATTGAGCCATCCTTCTAACTAATAGCTTTACAAGACTTTTGATTAAAGAGTATGTCATAACCATTGTCACTTAATTGACTTATGGACAATAAGTTATGAGCTAATCCATCTACTAAAAGAACATTAGTTATAGAGGGAGAGTTACCAATACATATGGTTCCTGAGCCAATGATTTTTCCCTTCTGGTTCCCTCCAAACTTTACTTCTCCATCAGATTTAAGTTCCAGATCTTGGAACATAGACCTTCTTCCCGTCATGTGTCGCGAGCACCCAGAGTCCAGGTACCATGACATGTTTGTCTTTTGAGCTTTGAAGGAGATCTCCAACAGGAATTATCTTATCCTTAGGTACCCATATTATTTTGGGTCCGTTGGAGTTATTTCTTCTCAAGTTCTGATTGAACTGAGATTTAGCATGAGGTTTAACATAAGATTTTCTAGAGTGTGCAACAACATATTTCTTTGTGTGTGTTATGTGGAAACTCTTAGAGTGTGATGTGTTCTTGATATCATGAGAATGGCCATACTTGAAATGTTCATACAAGGTTTTGTATTTGATAATCATCTCATCAACAAGTTTAAGTTTATATGGGGTTTCACCCTCAAATCCTATGCCTATTCTCTTGTTTCCACTTACACCATATATCATAGAGGCTAGATGACTTCTGCCTATACCTCTAGATAAGAACTTTCTGAAGCTCAAGTCATATTATTTCAGAATATTGTAAGTGCTTGGAATAGACTTTTCTGAACTTGAAGATGATTCAACATCTTTAGTTAATTTTAAAACTTTTTCCTTAAGTTCAGAGTTTTCTATTTCAAGTCTCTTATTTTCAGATGCAAAGAGCTTTTTCAGCTTTTTGTATTTGATACTAAGTTGATTCTTGATTTCCATAATTTCAAAAAAGCTGGATACTAAATCATCTCTAGAAAGTTCATAAAATACCTCTTCAGAATCTGAGTCTGATGTAGATTCTGATTCTCCATCAAAAGTTGCCATAAGTGCTATGTTTGCTTGCTCATCTTCAGAGTTTGACTCTTGATTAGAAGATTCTGAGTCATCCTAGGTAGCCATTAGACCTTTCTTCTTTTCAAATCTTTTCGTGGGCTTTTCCCTCTGAAGCTTTGGACATTCATTCTTATAGTGTCCAGGTTCCTTGCATTCATAGCACGTCACCTTCTTATTGCCAGATCTTCTGTGTTTAGAAGATTCTCCTTTTTCAGGCCTCTTGAAGTTCTTGAATCTTCTCTGCTTGCTCTTCCAGAGTTGATTTACTCTTCTGGATAAGAGAGATAATTCATCATCTTCTTCTTCTGACTCTGACTTGTCAAATTCTTCTTCTGCCTAAAAAGCGTTAGTTCATTTTTTATTATTAGATTTTAATGCAATAGACTTACCTTTCTTTTGAGGCTCATTTGCATCCACCTCAATCTCATGACTCCTCAAGGCACTTATCAGCTCCTCAAGAGATACTTCATTCAGATTCTTGGCAATCTTGAATGCTGTAACCATTGGTCCCCATCTTCTGGGAAGACTTCTGATTATCTTTTTAACATGATCATCCTTTGTGTATCCCTTGTCAAGCACTCTCAATCCAGCAGTTAGAGTTTGGAATCTAGAGAACATTGCTTCAATGTTTTCATCATCTTCCATTGTGAACGCTTCATATTTCTGGATTAGAGCCAGAGCCTTTGTCTCCTTGACTTGAGCATTTCCTTCATGAGTCATCTTCAGAGATTCAAAGATATCATGAGCAGTATCTCTGTTTGTTATTTTCTCATACTCAGCATGAGAGATAGCATTTAACAATATAGTCCTTGACTTGTGATGATTCTTGAATTTTTTCTTTTGGTCATCACTCATAGCTTGTCTTGTAATCTTTACTCCACGATCATTTACAGGATGTCTGTAACCATCCAAACACTAAGTCCCATAAGTCACCATCTTGATAGAGAAAGTAACTTTCAAGTCTATCCTTCCAAAACTCAAAATTCTCACCATCAAAGACTAGTGGTCTATTGTAACCATTGAAGCTACTACTTCCATTGTTACCATTGTTTTGCTCAGGAGGAGGAGTAAACGAAGTTGTTTCAACCATTTTGAGTTTGTTTTTTTCTCCTTGAATCTTTTGTATAACACGGTTAAGTGCTTGCACCTAGAACCGGCGCTCTAATGCCAATTGAAGGAGTGAAAAATACTTAGAAAGGGGGGATTGAATAAGTGTAACTTCTCAAAAAATGGTAGATAAAAATAAAGAACACAATTATTTTTATCCTAGTTCGTTGTTAACTAAATTACTCCACTCCACCCCTGACAAGGTGATTTACCTCAATTGAGGATTTAATCCACTAATCAAACTGATTACAATGGTTCTCCACTTAGATACCCTCTAAGTCTTCAAGAGTCTACAGATCACAATTTGATCACTCTAAGAAATCCTTTTACAATCAATGTAAAATAAATGTTACAAGGGTTTAGATTGCTTCTTATAAAGTTTTAATCACGAAGTAATATTTCTTTTAAGTTCTAGTTCTTAACACTCACTAAGATATTACAAAGCTGTGAGGTTGAAGATGAAGTTCTTCTTTGCTTTTCAGTTTGACAGTGTTTCGGTATATTTGCACAAGAGTGTTGTTGCTGCTTCTGAATGAGAACTTCTATATATAGGCGTTGAAAGGAAATGACCGTTGAGAGCATTTAATGC
The DNA here is from genome assembly GCF_029867415.1 of Vicia villosa. Classification (NCBI taxonomy): domain Eukaryota; kingdom Viridiplantae; phylum Streptophyta; class Magnoliopsida; order Fabales; family Fabaceae; genus Vicia; species Vicia villosa. The sequence goes on from NC_081183.1 coordinate 105,227,248, forward strand.
TTTGCGTGAATAGTACAACGCTGCATTTAATGTTTCACACTTTTGTCAACTACCTCGAGCCATGCTTTTGCTGCTTTTACTGACTTTGCCTTTTGTAGCTTCTAACGTTCCTTTTGTCAGTCTGAGATTTGACGTTATAGCCTTTTCATCTTGTACTTTCTTCTGGACTCAGATTTTGTAGATAACAGCGTTTGAATATCAGAGTCTCCAGCTTTGGTGCATATGCAACTTCTGTCTTCAGACTTTGAAGTGCTTTTAGCGTGATACCATTAGAGCTTTCACTTCTGACTGCCATCTTCTGATGCTTTCCAGATCATGTTCTGATTCTGCAGGACCATCTTCTGATATCTTGCCAGACCATGTTCTGATGAAGCCATCCAGAACTTCTGGGTCAGTGCTTCTGAACACTAATTTGTGCATACTCTTTTATACTTTTCCTAAAATGGAAAACGTAAAGGATTAGAGTACCACATTGTCTTATACAAAATTCATACATAATGTTATCATCAAAACTAAGAATATTGATCAGAACATTTCGTGTTCTAACAATGGTTCCTTGACTCGGACTTCACGAATCACATAATTGGTCGAAGAGCGTGGTTAGCATATTTCGACGAGTCAAAGAAGAGAAATGTCAAACTTGTTGATAATAACTCATTGGTGAAGGTTTAGAAAACACTTAAAAAAGTGGGGTTGAATAAGTTTTTCCTTTTTCGTTCGCAACAACAATAGACAAAACACAGTTATTTTTATCCTAGTTCATTTGCAACTCAAACTACTCCAGTCCACCCGCCAAGGTGATTTCGCCTCTCTCAACCGAGGACTTAATCCACTATAATTAAAACTGATTACAAATGAACAACCAACTGTCGTGACTAACAATACAATGCACAAGCCAACTGCTAGTGACTAACACCTCTAAGACTAACTAGTCTTAGCCCTCTCGAGAAATCTGACCTAACTGATCTCTCAAGGAACAATTACAAAATAACTTCGAATAATAGTGTTTCAGATTGCTTCTAATAAGCTTTAATCACAACTATGATATTTCACTAAGTTTTTAGTACAAGGAGTATGAACTCAGTATGTTAAAATAAAAATATTTTACTTCATTAGAACTTCAGCGTGATTTTTCCTTTCAGCGTTTTTTCAACTTTACAAAAGGTTCTTGTTCTGATGGCACTTGTATTAGAACATCTTCTGAAATGAGAAACATATAATTAGAGTACCACATTTACTTATACAAAATTTATTTAATTGTTATCATAAAATCACTAAGTTATGATTAGAACCAAACTATGTTCTAACAATCTCCCTCTTTTTGATGATGACAAAACATTTAAGTTCTGATCAGAAAGTTTGTATATAAGAAGACAATCTCCCTTTGAGATGTATAATCTCCCCCTGAAATTAATCCTTAGAAGATAACTTCCCTGAGTATATTTTTCTCTTCAGCGTATCTCTTCAGAAGATTTGCTTGTATTTCTTTTCAGAACACTTCTTTAGAAGATCTATATGATTCTTTTTCGGAACATTATTTTCATATGATTTTCCTGCAACTTTCAGAAAAAGAAAAAGGTACACTTCTTTGTACACTTGTCAGTAACTGTTTAAGATTTTAGTCTTTGAATTTTCAATATCAAGTCAAATTTTCACTACTATTTCTCCCCCTTTTTGTCATAACTCAAAAAGCGTAAAATAAATTAAAACATGCAGATAAAGCGAAAAAATATTCATAGATGAAAGCAAGTGCAACACAACATTAGGAATCTTATGCTCATATATGTGATAATCTTCTAATTTACTTTTCATCCATAACATTTGAGTGCTACAACCTGCAGCAGCCACATATTCAGCTTTTGTAGTTGATAGTGAAATTGTAGTTTTCTTCTTGCTATACCAGGAGATCAAATTCCTTCCCAGAAACTGACAGCTTCCAGAAGTGCTTTTACGTTCCATTCTGTCTCCAGCAAAATCAACATCACAATATCCTACTAAATTGAAATCTTTGGATTTTCTGTAGAGCAATCCAACATTAGTAATACCTTTCAGATACCTCATAATTCGCTTGACAGCACTCAAGTGAGATTCTCTTGGATCTGATTGGAATCTTGCGCATAAACATACACTAAACAGAATATCTAGTCTAGATGTAGTTAAATAGAGTATGGACCCAATCATACCTCTGTAAAGTTTCTGATCTACCTTTTACTTACCTCATCTTTTCCCAAAATGCATGTAGGATGCATTGGAGTTTTGGCTTCTTTGCTTTCAAATAGATGGAATTTCTTCAGAAGTTCCTTGACATACTTTGTTTAATATATGTAATTTCCTTCAGAAGTTTGATTAATTTGTATTCCCATAAAGAATTTAAGTTCTCCCATCATACTCATTTCAAATTCAGCTTGCATAGATTTAGCAAACTCTTTTCCAAGAGAAATATTAGAAGTTCCAAATATAATATCACCTACATATACTTGAAAAATTAAAATATCATTTTTAAATGTCTTACAAAATAAAGTTATGTCCACTTTTCCTTTTGTAAAATCTTTATCTAGAAGAAAAGAACTTAGTCGTTAATACCAAGCTCTGGGAGCTTGTTTCAAAACATATAGAGATTTTTAAAGATTAAAAACTTTTTCTGTATATATTGAATGTTCAAAACTAGGAGGTTGATGGACATAAACTTCTTCCTCTATGTAACAATTTAAAAATGCACTCTTAACATCCATTTGATATAAGGTAATATCATATTGAGCAGCAAAGGCAATTAATAATCTAATAGATTCTAACCTGGCGACTGAGGCAAAGGTTTCATTATACTTAATACCTTCTTGCTGACTATATCCTTGTGAAATCAGTCGTGCTTTGTTTCTGACGACTTCTCCTTGTTCATTCAATTTGTTTTTGAATACTCATTTTGTTCCAATGATCTTGAATCTGTCAGGTCTTGGAACAAGATCCCGTACATCATTTCTTGTAAACTGATTCAATTCTTCTTGTATAGCAATAATCCAGTCAGTGTCTTGAAGAGCTTCATCTATAGAATTTGGTTCCACCATAGAAACTAATCCAACTAGTGATTCTTCGTTGTTTCTTAGAAATGATCTAGTTCTGATGGGGTCATCTTTCTTTCCAAGTATGACATCTTCTGGATGAGCTGAGTTGAGTCTAGAAGATCTTTTATGTGAGTGTTCCTCAGATTTTCTTAGGTTCTCCATAGATGTTGTAGTTTGAGGATCTTCTGAATTATCTTTTGCTTCTGAATCTTCAGTGTTTGTAAGTTGAATATCCATATCTACAAAATTTTCAACTTGCTTTGGCTTTTGATGGCCAAGCTTATCATCAAATCTAACATTGATTGATTCTTCAATAATCAAAGTTTTTGAATTGTATACTCTATAAACTTTTGAACGTTCAGAGTATCCAAGCAGAAAGCATTTTTGTGCCTTAGAATCAAACTTGTTCAGATGTTCTTTAGTATTCAAAATATAACAAGTACATCCAAAAGGATGGAAATATGAAATGTTGGGTTTTCTCTTTTTCCATAATTCATAAGGAGTCTTTTCAAAAATAGGTCTTATAGAGATTCTATTTTGAATATAACACGTTGTGTTTACTGCTTCTCTCAGAAATGTTTAGCCATATTGGTTTCGTTAATCATGGTTCTAGCCATTTCTTGCAATTGCCTATTCTTTCGTTCAACCACTCCCTTTTGTTGAGGAGTTTTAGGATAAGAGAAATCACGAGAAATGCCATTTTCATTAAAAAACTTTTCAAAGAGATTGTTCTCAAATTCTCCATCATGATCACTTCTAACCTTTATGATTCTAAACTCTTTTTAATTTTGAACTTGGTTACAGAAGGCAACAAACACAAAATGTGGCTCATCTTTGTGTTTTAGAAACTTAACCCATGTCCATATGCTATAGTCATCAACAATTACCAATCCATACTTCTTGCCTCTAATTGGTGCAATTTTCACTAGACCAAATAAATCAATATGCAGAAGTTCTAATGGTCTAGAGGAAGAGACAACATTCTTTGATTTAAAAGAAGGTTTTGAGAACTTTCCCTTCTGACATGCTTCACACAGCACTTCTGAGTTGTACTTCAGATTAGGAAGACCTGTAATCAAATTGAGTTGGTTAAGCTTAGATATTCTCCTCATTTAAGGGTGCAAACACAAAATTTCAAAAACCAATTGAATGGCCATATTTAGGCCAAAAAACATATTTGAAAAAAAAACAATATATGGATTATTAATAAACCTAGACAATGAAAAATTGATGTATATATATATATATATATATATATATATATATATATATATATATATATATATATATATATATATATATATATATATATATATATATATATATATATATAAGACAATAATATTTAAATTGCAATTTGGAAAGGAGGGTGATATCTAATACAAAAAATAGGAATGCGGAATGAAGAATATAAATAACAAAAACTGTTAAGAAAAAAACAAAAACATAAATTTCTTCGCTTGCGGAAGCATACCAATAAAAGAAGAAAAGAAGCAAAAAATTTAAAACTAAAACTAAAAATTATAATTCAACTTCTAATTTTACATTAACAAAATTACAAACCATCTCATATAATTGCAATGTTTAAGGAGAAAATTTCAAGTAATTTTTAAGGAGAAAATGTCAAACCCTTTCACAATTGAAACTTTTGAACGGAAAAACTGCAAACCCTCTTTTAACTGCAATTTTTGGACGGAAAAAATGAAAACCTTATATCAAATGTAATTTTTGGACGGAAAAATTGCAAAGTCTCTCTCAACTGCAATTTTTTACCGTAAAAACTGCACCCTCTCATTAAATTATTTTTGAACGGAAAAATTGCAAACCCTCTCATCAAACTATTTTTGAACGGAAAAAGAGAAAACCCTCATCAAATTTCACGTGCTCCACCACTCAAATATTTTTACACGAGTGAAGAAAATAGAGTATTTGAGGAGAAAAATTAACTGGGTCGGTCGGGTCATACCAAGCCCATCAAAATTTCTATACATGAATTTTGAAAACCCCGTAACTTTCATCTTCTCCAACTTTCAAAAAGAAAACAAAAACATAGAGAACATGAAGAGAATGGTTAGGCAAGCCATGGAAAATTTTGTTGGTGTTGTTGTCTAAAGGTTGATGGAAACTCTCTTACTCAAAGTAATTGAGAGAGCTCAAAGATTTTTTACATTTGTTCAACAACCACTTGCTCTAGAAGAAAGCAACAGAAAAATATAGCTAGAACAAGCTCTTGTTCTTGAATCCATCATTGTTCATGTGGTTGAGTAAGAATCGAAGATGCTTTAGTTCTTGAGTCTCATCTTTAGAGAATCTATGTGTTTTACTGATTACCAACTTGCGTCTTTTTTGGAAGAAAAAAAGGTGAATTTCATATACATGGAATCTCCTCATTTCTTTCTTGGGTTTTCTCATGGTGAGTGTCACGTAAAAGTTTATGCAACTGTTCATCCAGAGGATAAAGAGAAGAGGGAAATCATCACCTCCAATGTTCAACGCTCCATGACCGCATTTGTGCTTGCTGCCGCATGACCGCATTTGTGCTTGCTGGGTGTCGTTGATTGTTTTTTCAAGCATTTGGATGGAATCAGGTCGGCAACCGCTTCAGATGAAGGAGAAGGTCACACTACAAAAATTCAAGTGGCTAATGAATTTAATTGTAATTAGGATGAAAAATTGGATTATAACTCATCTAAAACAATAAAAAAGGGATAAATTAAAAAAGGGATAAATTACGTATCTGATTGGAATATGGAAACGAGTATTGATTGAGTAAATGGTCATAAGAACCATTAATTTAATTTAAATTAGTTATGAGGTGATTTTTTTTTTAAGGGTGCAAACACAAAATTTCAAAACAATTGAATGGCCATAATAAGCCAAAAAAATATTTTAAAAAAAAACAAAATATGGATTATTAATAAACCTAGACAATAAAAAATTGATATTTAATAAGACAATAATATTTAAATTGCAATTTGGAAAGGAGGGTGATATCTAATACAAAAAATAGGAATGCGGAATGAAGAATATGAATAACAAAAACTGTTGGGAAAATAACAATAACATAAATTTTTTCGCTTGCGGAAGCATACCAATAAAAGAAGAAAAGAAGCAAAAAATTTATAACTAAAACTCAAAATTATAATACATCATCTAATTTTACATTAACGAAATTACAAACCATCTCATATAATTGCAATGTTTGAGCAGAAAATTTCAAGTAATTTTTAAGGAGAAAATGTCAAACCCTCTCACAATTGCAACTTTTGAACGGAAAAAATGGAAACCCTCTTTTAACTGCGATTTTTTGACAAAAAAAATGAAAACCCTATATCAAATGTATTTTTTGGACGGAAAAATTGCAAAGTCTCTCTCAACTGCAATTTTTGACCGAAAAAACTGCAAACTCTCTCATCAAATTATGTTTGAACGGAAAAATTGCAAACCCTCATATCAAATTATTTTAAACGGAAAAGGGGAAAACCCTCGTCAAATTTCACGTGCTCCACCACTCAAATATTTTTACACGAGTGAAAAAAATAGAGTATTTGAGGAGAAAAATTAATTGGGTCGGTCGGGTTATACCAAGCTCATCCAAATTTCTATACAAGAATTTTGAAATCCCTGGAACTTTTATCTTCTCCAACTTTCAAAAAGAAAACAAAAACATAGAGAAACAACCACTTGCTCTAGAAGAAAGCAACAGAAAAATATAGCTAGAACACGCTCTTGCTCTTGAAACCATCGTTGTTCATGTGGTTGATCAAGAATCGAAGATGCTTTAGTTCGTGAGTCTCATCTTTAGAGAATCTATTCGTTTTACTGATTACCAACTTGAGTCTTTTTTGGATGAAAGAAGGTGAAATTCATACCCATGGAATCTCCTCATTTCTTTCTTGGGTTTTCTCATGGTGAGTGTCGCATTAAAGGTTCTGCAACTGTTCATCCAGAGGATAAGGAAATCATCACCTCCAATGTCCAACGCTACATGACCACATTTGTGCTTGCAGTCGCATGACCGCATTTGTGCTTGCTGCCGGTGTCGTTGATTGTTTTTTCAAGCATTTAGATGGAATCAGGTCGGCAACCGCTTCAGATGAAAGAGAAGGTCCCACTACAAAAAGTCAAGTGGCTAACAAGTATTATGTATTTAATTGTAATTAGGATGGAAAATTGGATTAGAACTCATCTAAAACAATAAAAAAGGAATAAATTATGTATCTCATATTTAAATTGGAATATGGAAACGAGTATTGATTGAGTAAATGGTCATAAGAACCATTGAGTTAATTTAAATTAGTTAGGAGGTGATTTGTTTTTAAGGGTGCAAACAAAAAAATTCAAAACAACTGAATGGCCATAATTAAGCCAAAAAAACATATTTGAAAAAAACAACAAAATATGGATTATTAATAAACCTAGACAATGAAAAATTGATATATATAATAAGACAATAATATTTAAATTGAAATTTGGAAAGGAGGGTGATATCTAATACAAAAAATAGGAATGCGGAATGAAGAATATAAATAACAAAAACTGTTGGGAAAATAACAAAAACATAAATTTCTTCGCTTGCGGAAGCATACCTATAAAAGAAGAAAAGAAGCAAAATATTTAAAACTAAAACTAAAAATTAAAACTCAACTTCTAATTTTACATTAACAAAATTACAAATCATCTCATATAATTGCAATGTTTAGGGAGAAAACTTCCAGTAATTTTTAAGGAGAAAATGTCAAACCCTCTCACAATTGCAACTTTTGAACGGAAAAACTGCAAACCCTCTTTTAACTGCAATTTTTGGACGAAAAAAATGAAAACCTTATATCAACTGTAATTTTTGGACGGAAAAATTGCAAAGTCTCTCTCAACTGCAATTTTTTACCGTAAAAACTGCACCCTCTCATCAAATTATTTTTGAACGGAAAAATTGCAAACCCTCTCATCAAACTATTTTTGAGCGGAAAAAGAGAAAACCCTCATCAAATTTCACGTGCTCCACCACTCAAATATTTTTACACGAGTGAAGAAAATAGAGTATTTGAGGAGAAAAATTAACTAGGTCGGTCGGGTCATACCAAGCCCATCAAAATTTCTATACAACAATTTTGAAATCCGCGTAACTTTTATCTTCTCCAACTTTCAAAAAGAAAACAAAAACATAGAGACCATGAAGAGAAAGGTTAGGCAAGCCATGTAAAAGTTTGTTGGTGTTGTTGTCTAAAAGTTGATGGAAACTCTCTTACTCAAAGTAATTGAGAGAGCTCAAAGATTTCTTACTTTTGTTCAACAACCACTTGCTCTAGAAGAAAGCAACTGAAAAATATAGCTAGAACAAGCTCTTGCTCTTGAAGCCATCGTTGTTCATGTGGTTGAGCAAGAATCGAAGATGCTTTAGTTCTTTAGTCTCATCTTTAGAAAATCTATTCGTTCTACTGATTACCAACTTGAGTCTTTTTGGAAGAAAGAAGGTGAATTTCAAACCCATGAATTCTCCCCATTTCTTTCTTTGGTTTTCTCATGGTGAATCTCACAAAAAAAGTTCTCCAACTGTTCATCTAGAGGATAAAGAGAAGAGGGAAATAATCACCTTCAATGTCCAACGCTGCATGACCGCATTTGTAATTGCTCCCGCTGTCGTTGATTGTTATTTCAAGCATTTGGATGGAATCAGGTCGGGAACTGCTTCAGATGAAGTAGAAGGTCCCACTACAAAAATTCAAGAGGCTAACAAGTATTATGAATTTAATTAGGATGGAAAAGTGGATTAAAACTCATCTAAAACAATAAAAAAGGGATAAATTATGTATCTGACCTTTAAATTGGAATCTGGAAACGAGTATTGATCGAGTAAATGGTCATAAGAACCATTGATTTAATTTAAATTAGTTAAGAGGTGATTTGTTTTTAAGGGTGCAAACACAAAATTTCAAAACTATTGAATGGCCATTATTAGGCCAAAAACATATTTCAAAATAAAAACAAAATATGAATAATTAATAAATCTAGACAATAAAAAATTGATATATAATAAGACAATAATATTTAAATTGCAATTTGGAAAGAAGGGTGATATCTAATACAAAAAATAGGAATGCGGAATGAAGAATATGATTAACAAAAACTGTTGGGAAAATAACAAAAACATAAATTTCTTCGCTTGCGGAAGCATACCAATAAAAGAATAAAAGAAGCAAAAAAATTTAAAACTAAAACTCAAAATTAAAATTCAATTTCTAATTTTACATTAACAAAATTACAAACCATCTCATATAATTGCAATGTTTAAGGAGAAAATTTCAAATAATTTTTAGGAGAAAATGTCAAACCCTCTCACAATTGCAACTTTTGAACGGAAAAAATGCAAACCCTCTTTTAAATGTAATTTTTGGAAAAAAAAAATGAAAACCCTATATCAAATGTATTTTTTGGACGGGAAAATTGCAAAGTCTCTCTCAACTGCAATTTTTGACCGAAAAAATGCAAACCCTCTCATCAAGTTATTTTTGAACGGAAAATTTCAAACCCTCATATCAAATTATTTTTGAATGGAAAAAGGGAAAACCCTCGTCAAATTTCACGTGCTCCACCACTCAAATATTTTTACACGAGTGAAGAAAATAGAGTATTTGAGGAGAAAAATTAATTGAGTCGGTCGGGTCATACCAAGCCCATCCAAATTTCTATACAAGAACTTTGAAATCCCTCTAACTTTCATCTTCTCCAACCTTCAAAAAGAAAACAAAAACATAGAGAACATGAAGAGAATGGTTACATTGCAATTAAATGTCATGTTTGTGAGCGGTGATCAAGACTTCTGTAACGCCCTCCACCATCTTCAAGTATATAGGTATCATGTATTACTTGTTCACCCCACCCACGGGGTTCATCAATCCATAGTGCATTCGGCAGATAATGTGTGGTGATTTAAAGACATTTTGGTCAAACGAGATCCATAGGAACCGAAATATTTTGTGGAGGGAATAGATACGTATCTTTTCAAAGATAGTAAACCATTCAGCCGCTGTTGCAACCCATCCATTCAGCCGCTGTTGCAACCCATCCATCGCGGTATTGTGGCAAATGGTCAAAAATAAGATTCCATGCAAGGTTGAAATCTATCGCATATCAAAATCCATCCAGTCGGCTCTTGCTAAGGAAAGTATTTTTGGATCTCTGGAGTTTTTGTGTCATGGGGATACAGTGAAGTTGAGACATACCACCTCTCGGAAGAAGGTGACAACAAGGGCACTTGATTTGTTTATAACCATTTAAATAGTTTTCAATCAAAACCAATTATAAATTCTAAGACTTTGTCAAATTGTTAATAGATGAACAGTGTGACAGCTGATGATTATTGTAAACATGCTGCACTTGGGAGGGAGAACAAGACCAAAGCCTTCGGTTTCTAGTAGATAATGATTTAGAAATAGCTTTTGGATGAATTTCTATTGCCTTTTAATGTTGTTAACTGATGGTATAATCAACATTTAAATTTGCTTTCTACTTATATAACTTGTTTAATGTTCTTTATTTTCACTTTCTATCTTGGTGTTCTGAATATGTTTTTAAATCACAAGACTAATCAATTTGTTTGATCTGATTTATAATCAAAACATTGTTATTACCACTTTTATCTATTTATGGTTCCATTATTTGCAATCTAATATCTTCTATGCATCATGGTAATGATATTGTGAATTGCGATCTCAAATTTTCTATGCATCATGGAAATGATATTGTGTATTGCAATCTAAATTTTTCTATGTATCATCCTAATAATATTGTGAATTGCAATATAAAATTTTCTATGCATCATGGTAATGATATTGTCAATTGCAATCTAAATTTTTATATGCATCATGGTAATAATATTGTGGATTGCAATCTCATATTTTCTATGCATCGTGGAAATGAGGGGTGGCAATTGGATCCATTAAGCTAAAATCCATCCAATCCATCCACTAAAAAATCCATCCGATCCATCCACCATATACAAAATAAGTTAATGGATGGATTAAATCCATCCATTTATATTCATGGATAGATTCAATCCATCCAACACATTTTGATAATCCAACGGATTATTTTTATTTTAAACTTAAATTTTTTTTAAAAAAAAAATAATTAAAATAGTTTTTTTCTAAAATAATAAAATTTGAAAATACAAAAAATCGAGTTTCTTTATAAAATTGAAATATCGAGTTTTTTGAAAAAACGGAAAAAATCAAGTTATTTTGAAAAAACAAAATTCGAGTTTTTTCGAAAAACGAAAATTCTAGTTTTTTCATAAAACGAAAAGTTGAGTTTTTTTGGAAAAACGAAAAATTTTAGTTTTTTAGGAAAAACAAAAAATCGAGTTTTTTCAGGAAAAATAGAGGAAGCTTTCAGTAACCCTTTCAACCAAACATCATCGCCGCCGCCACCGCTTGAACTTGTAAAATAAGCACAAGTTTCTCTTATATGATGTAAGTTAAACATTTATCCTGTTAATTTATTTCTTTCAGACTAAACTCAAAACCGGCTTTTAACCTCAGAAATTTTTTTGAAGTTGTCGAGGTTGGTGAAACATCCAAGGAAGCCGCTGATTTTAAACTCATCACAGGGATGATGGAGTTTGCCATGACAAACCCGCCCCCTGCGGATGTCATGTTAGTGAGCGGTGATCAAGACTGACTTCTGTAACGCCCTCCACCATCTTCGGGTATATAGGTATCATGTATTACTTGTTCACCCCACCCACGGGGTTCATCAATCCATAGTGCATTCAGCAGATAATGTGTGGTGATTTAAAGAGTTTTTGGTCAAACGAGATCCATACGAACCGAAATTTTTTGTGGAGGGAATAGATACGTATATTTTTAAAGATAGTAAACCATTCCGCCGCTGTTGCAACCCATCCATTCAGCCGCTGTTGCAACCCATCCATCGCGGTATTGTGGCAAATGGTCAAAAATAAGATTCCATGCAAGGTTGAAATCTATCGCATATCAAAATCCATCCATTCGGCTCTTGCTAAGGAAAGTATTTTTGGATCTCTGGAGTTTTTGTGTCATGGGGATACTGTGAAGTTGAGACACACCACCTCTCGGAAGAAGGTGACAACAAGGGCACTTGATTTGTTTGATTATTCAGGTAGTTTGTCACTAATTTAATTAATTTTTTAATCTTTTTTATATTGATTTCTTTTAATTTGACTTTTAATTTGACTTTTAATTTGAATTTAGGGAAGGGTAAAGATGCTAATAAAGCAGCTTTGGTCAACTTAATGATGTGGGGTATTAAACACCCCCCACCATAAACTGTTTTAATAATTTCACAAGACCGACACATGGCTTATGTTATGGATTGATTGAGTACAACAATGAAATTCAATGTAGTATTTGCTTGTGAAGACCCTCTCGATGCTTCCACTGAAGATTTAGCCCATGCAGCTTCCAATGTATGGATTTTAAAAGATTTACTATTGGGGAACTCTCCAATAAAAAAGAAGCTAAAGCGAAAAAGGTATCTATGCACTTTGTTGTTTGCTTCTTTTTTTTATTCTCTTTATGCATAATTTATGATGATTATGAATAGGGTGTTCATGGTTGGTTATAACCATTTAAATAGTTTTCAATCAAAACCTGTGAGATATTGGATCGAACTCTAGTATGGTCGAAGGGTAGTTTCTTGGTTCGACAGGATTAAGCATGAAGTCGAAGGTTGTTCACATGCTTGTGTCGAAGATGCTAGGGTTGTTAGCATGTTAAATTAGGTTTAGTGTTTAAACCCTAATTTGTTAAGTTAGCTTGTTTATTAAGTTGGCTTGTGTAATGGGCCTTGCTGAAAAAGCCCATTAGTTAGTATGTTAGGTTTTATCATAAATAACATACTAGTCTCTCATCATTGTAAGTAGCAAATCCTAATTTAGGGTGATAGAGATTATTTGTTATTCTTGTAAACTTGTAATCTTGTTTTAAGAGAAAGTAAAAGAATAGCAGTTATAACCAATTATTGTGTTCCTCTTCTTCCTTGTCCTTTATTCTTCCTTGGTTTATACTTTGTTCTTGACATCGTTTTTCACAACAAATTGGTGCGGTGAGCATGGAGAAGATGCCGTCAACAAAGTATGAGATTGAAAAGTTCACCGGAGTGAATGATTTCGGTCTGTGGCGCTTGAAGATGAAAGCCCTACTGGTTCAGCAAGGTTGTTTGGAAGCGTTGAAGGGAGAGGCAGCCATGAATGCTGCATTAACGGCAGCGGAGAAGACAACTATGATCGAGAAGGCACACAGCGCAATTTTGTTGAGCCTTGGTGATAAGGTTCTTAGACAGGTATCAAAGGAGACGACGGCATCATGGTTATGGGCGAAAACCTGAAGCAGGCTTTGTATTCATTCAAGATGGTTGAAGACAAAAATTGTTGGCTGAGCAGTTGGATATGTTCAACAAGCTGATTCTTGATCTTGAAAGTATTGATGTGAAGATCGATGATTAAGATCAAGCGCTGTTACTATTATGTTCTTTGCCTCGATCACATGCTCACTTCAAAGAAACTCTCCTGTATGGAAGGGAGTCCCTGACGTTTGAAGAAGTTCAATCAGCCTTGTATTCTAAGGACTTGAATGAACGAAAGGAGCATAAACCTTCAACTGTTGGTGAAGGTTTGGCCTTTAAAGGAAAATTCTTGCGAAAGAATGGTAAGTTCGACAAGAAGGGCAAAAGCCAGTCGAAGTCTTACAGTGGCGAAGCATCTGGCATTCGATGCTATCATTGTAAGAAGGAAGGTCACACAAGAAAGGTGTGCCCTGAACGCCTGAAAGATCATCGAGGTAAGGATAATGGCAATGCAGCCATTGTTCAAGATTATTTCGAATCATCTGATGTTCTTGTGGTTTCAAGCAGTGACTCGAGAAGAGAGTGGATTATGGATTCAGGTTGCACTTGGCACATGACTCCAAACAAAGACTTGTTCGAGGAATTATGTGATCAAGATGGTGGATCAGTATTGCTGGGAAACAACAAGGCTTGCAAGATTGCAGGTATTGGATCTGTAAGGTTCAAGCTCCATGATGAGTCAATAAGGTTGTTGACTGAAGTTAGGTATGTTCCTGATTTGAAGAGAAATCTACTTTCTCTTGGGGAATTCGACAAGAAAGGATATGTTTTCCAAGGAGAGAAAAATATCCTAAGAGTCATGAAGGGGTCGAAGGAAGTCTTGAGAGGCGTGATGAAACAATGCTTGTATACCCTTGAGGCTGAAGTTGTAAGTGGTTCGACAAATGTTGCATCCACGAAACCTTTGTCGAAGACAGAAATCTGGCACATGAGATTGGGCCATGTCAGTGAAAGGGGTCTGGTCGAATTAGGGAAACAAAATCTGCTTAGTGGAGACAAAGTCGAAAAGCTGAAGTTTTGTGAACCCTGTGTACTTGGAAAATCTTGCAGAGTGGAGTTCAACAAAGGCAAACAAAGAACACATGGATCCCTTGATTACATCCATGCTGATCTTTGGGGGCCTGCAAGGTGTCCATCACATTCAGGAGCAAGGTATTTTCTATCCATAGTAGATGATTATTCCAGAAAATTATGGGTATTCATCCAGAAGACTAAGGATGAAACTTTTGAGAATTTCAAAAGTTGGAAGACTCTGGTAGAAAATCAGACTGGCAGGAAGGTTAAGAGGTTGAGAACCGACAATGGCCTTGAATTTTGCAATGAGGCATTCGACAGTTTTTGTGCGGCCTCTGGTATTGCAAGACATAGAACTACTGCAGGTACTCCATAACAAAATGGTTTGGCTGAAAGGTTTAATCGAACTATTTTGGAGAGAGTCAGATGCATGTTGACTAGTGCGGGGTTAAAGAAGGTGTTCTGGGCTGAGGCTGTTTCGACAGCAACATATCTGATAAACAGATGTCCTTCGACAGCGTTAGATATGAAGACACCTGAAGAAGTTTGGTCGGGACATCCACCAGATCTCGACAAACTAAGAGTATTTGGCTGTGTAGCCTATGCTCACATTAGCAAGACAAGGTCGAACCTAGAGCTCTGAAATGCATGTTCATGGGATACCCTGAAGGAGTCAAAGCTTATAGGCTATGGTGCCTAGAGCCAGGTCACAGGAGGTGTATCACCAGTCGAGATGTTATTTTCAATGAAGCTGAAATGGCTTTTAAGAAAACTGATGATGTTGGTCAAAGTACAGAAACATCAGACGAAGAGCTGGAACAGGTAGAGATTCCTGTTGAGGTGGAGCATGTTGATGCTGAATTGCATATCCCTGATAAAGTCGAAGAAGAAGCAGAAGATGTTGAGGAAGTTGAGGAAACTGACGATGACTACCTATTGTCGAGAGATAGGTCGAGAAGAGTCATCAAACCACCTCAGAGACTTGGGTATGCAGATCTTATAGCTTATGCATTAATCTCTGCCGGTGAGGTTCTTGATGATGAACCTAGAAATTATAAGGAAGTTATGAGGAGTCAAAATAAGACTGAATGGCTGAAGGCCATGGATGATGAGGTGAAATCTCTTCATGATAATCACACTTGGGAACTGATCAAGAAACCTGCTGGGGCAAGGTTAGTCAGCTGTAAATGGATTTTCAAAGTTAAGGAAGGAATTGAAGGAGTGACGTAGAAAAGATATAAGGCAAGGTTAGTCGCAAGGGGTTTCACTCAAAAAGAAGGTGTCGACTTCAATGATGTGTTTTCTCTTGTTGTGAAGCATAGGTCCATTCGAATGTTGCTTGCCATGGTGGCACAGTTCGATCTTGAACTGGAACACATGGATGTGAAAACTGCGTTCTTGTATGGTGATCTAGATGAAACGATCCTGATGAGGCAACCTGAAGGGTATGTCGAAAAGGGGAAGGAAGATTATGTGTGCAAGTTAAAAAGATCCTTGTATGGGCTGAAACAATCTCCTCGACAGTGGAATAGGAGATTCGACAAGTTCATGGCACGCATAAGTTTCATTAGAAGTCAGTTCGACCACTGTGTTTACTTCAGATTTTGACCTGATAATTCATTTGTTATTTTGTTGCTTTATGTGGATGATATTCTCATAGCAAGCAACAATGTTGAAGATGTGATGAAGGTGAAGGCTGAACTCAATAAGGAGTTCGATATGAAGGATCTGGGAGCTGCTTCCAGAATTCTTGGAATTGACATTCGAAGAGATAGAAAGAAGTCGAAGTTATGTCTATCTCAAGAGGCATATCTATGAAAGATTCTCGAAAAGTTTGGTATGTCGAATTCGAAGCCAGTTGTGACTCCTACAAACCCTCAATTCAAGCTGAGTATTGATCAGTGTCCCAGTACTGATGTTGAAAGAGCCTATATGAATAGTATCCCGTATGCTAATATAGTCGGTTCTTTGATGTATGCTATGGTCTATACTAGACCCGACATAGCATACGCAGTAAGTCTTGTAAGCAGGTACATGGCGAATCCTGGAAAGGCTCACTGGCAAGCATTGAAGTGGATTTTAGGGTACATAAATGGGTCTCTGAATAGAGTCCTAATTTATGGTGGAGCCTTAGGTGAATATAGTAAAGCAGTAATCGAAGGATATGTCGACTCTGATTATGCAGGTTGTATGGATTCCAGAAAATCTATGTTTTCACTATGTTTGGCACAACAATTAGTTGGAAAGCAACACTTCAGAAGTTTGTTGCTCTATCAACCACTGAAGCGGAGTATATTGCCTTAACTGAAGCTATGAAAGAAGCATTGTGGCTTGAAGGTTTTGCAAAGGAGCTGAAACTTCAAGGTCGAAGTATCACTGTTAAATGTGATAGTCAGAGTGCAATACACCTGTCGAAGAATTCAGCCTATCATGAGCGAACTAAACACATTGATGTGAGGCTGCATTTCATCAGAGGAGTAATCGAGCGTGGAGAAGTCCAAATGCTGAAGGTTTCGACTGAAGACAATGTTGCTGATATGATCACCAAGTCATTGCCGAGTTGCAAGTTTTTCCACTGTATGCGGTTGATAAAGCTGCATGAAGAAAGCTAGTTTGTTCCCTTGATGTTGTAGAGTTAGATCCAAGGTGGAGATTTGTGAGATATTGGATCGAATTCTAGTATGGTCGAAGGGTAGTTTCTTGGTTCGACAGGATTAAGCATGAAGTCGAAGGTTGTTCACATGCTTGTGTCGAAGATGCTAGGGTTGTTAGCATGTTAAATTAGGTTTAGTGTTTAAACCCTAATTTGTTAAGTTAGCTTGTTTATTAAGTTGGCTTGTGTAATGGGCCTTGCTGAAAAAGCCCATTAGTTAGTATGTTAGGTTTTATTATAAATAGCATACTATTCTCTCATCATTGCTAAGTAGCAAATCCTAATTTAGGGTGAGAGAGGTTATTTGTTATTGTTGTAAACTTGTAATCTTGTTTTAAGAGAAAGTAAAAGAATAGCAGTTATAACCAATTATTGTGTTCCTGTTCTTCCTTGTCCTTTATTCTTCCTTAGTTTATACTTTGTTCTTGACATCGTTTTTCACAACAAAACCAGTTATAAATTCTAAGACTTTGTCAAATTGTTAATAGATGAAAAGTGTGACAGCTGATGATTATTGTAAACATGTTACACTTGGGAGGGAGATCAAGACCAAAGCCTTCGGTTTCTAGTAGATATTGATTTAGAAATAGCTTTTGGATGAATTTCTATTGCCTTTTAATGTTGTTAACTGATGGTATAATCAACATTTACATTTGCTTTCTACTTATATAACTTGTTTAATGTTCTTTATTTTCAGTTTTTATCTTGGTGTTCTGAATATGTTTTTAAATCACAAGACTAATCAATTTGTTTGATCTGATTTATAATCAAAACATTGTTATTACCACTTTTATCTATTTATGGTTCCATTATTTGCAATCTAATATCTTCTATGCATCATGGTAATGATATTGTGAATTGCGATCTCAAATTTTCTATGCATCGTGGAAATGATATTGTGTATTGCAATCTAAATTTTTCTATGTATCATCCTAATAATATTGTGAATTGCAATATAAAATTTTCTATGCATCATGGTAATGATATTGTCAATTGCAATCTAAATTTTTATATGCATCATGGTAATAATATTGTGGATTGCAATCTCAAATTTTCTATGCATCGTAGAAATTAGGGGTGGCAATTGGATCCATTAAGCTAAAATTCATCCTATCCATCCACTAAAAAATCCATCCAATCCATCCACCATATACAAAATAAGTTAATGGATGAATTAAATCCATCCATTTATATTCATAGATAGATTCAATCCAGCCAACACATTTTGATGATCCAACGGATTATTTATATTTTATACTTAAAATTTTTTTTTTAAAAAAAAATAATTGAAATAGTTTTTTTTTCTAAAATAATTAAATTTGAAAATACAAAAAATCGAGTTTCTTTATAAAATTGAAATATCGAGTTTTTCTAAAAAACGGAAAAAATCAAGTTATTTTGAAAAAACAAAAAATTCGAGTTTTTTCGAAAAACGAAAAATTGAGTTTTTTTGGAAAAACGGAAATTTTTAGTTTTTTAGGAAAAACTAAAAATCGAGTTTTTTCAGGAAAAATAGAGGAAGCTTTCAATAACCCTTGCAACCAAACATCATCGCCGCCGCCACCGCTTGAACTTGTAAAATAAGCACAAGTTTCTCTTATATGATGTAAGTTAAACATTTATCCTGTTAATTTATTTCTTTTAGACTAAACTCAAAACCGGTTTGCCGTCGGCGCCACCATGAGGAGGCAGTTAATTTGCTTGTGGGATTATGAAAACATCAACCCTCCCGGTAAATATAAGGTAATTGCTTTAGAAGACATTTTTAAATCAAATCTTCGTCGGATAGGTTTTAATGGGGAATCGAAGTTTCAAATTTATGGGAACATGGATAAAGTTTGCGGTAAAACAAGACTGAAGGCTTTTAACCTAAGCAATTTTTTTGAAGTTGTCGAGGTTGGTGAAACATCCAAGGAAGCCGCTGATTTTAAACTCATCAAAGGGATGATGGAGTTTGGCATGAATAACCTGCCCCCTGCGGATGTCATGTTAGTGAGCGGTGATCATGATTTCTGTAACGCCCTCCACCATCTTCGGGCATATGGGTATCATGTATTACTTGTTTACCCCACCCACGGGGTTCATAGATCCATAGTGCATTCGGCATATAATGTGTGGATATTTAAAGACTTTTTGGTCAAACGAGATCCATACGAACCGAAATTTTTTGTGGACGGAATAGATACGTATCTTTTCAAAGATAGTAAACCATTCAGCCGCTGTTGCAACCTATCCATTCAGCCGCTATTGCAACCCATCCATCGCGGTATTGTGGCAAATGGTCTAAAATAAGATTCCATGCAAGGTTGAAATCTATGGCATATCAAAATCCATCCAGTCAGCTCTTGCGAAGGAAAGTATTTTTGGATCTCTGGAGTTTTTGTGTCATGAGGATACAGTGAAGTTGAGACACACCACCTCTCGGAAGAAAGTGACAACAAGGGCACTTGATTTGTTTGATTATTCAGGTAGTTTGTCACTAATTTAATTAATTTTTTAATTTTTTTATATTGATTTGTTTTAATTTGACTTTTAATTTGAATTTAGAGGAGGGTAAAGATGCTGATAAAGCAGCTTTGGTCAATTTAATGATGTGGGGTATTAAACACCCCCACCATCAACTATTTTAATAATTTCACAAGACCGATACATGGCTTATGTTATGGATAGATTGAGTACAACAATGAAATTCAATGTAGTATTTGCTTGTGAAGACCCTCTGGATGCTTCCACTGAAGATTTAGCCCATGCAGCTTCCAATGTATGGATTTTAAAAGATTTACTATTGGGGAACTCTCCAATAAAAAAGAAGCTAAAGCGAAACAGGTATCTATGCACTTTGTTGTTTGCTTCTTTTTTTATTCTCTTTATGCATAATTTATTATGATTATGAATAGGGTGTTCATGGTTGGTTATAACCATTTAAATAGTTTTCAATCAAAACTGATTCAATTCTTCTTGTATAGATCATAAAATTGAAATATCGAGTTTTTCTAAAAAACGGAAAAAATCAAGTTATTTTCGAAAAACAAAAATTGGAGTTTTTTCTGAAAACGAAAAATTGAGTTTTTTTGGAAAAACGAAAATTTTTAGTTTTTTTAGGAAAAACAAAAAATCGAGTTTTTTCAGGAAAAATAGAGGAAGCTTTCAATAACCCTTGCAACCAAACATCATCGCCGCCGCCACCGCTTGAACTTGTAAAATAAGCACAAGTTTCTCTTTTATGATGTAAGTTAAACATTTATCCTGTTAATTTATTTCTTTTAGACTAAACTCAAAACCGGTTTGCCGCCGGCGCCACCATGAGGAGGCAGTTAATTTGCTTGTGGGATTATGAAAACATCAACCCTCGCGGTAAATATAAGGTAATTGATTTAGAAGACATTTTTAAATCAAATCATAATCGGATAGGTTTTAATGGGGAATCGAAGTTTCAAATTTATGGGAATATGGATAAAGTTTGCGGTAAAACAAGACTGAAGGCTTTTAACCTCAGCAATTTTTTTGAAGTTGTCGAGGTTGGTGAAACATCCAAGGAAGCCGCTGATTTCAAACTCATCACAGGGATGATGGAGTTTGCCATGAATAACCCGCCCCCTACGGATGTCATGTTAGTCAGCGGTGATCATGATTTCTGTAACGCCCTCCACCATCGGGCATATGGGTATCATGTATTACTTGTTCACCCCACCCACGGGGTTCATAGATCCATAGTACATTCGGCAGATAATGTGTGGATATTTAAAGACATTTTGGTCAAACGAGATCCATACGAACCGAAATTTTTTGTGGAGGGAATAGATACGTATCTTTTCAAAGATAGTAAACCATTCAGCCGCTGTTGCAACCCATCCATTCAGCCGCTATTGCAACCCATCCATCGCGTTATTGTGGCAAATGGTCAAAAATAAGATTCCATGCAAGGTTGAAATCTATGACATATCAAAATCCATCCAGTCAGCTCTTGCGAAGGAAAGTATTTTTGGATCTCTGGAGTTTTTGCGTCATGAGGATACAGTGAAGTTGAGACACACCACCTCTCGGAAGAAAGTGACAACAAGGGCACTTGATTTGTTTGATTATTCAGGTAGTTTGTCACTAATTTAATTAATTTTTTAATTTTATTATATTGATTTTTTTTAATTTGACTTTTAATTTGAATTTAGAGGAGGGTAAAGATGCTGATAAAGCAGCTTTGGTCAATTTAATGATGTGGGGTATTAAACACCCCCACCATCAACTATTTTAATAATTTCACAAGACCGATACATGGCTTATGTTATGGATAGATTGAGAACAACAATGAAATTCAATGTAGTATTTGCTTGTGAAGACCCTCTGGATGCTTCCACTGAAGATTTATCCCATGCAGCTTCCAATGTATGGATTTTAAAAGATTTACTATTGGGGAACTCTCCAATAAAAAAGAAGTTAAAGCGAAACAGGTATCTATGCACTTTGTTGTTTGCTTCTTTTTTTATTCTCTTTATGCATAATTTATTATGATTACGAATAGGGTGTTCATGGTTGGTTATAACCATTTAAATAGTTTTCAATCAAAACTGATTCAATTCTTCTTGTATAGATCATAAAATTGAAATATCGAGTTTTTCTAAAAAACGGAAAAAATCAAGTTATTTTGAAAAAACAAAAAATTCGAGTTTTTTCGAAAAACGAAAATTCGAGTTTTTTCTGAAAACGAAAAATTGAGTTTTTTTGGAAAAACGAAAATTTTTAGTTTTTTTAGGAAAAACAAAAAATCGAGTTTTTTCAGGAAAAATAGAGGAAGCTTTCAATAACCCTTGCAACCAAACATCATCGCCGCCGCCACCGCTTGAACTTGTAAAGTAAGCACAAGTTTCTCTTTTATGATGTAAGTTAAACATTTATCCTGTTAATTTATTTCTTTTAGACTAAACTCAAAACCGGTTTGCTGTCGGCGCCACCATGAGGAGGCAGTTAATTTGCTTGTGGGATTATGAAAACATCAACCCTCGCGGTAAATATAAGGTAATTGATTTAGAAGACATTTTTAAATCAAATCTTCGTCGGATAGGTTTTAATGGGGAATCGAAGTTTCAAATTTATGGGAACATGGATAAAGTTTGCGGTAAAACAAGACTGAAGGCTTTTAACCTCAGCAATTTTTTTGAAGTTGTCGAGGTTGGTGAAACATCCAAGGAAGCCGCTGATTTCAAACTCATCACAGGGATGATGGAGTTTGCCATGAATAACCCGCCCCCTGCGGATGTCATGTTAGTCAGCGGTGATCATGATTTCTGTAACGCCCTCCACCATCTTCGGGCATATGGGTATCATGTATTACTTGTTCACCCCACCCACGGGGTTCATAGATCCATAGTGCATTCGGCAGATAATGTGTGGATATTTAAAGACTCTTTGGTCAAACGAGATCCATACGAACCGAAATTTTTTGTGGAGGGAATAGATACGTATCTTTTCAAAGATAGTAAACCATTCAGCCGCTGTTGCAACCCTCCATTCAGCCGCTATTGCAACCCATCCATCGCGGTATTGTGGCAAATGGTCAAAAATAAGATTCCATGCAAGGTTGAAATCTATGACATATCAAAATCCATCCAGTCAGCTCTTGCGAAGGAAAGTATTTTTGGATCTCTGGAGTTTTTGCGTCATGAGGATACAGTGAAGTTGAGACACACCACCTCTCGGAAGAAAGTGACAACAAGGGCACTTGATTAGTTTGATTATTCAGGTAGTTTGTCACTAATTTAATTAATTTTTTAATTTTATTATATTGATTTTTTTTAATTTGACTTTTAATTTGAATTTAGAGGAGGGTAAAGATGCTGATAAAGCAGCTTTGGTCAATTTAATGATGTGGGGTATTAAACACCCCCACCATCAACTATTTTAATAATTTCACAAGACCGATACATGGCTTATGTTATGGATAGATTGAGAACAACAATGAAATTCAATGTAGTATTTGCTTGTGAAGACCCTCTAGATGCTTCCACTGAAGATTTAGCCCATGCAGCTTCCAATGTATGGATTTTAAAAGATTTACTATTGGGGAACTCTCCAATAAAAAAGAAGCTAAAGCGAAACAGGTATCTATGCACTTTGTTGTTTGCTTCTTTTTTTATTCTCTTTATGCATAATTTACAATTTATTAGGGTGTTCATGGTTGGTTATAACCATTTAAATAGTTTTCAATCAAAACTGATTCAATTCTTCTTGTATAGATCATAAAATTGAAATATCGAGTTTTTCTAAAAAAACGGAAAAAATCAAGTTATTTTGAAGAAACAAAAAATTCGAGTTTTTTCGAAAAAAGAAAATTCGAGTTTTTTCTGAAAACGAAAAATTTAGTTTTTTTGGAAAAACGGAAATTTTTAGTTTTTTTAGGAAAAACAAAAAATCGAGTTTTTTCAGGAAAAATAGAGGAAGCTTTCAATAACCCTTGCAACCAAACATCATCGCCGCCGCCGCCGCTAGAACTTGTAAAATAAGCACAAGTTTCTCTTTTATGATGTAAGTTAAACATTTATCCTGTTAATTTATTTCTTTTAGACTAAACTCAAAACCGGTTTGCCGCCGACGCAACCATGAGGAGGCAGTTAATTTGCTTGTGGGATTATGAAAACATCAACCCTCCCGGTAAATATAAGGTAATTGATTTAGAAGACATTTTTAAATCAAATCTTCGTCGGATAGGTTTTAATGGGGAATCGAAGTTTCAAATTTATGGGAACATGGATAAAGTTTGCGGTAAAACAAGACTGAAGGCTTTTAACCTCAGCAATTTTTTTGAAGTTGTCAAAGTTGGTGAAACATCCAAGGAAGCCGCTGATTTTAAACTCATCACAGGGATGATGGAGTTTGCCATGAATAACCCGCCCCCTGCGGATGTCATGTTAGTGAGCGGTGATCATGATTTCTGTAACGCCCTCCACCATCTTCGGGCATATGGGTATCATGTATTACTTGTTCACCCCACCCACGGGGTTCATAGATCCATAGTGCATTCGGCAGATAATGTGTGGATATTTAAAGACTTTTTGGTCAAACGAGATCCATACGAACCGAAATTTTTTGTGGAGGGAATAGATACGTATCTTTTCAAAGATAGTAAACCATTCAGCCGCTGTTGCAACCCATCCATTCAGCCGCTATTGCAACCCATCCATCGCGGTATTGTGGCAAATGGTCAAAAATAAGATTCCATGCAAGGTTGAAATCTATGACATATCAAAATCCATCCAGTCAGCTCTTGCGAAGGAAAGTATTTTTGGATCTCTGGAGTTTTTGCGTCATGAGGATACAGTGAAGTTGAGACACACCACCTCTCGGAAGAAAGTGACAACAAGGGCACTTGATTTGTTTGATTATTCAGGTAGTTTGTCACTAATTTAATTAATTTTTTTATATTGATTTTTTTTTAATTTGAATTTAGAGGAGGGTAAAGATGCTGATAAAGCAGCTTTGGTCAATTTAATGATGTGGGGTATTAAACACCCCCACCATCAACTATTATAATAATTTCACAAGACCGATACATGGCTTATGATATGGATAGATTGAGTACAACAATGAAATTCAATGTAGTATTTACTTGTGAAGACCCTCTGGATGCTTCCACTGAAGATTTAGCCCATGCAGCTTCCAATGTGTGGATTTTAAAAGATTTACTATTGGGGAACTCTCCAATAAAAAAGAAGCTAAAGCGAAACAGGTATCTATGCACTTTGTTGTTTGCTTCTTTTTTTATTCTCTTTATGCATAATTTATTATGATTACGAATAGGGTGTTCATGGTTGGTTATAACCATTTAAATAGTTTTCAATCAAAACTGATTCAATTCTTCTTGTATAGATCATAAAATTGAAATATCGAGTTTTTCTAAAAAAACGGAAAAAATCAAGTTATTTTGAAGAAACAAAAAATTCGAGTTTTTTCGAAAAAAGAAAATTCGAGTTTTTTCTGAAAACGAAAAATTGAGTTTTTTTGGAAAAACGGAAATTTTTAGTTTTTTTAGGAAAAACAAAAAATTGAGTTTTTTCAGGAAAAATAGAGGAAGCTTTCAATAACCCTTGCAACCAAACATCATCGCCGTCGCCGCCGCTTGAACTTGTAAAATAAGCACAAGTTTCTCTTTTATGATGTAAGTTAAACATTTATCCTGTTAATTTATTTCTTTTAGACTAAACTCAAAATCGGTTTGCCGCCGGCGCCACCATGAGGAGGCAGTTAATTTGCTTGTGGGATTATGAAAACATCAACCCTCCCGGTAAATATAAGGTAATTGATTTAGAAGACATTTTTAAATCAAATCTTCGTCGGATAGGTTTTAATGGGGAATCGAAGTTTCAAATTTATGGGAACGTGGATAAAGTTTGCGGTAAAACAAGACTGAAGGCTTTTAACCTCAGCAATTTTTTTGAAGTTGTCGAAGTTGGTGAAACATCCAAGGAAGCCGCTGATTTTAAACTCATCACAGGGATGTGTCATACCCTAATTTTGACCCCCCCTGAGATGACATATCTTCAGGATTTTTCATCAAGTCGAGGCAAGTATCCAGAACAGCCTAACATTCAATCAAGGGTGTTCAAAGAAAAGAAAACTCAGGCAAAGGATCAATCAATAGAGGGATTAGTCTCTAATACAATCATAAGACTCCAAAAGCCTCATTATTACACCTATGATTGATTAAGATACCCAGTCATCTAAGTACAGGATTACTCAGATCAACAGACTAGGGTTTGGAGCCTATCAAGGACTAAAATCAGGGATCACCTTTGGGAAACCCTAAAAAGCCCCAGGGGACCATTCAAAGACATCAATCATCTTCAAACAACTCATATGACAAGATCCACTGGACATTACACCTCAGTTCAAAGTCTACAGTCATCATTGTCCTCTGGTCGACAATTAGGGTTTTTGACCTAATTCACCAAGATAGTTGACTTTTAATCAGGACATGGATCCAAAACTCAAGACATGATTCAAGAATCTCTACTACCTCAATATAATCCATTTACATCATTCATTTGAGGAGAAGATCTTGTTTCTTCAAAAAAGCCCAAAAAAATTCACTTTGTCAGGAAAAGTCAACTGTGTGGGATCATCATTGACTTTTAAGGTTTTTGGTCAAAAAATGACTTTCAAAGATCAATATCATCAATATATGGATGTCAAAGTCATTTGACCAAAGAAATTCAAATAAATTCATCAAGGAGCAAAAAGTCGGGAATTAGGGTTTTTGAAGGCATGGTGAGAACTCAAAATTTCACCTACACAACTCAAAAAACTTCCAACATGAAAGTTGTAGATCTTGCAAAATGAAACAACATCTTACAAAGGAACTTTTTTCAAAAGATCAACCATTTATGAAGTTTTGGAAATTTTGAAGTTTAGGTCATAAACACTTAGAAATTTTTCTAAGTGTTTTAACCTAGATTTCATCCAACTTTGGGCTCATTTTTCACAAATTTCCCAAATGATTCTGAAGAAGACATAAACTAATGATTTGAAGTAGATGTTTAGGGCTTTCCAAATTGTGTTCAACCTTCTCCAAATTCAATTTGAGCTAGGAGTTATGCTTGTTCAAAGTTGGCCTCATGAAGTAAAATTATAGGTCATGTGCAAATTGGAACTTTGCAATTTTGTGCATTTTGCTTCACTAATGGATGCTACACGACCCATAACATGTCTGAAACAATACCATGCATTCATTTTCACCATGCCATGATAATTGAAGAAGATTCCTAAAACAAGAACATGTGATTATGTAATGATTACTTTTGAGAATTTATGGCAAATTGATGAATCACCCAAGGAATCTTCTCACCAACCAATTAGAGCTCACTTTGCATCTGAATTGTCCCCTAAGATCAGATAGAATCAATGGATAGGGGAGGTGGCTCGAAAATGCAATGATCACACTTGGATATTCTTTGAAATTTCTTCATGGCTAAGAAACCAAACTTGCTTCACTAAGCAAGCTCACTCTCCCAATCAGTACTGAGACATTTGCCTATAAATAGAGGCCTCATTCTCATTCAAAAAACACACCAAAGCAACCATATTCCTTGCTTTCTCTTTCTCTTCTCATGTTCATTGTTTTTCAAAGTTCTTTGGCAAGAAGAATCGATTTCTTCAAACCAGAGCTTATCTTTGGAAAGTGAGCATTCTAACATCTCAAGGGAGGTCATTTGAGGTGATCCAAGCACCTGGATCACTTCTGTAAGTGGAGGAACACCATTGTTGCTCTCACTTTGGAGCATTTGCAGTTGGAGGTCCATGGAGTAATTCAGGAGGTTCTGAGCCAAGCCAATCATCCAGGCACATTCCTCAGGTCATAGTGAAGCTAACCAGATGGCTGCAGCTCATCTGTAACTCCAAATTCAACAACCTCCATGTTCACTTGAAGCTGAAATCGAGGGAGGTCCATAGAGCGATTCAGGAGGATTCAAGCTCCAATAAGCATTCAGTTAGCATCATTGAGTCTCAGGGAAGCTATTGAGATCATTCATTCAAGCCCAGTTGCTCTCAATCATCCTCACGACCTCCATTTTCAGAGGTAAGTTTCTGAACTTCACCTCTTTAATTTAAGCACTCACTGAGTTAAAGCTCGATTCTATCTTGTTTAGCATCATCAGAGGATTGAAAACCCTCTATCATCTTGCATTTATTCATCTTGTTTGTCATTTAATTTCAAATTTAGGGTTTATATGTTCTTAGAGTTTTCTGAGAAATTAGGTAGCTATAGTTCATATAAATAAATGTTAGTTGCATATCTGGATTCGTGAGGAAATTTAGAACAAGATTGATGTTTACATCATGTCATTTAGTTGAGAAACCAGAGAGTTAGGATTTTGAAAATCTTTGAGCTCGAGGAAGAAGATGACTATGGCCATGGCGCGCAAAATTTGAATCTGGGGCCAAAGTTTATTTTATTTTGAATGGTATGCGTTCCTTAAACGACTGAACAAACTTGCCCTAGTGGCCTCCCATACGCCCTTAGTCTCATCATGCCTCAAGTCTGGGGTTCGAATCCCCCTCGCCCCAGACTTTTTGATTCTTTTATTTTTCAATGATTTACTAGTTGTTTTGAAACATAACCAAATGAATGCAAGTTACTATCACCACACGCGCGTTGGCTCAGTGGTGTTTGTTTTGAGTGTATGACCTAGAGGGCGTGGGTTCAAACCCTCCAAGGGCCAAAACTATTTTTTTAACACACAATTTCTTTCATTTTCTCACAAACTTCACATATTTATTTAACCTATCAAATTAATTTATTTTCACTTCATTTTTCACACACTTATCATTTAATATACCTATTTTGTGAATAATAAAAAAAATCATAAAAATATTATTTATTTCATATATTTTTATTAGGTTTAAAATAGTATGTTTTAAGTGTTTTCTTAAATACTTTAAATACATATATTCACTTTGTTTTAACCTAATCATTTTGTAAATAAAGTTTATGATAAAACCCTAATTGTTTAGGTCTTAATTAAGTAAAAATCTTTATTTTTACTTTGATTAAGTTGACTTTTGTCAATATTCAAAACTGTTTTCAATCTCTGATTAAACGGATGATTAGGGTTTTCAAACAACAAAACCTTGTATCATTCAAAATCATTTTCAAATTGCTCTCATAACCAGTACTGTAAAGTACTGGGCCTCTAATAGAGTGTAAGTCCCAAAAAACCTTCTCTTCTTAGCTTGTTTTCAAAATTGTATTTTCAAAATCTTCTTTCTGTTTTCAAAACATTCTTCTGGTATTTGAAGGGCATTATTCCCGGTGAAACTCTTCAGATACCTATGTGACCTTTGTCCATCTTCACTTCTTCTGTTTTCAAAAACCATTAACTGTTTATCATATATTCAACTGTCATCAACAAAACAACAAAAATTACTGTTGAGGCTCTGTACATACTTCTTCAATGGCCTCCACTCCATCCAGGTTAGGCTTTACAAGCTTTCAATTTACAGTCTTTTTTTAAATTACTGTCAAATATAAACTGTGCATATATATATTAGTTTAGAACTACGTTTGAGTATAAACCTTAGGACAGTTAAACTATATATATATTATAGGAATATGACCTAGGATTGAGAATGTCTTCCCGGTGAAGGCTCTTTCCTAATATTACGTAAGAGTGAAATTTGAATGCATGAGACATGCTTTCTGTTGGCTATATCAGATGAATTTTGAGGATCAAGAATAGGAAGTTGAAGTAATTGCGCGGTAAATCATAAATTTGGGCACCGACAAAGAACCCAAGGAAATCAAGATTAGGGCAACACTGAACGAGGACATAAAAGCAACGCTGGTCAAACTCCTCCATGACTATGTAGAAATATTCGCTTGGTCATACTGTGACATGCATGGGTTGGATACAAACATCGTCGTACATAGGCTACCCCTCAAAGAGGGTTGTACACCTGTCAGACAAAAGCGCAGAAGAGTTCGACCCGACATGGATAATAAAATCCGAGAAGAGGTGCTCAAGCAGTTTGACGCAGGTTTCCTTGCCGTAGTTGAATATCCACCATGGATCGCCAATATAGTGCCAGTTCCTAAGAAAGATGGGAAGGTGCGCATGTGTGTTGTGTAACACCCCATGTTTTCCCTTAATTAATTTAAATTGAAATTAAATTATTTATTGGAATTCTTTGGCATTTTATTGGATTTATTGGAGAATTATGGAAAATAAGGCTAATGGGCCAGTGTTGCTTTTAGTAGAAGGGGGTGTCAATTGTGAAGCCCATTGCTAATAATAAACTTATTTTCATAAAATAAAAAAGAGAAGGATTTGTGAGAATAGAACCAAAAAGGAGAAGAGAAGTCTGAACGTGAAAGAGCAGAGAAGCGAGAAAGTGCGACGCGAGGAAGAACGAAGAATCAACCTTCAGGTAAGGGGGGACTCTTCCGTTTAACTTCTATTATGGGATTATAGATAGTAGGATAGATTGAGCATGTTGTTTGTGTCAATTGGGTTATGGTTAGATTGTAGGATGTTAGGGTTGGGAGAATTGTAGAATTGTTTGCATTGATTGTGTATGGTAGTAATTGGATGTTTGAAATGAGTTATAAACATGCCAAATTGTGTTTGTTGACGCTGTTTGATGTTGCAATACGTTATGGTACGTTCTGGTATGGTTTGGAATGATGCAGGTGCTGTAAAAATGGTGATTTTGGGTTGCAGACTCGAAGTAATCGGTTACCGTAGGGTGGGTAATCGATTACCCATAGTAAAAACAGCAAATTTGAGTTTTTGTGTCTCATTAACCGATTACTGGTGTTTGGGTAATCGGTTACCGCTGTACGTTTTTGAAAAATACTTGTTTTTATAAAACTCATAACTTTTGATCCGTAAGTCCGTTTTGGGTGCCGTTCGAAGCGTTACGAAGCTAATGAAATGCTCTTTATGATTAAAATAAATTAATTAGCACTAGATATTTTAATTATTATGTGGTTTTGAAAATGACATGTAATTGTATTTGTGTTGGTGATTGGACTATGATATCCATTGAGTGATGTTGGTATATAACATGTCGTAGATGATGCATGTTTCGTGATTATACTGTTGGGTTGCTTTGGAAATTTATTACATTGTGTGCAATGATGATAGATGTAACAATGTATGATTGTGGTGATGATTGATGATTTGTGAATTATTAATATGCTGTTAATATTAGTATGTTGATTGCGGTGAACGTATGTGAATGATTGAATGATGCTTGGACATGTACATACTTGTTTGTGATAATATTGGTGAGACGAAATGAGACGATGTTAAGCATCGGATCGGTGATGATATAAGTATGTGATATGTGTGCATTCATTCATAAATCATTTGCATTGGATCCCGTTGATGAGTGGATCGTTGGTGGCTAATTCCCATTGTGCGGAGATTAGTAAGCAGTCATCGTGTGCCCATGGGGGTGTGAGCAATGAGGTTAGTCGTGTGCCATGTGGGGTGTGAGCGACTTAAAGGGCAGTATCATAGAGAGAAGTCCTGTGAATGTGATTCACGAATTTTGGTACTACATGCATAGTGTCAGTTGAATCATATGCATTGGTCATAACATGATTGGATGAAATCCAGTGTTATGCCTTGGTGTGTTTATATGAATGATTTATTAAGGAGTTGTTGTTAATATAACTTGATTATTGATGTGATGATGAGTTGTGGGCCGATGGCCAATATTGCTGAATTGATGCATTTGTATGTAGATATGGTAAGTATGACGATGTTCGATAACCTGGATATCTGAATGCATGTAGTTGCATTGCATTAGGTGTTTGATATATTATAACATGAATGGAAGTTGTCCAATGTTATAATATTGTGTGTTTGGCCAATTGTTGTATTTGGTGTAAGTGTGTATAGCCTGAATCTGATCATAACTGTAATTGGGTGAATAATATGTGATTGAATATTTTATTATTTATATCTTATAACATTGGTTAAATGTGAATGAGACTCACCCTTACTGTTGATTATTTTTCAGATTAAAGATTAGCGGCTTGTGCTGGGTGAGGATAACTCGTAGAGTTACTTCGTTAGTACGGTTGTGTCGGTGTCATGCTCTGGTCTTGTAACACTGGGGGGGAACGTCTATTTTAGTATTTGATTGATGGATTATTTCTTATGTGGAATAATGTTTTGTTTGTTTGGATCGGTGAATTTGGATGTGAATCCCGATGTTTCATATTTATTCAATTTGAGATAAATTCCGCTGTGTTAACATAATTACTAAATAATGTGTTTTGAAGTTCCTCATAAGGCATGGCATGGCTTAATGTTTTAAATATTTTGAAGTTGTAATACCCTTTTTATGTTTTACTCTGAAGTTTAATTGATATTCCGCGGGGTTTTAGGAGGGTGTTACAATAGTGGTATCAGAGCAGGTCGGTCCGTCCAGCCAATTGTCGAGTCAGTTGAGTTGCACGACAGTTGTATAATGTCGGCGTTTTATCCCTTGGTACACGACATGTGAGTGAATCACTGTCGGTACTTGTTTGTTTTGTTGCAGGTGTTGGATTGAAACCAGTGGGGGAGAAGCTTCGCTTCTCGGTTATGTTTCAGTTGTAAGATGATGGTTCAGTAGACTGTTATTGGCAACAGTGCAAGTGTTGTTGGAGTTGGTTGTTTCCCGAATCGAAGGTGACTTGGAATTAAGACTTGACTGGTAATTAATTTGGAGCATCTCGAAGGAGGATGATTAGATGTAATTGATGATTATTTGTAGGAGAGGGAAATTAGAAAGTTTCAATGTATCAGCGTCGCTGGTGGACTGGGAAGTTGTCAGTTGAGTAGCCTTGCATCTCGGAAGAGGTTCAGTTGCAAGTTTGCAAGGAGAATTACGGACGTAATGTTTCAGAAATCGTACTTCGGCGATGGGATGTCTTGATCAAGTTATAAGAATGTTTGGAAGTGAAGATATATGATAAGGGGCTGTTTAGAACGTGATTGATTTGAAGAGGATGAGTTTCGAAGTGGAATTTCCGCATGCAAAACGCAGGAAAGTTGTCGAATCGTTATGAAACTTCGAAAATTCATAACTGGAGTTCTGGACATCCGATTTGAGTTCCGTTTGAATCATCGGAAAGCTAACGAGATGAACTTTGTTATAAAAATTGTTGCAGCAGCCATAACATATTTAATTGTGACAGGATGACGTTGGAAAGAGATGAAGTTACGGTTACACTTGTCCTTGGAACTAGACTTGTTAGCGGTACTGCACGGGATGTCAGTGTCAGAGTTGAACGTATTGAAGGAATAATTAAAGGCTTATTGAGAAATAATTTTAGAAATTAAGTGTACCATTTGAGAAGTTTTGGAAATATCGTTTAAAGTGTCGCTGTATGGCGTCGGTGTTGCATTTTCGGATCACGATTGGAAAATTCATATCTTGAGTCCTGAGTGTCGGAATTATGTGTCGTTTGAACCTACAAAGAGGAGAGGTTATGTTCTACCTTATGGGAGGGTTATAAATACAGTAGAGTGATCCTATGAGGAGAGGTTCTGAAGTCGGTTATGGAAGCGTGAAACTTGTTGAATAAGAATGCCTACTACCGCAATTGTTTGAAACAAAATTGAGTAGAATATGTTGTTGATGAATAAGTTGATGAGATGTTCGGTCATAAAGATGATTTGAGTACCGATGGATCTTAGTCAGAAGTGAATTAGTAGTAAAGATGGAATAAACTTTAGAACTCTTGGAGTCGTATTTGTGATGACAAAGTAACGATAGGTATAAAAGAAGAATTGTAGAGAATTTCTAACACCTGTTGATGTGAGGAAGACTTTGTTGAGATGTCGAGTGGAATGACATTTGGGCGCGAAAGATGTCATGGAATTTAGAGTAAAACCACGAGTTATGAATGTTGTTGCGGTCTTTTGATAAGATGAGGATTTGATTTGGAACGAGATGAATAGTAATGTTCGAGTATATTAGTGATTACGAAGTTTGAAAGTACTTAACAAGTATGTGATGCTAAGTGACTATGAAGCGGATTGCGTAAAATGTTTGGACGTTGGTGTCTCACCGACAAGATCCAATGAGAAGGAAGTGTGCGAGTTGTAAAGACTCAGAGTGAATTATTGGATAATGATGATATTAATGAGTTTGAGTGCAAACTCAGGAAGGACACTATTATGTAGTAACGACAGTTTATGCTTAAATATGGTTGTCGGCTAACTATTGACAAATTGAGGACTTGATCACCCTTAATCTCTTGTTGATAGTAGACGGAATCATATAAATGAGATGAGCTTGTTTTGTTACCTTAATGGTATAAGTTATTATGGATATTAAACCGTGAGAATAATCACTCACCATGTTGTGTGAACTTATGAAGAAGTGAATATGAAAGAGTGCAACATATTGGTCGGTGACTTAAGACGGGTAATCGGAGTCGCACATTGAAAGTGTGATGTGGAGTGGTGCTATGAGTACTACTCGTGGGCAGTGAGGAATTAAAATGTCAGGAGCATACATAGAGGATATGTATTGATCTATATGTTGGATTTAGAATCTAGTGGATATAAGGATGTTGTGCCGGAGAATTAAAACTCTTTTGAATAATTGTTGAGATGATAAGTATGTTATTATGGTTATACGTAGTTAACGAGTATGTATTCGGTGAAGTTAAGACGATGAGTTAATACTATATGATGCTATAATAATTTTGTGCTATTGTAAGATGTTATTGTAGATTCCAGATATAATGAGGAATTATACTCTAAGAAGGACGAAGTTGATTTAATTCTTAGAGAAGAGTGGGACTCAGTTTGAGCTATTTCGTAAGCAATGGTATATTGAGGTTGATGGGTGTGATTATAACTACTTGTGTATACTCGTTCTGATGGTTAGAATTTTTTTTATATAGATAAAGTAAAGCAGGAATTTGTTTTTGAGTACGGGTAAGTTTTGCTAAGTGGTAGATTGGTACCATGTATGGTAAAGAATGATTCTTGAACGAATGAGTAAAGAGGGCCAGAATTGGGTAAAACTCGAAAATCTAATTGGTAATGATGATTGTAATGAGTAATCACAGCAGTGCAGCGGGAATGAAATGTAACGTGTTGGATGATTGTTGGTCTGACTTGAGAGGAGTCAGATGGTTGAAATTTAATGATATGAGGAATACGATTATTGAGTTTTCTTGAAGAAAGTAGTGGTGAAAAGTGTTAGTATTATGTTATCGCTCATATGGAAAAGTATGTTTAAGGTTGGCACGTTCGTTAGATGGAATGTATTACTGCAGTGTTGATCAGGTGTGATCATGCTATGGGTAAGGAATTATTTTGCACAACATGTGCAACGGAAATCTATATAAGTGTTGAATGACAACCTTGTTCACAAATGCAGATAAGTTAATGTCCTAATGAAAGTGATATTAAGTAGTAGGGTATTGAGAAGGGCGGATAGGATTGTGGGAAGATCCTTGTCTTAAATAAGGTTGTGATATCGCTTTCTAGGATGGGATCCTAGTGTGTATGTATAACCTTCTAAGATGGAGAGGTTAGAGCAATGCTATACATCTTGCTGACGTGGGTAGAGTTCTCTTTCAGTTTGAGGATGAATTTGATTCTAAGGTAGTACGATGAAGAATAGTGTACAACTGTGATTTTGCGTTGCGTGACCATTCATGTCTTATTCAGTCATTGGGTGCATTGTGCGGGTTGTACCTCAATGTCCCATTGTTGTTAAATTTTGGAGGTATAACGAGTGGTACATCTTTGGATGGCCAAATATTACGTAAGAGTGAAATTTGAATGCATGAGACATGCTTTCTGTTGGCTATATCAGATGAATTTTGAGGATCAAGAATAGGAAGTTGAAGTAATTGCGCGGTAAATCATAAATTTGGGCACCGACAAAGAACCCAAGGAAATCAAGATTAGGGCAACACTGAACGAGGACATAAAAGCAACGCTGGTCAAACTCCTCCATGACTATGTAGAAATATTCGCTTGGTCATACTGTGACATGCATGGGTTGGATACAAACATCGTCGTACATAGGCTACCCCTCAAAGAGGGTTGTACATCTGTCAGACAAAAGCGCAGAAGAGTTCGACCCGACATGGATAATAAAATCCGAGAAGAGGTGCTCAAGCAGTTTGACGCAGGTTTCCTTGCCGTAGTTGAATATCCACCATGGATCGCCAATATAGTGCCAGTTCCTAAGAAGGATGGGAAGGTGCGCATGTGTGTTGTGTAACACCCCATGTTTTCCCTTAATTAATTTAAATTGAAATTAAATTATTTATTGGAATTCTTTGGCATTTTATTGGATTTATTGGAGAATTATGGAAAATAAGGCTAATGGGCCAGTGTTGCTTTTAGTAGAAGGGGGGTGTCAATTGTGAAGCCCATTGCTAATAATAAACTTATTTTCATAAAATAAAAAAGAGAAGGATTTGTGAGAATAGAACCAAAAAGGAGAAGAGAAGTCTGAACGTGAAAGAGCAGAGAAGCGAGAAAGTGCAACGCGAGGAAGAACGAAGAATCAACCTTCAGGTAAGGGGGGACTCTTCCGTTTAACTTCTATTATGGGATTATAGATAGTAGGATAGATTGAGCATGTTGTTTGTGTCAATTGGGTTATGGTTAGATTGTAGGATGTTAGGGTTGGGAGAATTGTTGAATTGTTTCCATTGATTGTGTATGGTAGTAATTGGATGTTTGAAATGAGTTATAAACATGCCAAATTGTGTTTGTTGACGCTGTTTGATGTTGCAATACGTTATGGTACGTTCTGGTATGGTTTGGAATGATGCAGGTGCTGTAAAAATGGTGATTTTGGGTTGCAGACTCGAAGTAATCGGTTACCGTAGGGTGGGTAATCGATTACCCATAGTAAAAACAACAAATTTGAGTTTTTGTGTCTCATTAACCGATTACTGGTGTTTGGGTAATCGGTTACCGCTGTACGTTTTTGAAAAATACTTGTTTTTATAAAACTCATAACTTTTGATCCGTAAGTCCGTTTTGGGTGCCGTTCGAAGCGTTACGAAGCTAATGAAATGCTCTTTATGATTAAAATAAATTAATTAGCACTAGATATTTTAATTAGGGTTAATACTACTTTACCCCCCTGCCATATAAGCGAGATTCGGTTTATCCCCCTCTAAAAAAAAAACTTATTGGACAAACCTTGCAAAATAAAGATTCCATCAATATTGACCCTGATCAGTTTTTTTGGCCAAGATTCTTAGAATCTTGCCTACGTGGCATTTTTGGTAGTGCTGACAGTACAACACATAAGCAATGTGGCACTGTCAGCACTGCCACGTGGAATTTAATTTTTTTTTAAAAAAATTAATTTTTTTTTTAAAATTATTTTTTTTTATAACAAAATTAATATTTTTTTTAAAAAAAAATTATTATTTTTTTACGTTTTTAAAAAATATTTGACAGTACCTGCGGATTTACGTACGGATTTAAAAATACCTGCGGATTCACCAACGGATTTGACAATACCTGCGGATTTACCTACGAATTTGACAATACCTGGGGATTTACCTGCGAATTTACCTGCGAATTTACTTGCGAATTTGACAATACCTGCGGATTTACCTACGAATTTGACAATACCTGCGGATTTACCTACGGATTTGACAATACCTGCGGATTTAACTACGAATTTAAAATTACCTGCGGATTTACCTTTAAAAATACATGCGGATTTACCTGCGAATTTATATATAATAAAAATAAATTTTAAAAATAATAAAAAAAACAATAAAACAATTTTGGAAAAAATTTTTTTTAAAAAATTAATAAAAACGTAAAAACGTAAATTTTTTTTAATTTTTCCAATTTTTTATAATTCTTTTTCAATTTTTTATAATTTATAAATTATAAAAACGTAAAAAAAATATTAATTTTTTTTTTAAAAAAAAATTAAAAAAATCAACAAAATTAATAAAAAGAATTTAAAAAAATATTAAATTTTTATTAAAAAAAAATTAATAAAAAAATTTTTCAAAAAAAAATTAAAAAAATAAATAAATTCCACGTGGCAGTGCTGACTGTGCCACATAAGCAATGTGCTGTACAGTCAGCACTACCAAAAATGCCACGTAGGCAAGATTCTAAGAATCTTGGCCAAAAAAACTGATCAGGGTCAAATTTGATGGAATCTTTATTTTGCAAGGTTTGTCCAATAAGTTTTTTTTTTAGAGGGGGGTAAACCGAATCTCGCTTATATGGCAGGGGGGTAAGGTAGTATTAACCCTTTTAATTATTATGTGGTTTTGAAAATGACATGTAATTGTATTTGTGTTGGTGATTGGACTATGATATCCATTGAGTGATGTTGGTATATAACATGTCGTAGATGATGCATGTTTCGTGATTATACTGTTGGGTTGCTTTGGAAATTTATTACATTGTGTGCAATGATGATAGATGTAACAATGTATGATTGTGGTGATGATTGATGATTTGTGAATTATTAATATGCTGTTAATATTAGTATGTTGATTGCGGTGAACGTATGTGAATGATTGAATGATGCTTGGACATGTACATACTTGTTTGTGATAATATTGGTGAGACGAAATGAGACGATGTTAAGCATCGGATCGGTGATGATATAAGTATGTGATATGTGTGCATTCATTCATAAATCATTTGCATTGGATCCCGTTGATGAGTGGATCGTTGGTGGCTAATTCCCATTGTGCGGAGATTAGTAAGCAGTCATCGTGTGCCCATGGGGGTGTGAGCGATGAGGTTAGTCGTGTGCCATGTGGGGTGTGAGCGACTTGAAGGGCAGTATCATAGAGAGAAGTCTTGTGAATGTGATTCACGAATTTTGGTACTACATGCATAGTGTCAGTTGAATCATATGCATTGGTCATAACATGATTGGATGAAATCCAGTGTTATGCCTTGGTGTGTTTATATGAATGATTTATTAAGGAGTTGTTGTTAATATAACTTGATTATTGATGTGATGATGAGTTGTGGGCCGATGGCCAATATTGATGAATTGATGCATTTGTATGTAGATATGGTAAGTATGACGATGTTCGATAACCTGGATATCTGAATGCATGTAGTTGCATTGCATTAGGTGTTTGATAAATTATAACATGAATGGAAGTTGTCCAATGTTATAATATTGTGTGTTTGGCCAATTGTTGTATTTGGTGTAAGTGTGTATAGCCTGAATCTGATCATAACTGTAATTGGGTGAATAATATGTGATTGAATATTTTATTGTTTATATCTTATAACATTGGTTAAATGTGAATGAGACTCACCCTTACTGTTGATTATTTTTCAGATTAAAGATTAGCGGCTTGTGCTGGGTGAGGATAACTTGTAGAGTTACTTTGTTAGTACGATTGTGTCGGTGTCATGCTCTGGTCTTGTAACACTGGGGGGGAACGTCTATTTTAGTGTTTGATTGATGGATTATTTCTTATGTGGAATAATGTTTTGTTTGTTTGGATCGGTGAATTTGGATGTGAATCCCGATGTTTCATATTTATTCAATTTGAGATAAATTCCGCTGTGTTAACATAATTACTAAATAATGTGTTTTGAAGTTCCTCATAAGGCATGGCATGGCTTAATGTTTTAAATATTTTGAAGTTGTAATACCCTTTTTATGTTTTACTCTGAAGTTTAATTGATATTCCGCGGGGTTTTAGGAGGGTGTTACATGTTGATTACAGAGATCTGAATAAGGCAAGCCCAAAGGACGACTTTCCACTGCCACACATAGACATACTAGTGGATAATACCGCACAAGCTTCAGTATTCTCATTCATGGATGGATTTTCTGGGTATAATCAAATCAAAATGGCTCCTGAAGACATGGAGAAAACCACCTTCATGACATCTTGGGGTACTTTCTGTTACAAGGTGATG
This sequence comes from Vicia villosa, assembly GCF_029867415.1. Lineage (NCBI taxonomy): Eukaryota > Viridiplantae > Streptophyta > Magnoliopsida > Fabales > Fabaceae > Vicia > Vicia villosa. The sequence continues at coordinate 105,266,757 of NC_081183.1, forward strand.
CCTTTTGGATTGCGAAACGCTGGGGCAACGTATCAACGAGCTATGGTCACACTGTTCCATGATATGATACACAAGGAAGTTGAAGTATATGTGGATGACATGATCGCTAAGTCCTGTACTGAAGAGGAACACATCACACACTTGCAAAAGTTGTTCGAACGCTTGAAGAAGTTCAAGCTAAGGTTGAATCCGAACAAATGTACATTTGGCGTGAGATCGTGAAAGGTGTTGGGATTCATAGTAAGCCAACGAGGCATAGAGGTAGATCCTGACAAAGTGAAATCCATACAAGAAATGCCTGTTCCAAGAACAGAAAAGGAGGTTCGTGGTTTCTTAGGTCGTTTGAATTACATCTCAAGGTTCATCTCACACTTAACTGCTACATGTGAGCCCATATTCAAATTACTAAGAAAAGATCAACCAATCAAGTGAAACGACGATTGTCAAGTAGCTTTCGAAACCATAAAGCGTTATTTACAAGAACCACCGATAGTCGTGCCTCCCGTGTCAGGAAGACCTTTGATCATGTACCTCACTGTCCTCGAAAGGTCTATGGGATACGTACTGGGGCAGCAAGACGAAACTGGCAGGAAAGAACACGCTATTTACTATCTTAGCAAAAAATTCACCGATTGCGAATCTCGATATTCACCGTAGGAAAAGACATGTTGCGCCCTAGCATGGGCCTCCAAACGTCTAAGGAAATATATGCTGAACCATTGCACATGGTTAATATCGAGGATGGATCCTTTGAAATATGTGTTCGAAAAACAGGCTCTCACAGGAAGAATTGCTAGATGGAAAATGCTACTGTCAGAATATGACATTCAATACGTCACTCAAAAAGCAATAAAAGGAAGTGTACTGGCAGAACATCTAGCTCATCAGCCCATCGAAGAATATCAGTCTATGAAGTTCGACTTCCCTGATGAGGACATTATGCTAGTAAGAGACTATGAAATACCTGGACCTGATGAAGGACCCGAACCAGGATTGGTGTGGACCCTTACGTTCGATGGAGCCTCAAACGCACTAGGACATGGCATAGGGGCAGTCTTGACATCTCCTGACAATCGTCACATACCCTTCACTGCGAGATTATGTTTCGACTGTACCAACAATATTGCAGAATACGAAGCGTGCATATTGGGGCTAGAAGCTGCGATCGATCTGAGGATTAAATTACTCGAGGTATATGGGGATTCAGCGTTGGTAATCCACCAAGTCAATAAAGAATGGGATACGTGAGATGCAAAGCTAATCCCATACTGAGACCTCATACAGGAACTAATGGCTGAGTTTGAGACCATCACTTTTAATCATATCCCGAGGGAGGAAAATCAAATTGCCGACGCGTTGGCAACACTCTCCTCTATGTTTAAAGTAACCTGGCCAAATCACGAACCTCGGATAACGATCAGACACTTCGACGAACCAGCCTATTGCCTTACGATCGAAGAGCAACCCGATAACAAGCCCTGGTACCATGATATTAGGAAATACTTGGAGAAACGAGAATATCTAGAGAACGCCTCCGCAATCAACAAAAAGACACTAAGGAGGTTGGCATCTAAGTTCTTCCTAAATGGTAATGTCCTATACAAGCGAAACTACGATTCGGTGTTACTAAGATGTGTGGATAAGAATGAGGCCAAGGAGATCATCAAGGAGGTCCATGAAGGAACCTTTGGAACTCATGCAAATGGACATTCAATGGCAAGAAAGATATTGAGAGCAGGGTACTACTGGTTAACAATGGAGGTTGATTGCTTCCAATATGCAAGGACATGTCACAAATGCCAAATATACGCCGACAAAGTACACGTACCGCCAAATCCATTGAATGTGCTAAGTTCACCATGGCCGTTTGCGATATGGGGGATTGATATGATAGGAATGATCGAACCCAAAGCCTCTAATGGACACCGATTCATATTGGTTGCCATCGACTATTTCACCAAGTGGGTTGAGGCTACTTCCTACACTAATGTAACAAGACAAGTGGTTACCCGGTTCATCAAACATAACCTCATATGCCGATATGGGATTCCAAGTCGAATCATTACTGACAATGGGTCGAACCTGAACAATAATATGATGAAGGAGTTGTGCGAAGAATTCAAAATTGAACACCATAATTCTTCACCATATAGGCCTAAGATGAATTGCGCTGTTGAAGCTGCAAAAAAAAATATCAAAAAGATAATACAAAAGATGGTGAAGACGTACAAGGATTGGCATGAAATGCTTCCCTTCGCCTTACACGGTTACAGAACTTCAGTACGCACATCCATAGGGGCAACCCCTTTCTCTTTGGTCTATGGTATGGAAGCAATTCGTCCCATCGAAGTGGAGATCCCCTCTTTAAGAGTCCTAGCTGATACAAAGTTAGAAGAATCGGAATGGGTAAAAACCCGTTTTGATCAGCTGAATCTAATTGAAGAAAAGCGACTGACAGCTTGGTGTCACGGACAACTCTATCAGAAAAGGATGAAAAAGGCGTTCGATAAAAAGGTCCGTCCTCGAACTTGCAAAGAAGGAGATCTCGTCCTCAAGAAGATCTTACTACCCCGACTCGATGCCCGAGGAAAATGGACACCTAACTATGAAGGTCCATATGTCGTCAAAACAGTATTCTCAGGAGGAGCACTTGTCCTCACCACCATGGATGGAGATGAGTTGTCGCATCCAATCAATTCAGATGCAGTCAAGAAGTACTACGCCTAGCAGGGGCAAGATTCCAAACCATGGATCCAAGATGATTCGTAAAGGATAAAAAGTCGTGCAATCACCAACTTCTGAAGTCAAAGGATTACTGGGGCCCTCGATAACAAAAGAGCGATAGCAGTATTAATATCATTTCTATTTGTCATTTTTCTTTCTTCCATACTCTTTTTTGTACATTCGCCAATTCAAGGCAATAATCAATAAAAGTTTTTCCCTTTCACACTGTGTCTTTCGTCATTTCAATACCAAGTGCAAAGAATAATTTATTCCTCATAAACTTTAAACTTTGAACTTAAAATAAGAAACTTACAAATCATTAGACAAAATAAAGGGGATGAGACCACGCCATCTCCGGCAGTTAATACACGCCTGGTGATATGATAGTTCCGAAAACACTGCAATATCCCAATAGACTAACCTCAGACTATCTGAGTTAAGACCCGCAAAGCTGCTCGAAAGGTTTTAAACAAATCCAATGGGTGACAAAAGATAGTACATCAAAGTCATCATACATACATACATATTCATATTCATATACACTCACATACGCGACATCTGCATAAACATTCATGCATTTACAACAAATCATAAGCATACGCATTTGCAAAGCATCATTCTACAGGTAAAGCTTGTTTCCCAACTTGTTTCTTCTAAATCCTTTTTTTATATCCTATTTCAATTTCAATTTCAATCCAAATCGAGACCTATTGCGTTACGTCTTATCACGTTAGTCCCTTGGCAGTGATATGGCACCGAGTTCTTTGGTACGTTAGTCCCTTGGCAGTAACCAAGACTCATTTCAATTTCAATTTTCAATTTCAATCCAAATCGTGACCTATTGCGTTACGTCTTATCACGCTAGTCCCTTGGCGGTGATATGGCACCGAGTTCTTTGGTACGTTAGTCGCTTGGCAGTAACCAAGACTCATTTCAATTTCAATTTCATTTTCAATCCAAATCGTGACCTATTGCGTTACGTCTTATCACGTTAGTCCCTTGGCAGTGATATGGCACCGAGTTCTTTGGTACGTTAGTCCCTTGGCAGTAACCAAGACTCATTTCAATTTCAATCCCAACCATGACTTATTGCGCTAGTCCCTGAGCAACAATAAGTTATGTCATATCACGTTAGTCCCTTGGCAGTGATATCCTTCCAAATCTTCTCGCTGATTCGTATCACGTTAGTCCCTTGACAGTGATATAGAGTTATGCCTCTCCGCAAATAGGGATTTATTTTCCCTGCTTCTCGAAACAAGTTCGCCACGTCATACATGTATCAGAACAACACAGTGGGTTCTTCCAGCAACGCATCTACTCTACATTCCACAGTGCCAGCAAATTTCAGGGCATTTTCAGTGTTCAATAATCTTCCACCTTCAGACCCCGACAGGCAAGCATGCCTATCCGATTCTTCCGGTTTAAGAAGATTGAACAGGGGCAGCTGTCATACCCCAAAATTTGCTTTCTTCATCCCATCTACGATTAGGGTTCTATCCAAACAACACTCCCTTAATCAAGAGCCTCCTAAAGCTAGGGTTTGAGGTTCTCTTGAGGAAATCAATAAGGTAAGGTTCTCAATCAAGGCTCCATGGTTCATGATGATCTAAGATAATTCTATGGCAAAGATCAAGATCCAACTCCAAAAGTTACCTGCTCAAACAAACTCCAAGATTCACAGTCAACTGATTAAACCTAAAAGTCAACCATAATCAAAGTATGTTCCAAACCTTTGATCTTTGGTCAAACATCAAATATAGGAGTATATATCCATCATTTTGATCAAAGATTGATCATGATTTATCAATAGAAACTCATAAATGAACAAGTGCAAAAAGGTTCAAATTAGGGTTTCTTTAGGAGAAAGTCAACTCAACTTTGACTGGCCATAAATTTCACATGGCAAATCAAAAATTCCCCACTTAAAGCCTATTTGGAAGGAAATTGGATTCTCTACAACTTTATCTCTCACAAGCCAAGGCTAGAAATGCTTCATTTGGGAGATATGATACAAAAGATTACAGGTCTTTTTCAAACATCAATCAAAAGCAGTTTTTTGTCAAAGAGGATATGATCAAGATAAAAGCTCCAAATGAAAAATATGTTCCAAAGTGGCTTATAGAAGACCTCTTGAGGTTTCCTAAAAGTCCTAGAACTCTTTCATAGCTTAAAAATTGAGTGAGATATGCTTGGTCAAAGTTGGGTAATTTTAGAGGACCAAATGTGAAATACAAGAGGTTTAAATTGGATTCCTTATAAGTGGACCTATATTTTATGATTTAAACTTGGTCCACAAGTTATTTAGGATGCCCAAAACCATGTGCCACGAAATTAAGTATTTTATTTGATTTTTTAGGATTTTTATTTCATTTTAAATGATTTAATTAAATGGAAAATCAAATATTTTGGTAAGAGATGCATTAGGATTGATTTCAATCAACATTTATGACCAAATATAATCTAATTTTCGTGCATAAGTGGATTGGAGGAGATTGATACAATATTAGCCAAGAATAGTAACTTATTATTCAAGAATAAAATCAATTTTCTCAAATTTGCAAGATTGGATTCAAAGAGGTTTTGGACTGTTTTTATTGACCTAATTCGTTGCCTAAAAGTATCTGAAGCATACCACACAAATAGGGGTTGGAATTTCTGAGCAGAAGCATACTTGCAAGAACTCAAAAATTCCCTAAAAAGTGTGAATTCGGTTTCTGAGATTTAGGAGGTTTCCACAAGAATTAAAGGTTGCAAAAGACTCCTTGAGGCATTTTGAACGTGTCTGGATCATTGCTCTGCTTCAACACCCCCAGAACAATCTCCTATAACCCAAGGTAGGTCGCTCTAAACTTTGGATCGATTAGCTTGATTTACGCATCCATATGTTAATTCGTTTGTGTATTATGACTTGTGTGATGTTTGTGATCGTTACTGGATAATTAATTGGATTTCTGGGTGTGTTTGGGATTATTCGCCATTGTTGATCGTTAGGGTTCTAGGAGCATTGAATTAGGGCTTTTTGTTAGGGAAAAAATTAGGTCAAATAAAATGCGTGGTTGAGATCGTAGGGCTTAGACGGAGGGAACAGGGGGGTCGCGAATGATTTATATGCATGCACGTGTTAATCGCTATTTTCCAGGTGTTTGTAGCTACGAAAAGAATCGTAGCAAATTCGTGGTTAATTTTACAGGTTTTCACAGGTAAGTTGGGGACGATGATGAGTTGTCACCACGTGATTCGTGGATTTGAAATTCGCGCGCTTTGTCTTTATTCAGGGTTACATTTTTTATATATTGGTGGTATAGGCGCGTGTTATAAACAAACGAGCAATTTGGCTGGGGTGGTTAGAGAGCGCGTACAGGAGTGGAGGGTCACAGGTTCGAGCCCTCCCTCCAACATATATTTTTCTAGATTTTTTCTGTCTGATCCCATATGCTGCCATCCAAACTACTAACCGTACATCCTCATTCTGAGCCATGGAACCCCACTAAAATTCAATCCAACGTGCCCAGAATTGATACCTATAACATGAACCCTCAATCTAACCACACAGGATCATAATCCCTAATAACTAAAAAATTATTTTAACTAATATATTATTTTAATTAAATCTTTTAATATAATTAATTATATATAGTAATTATTTTTTTATAAATAAAATTAATATGTAATATTAATATTAAAAATCATAATTTGTTGTTCGTTCCGATTAAATCGATTAATCGCTATGGTCAATAATAGTTTTAATTAAAATGATATTTAATTAAAATGTAATTAATTTCTATTTGGTTAAATGGTTTCAACTATTTTATTAGTTGCGATGATTAACTCTTCTATTTTTCTCATTCTAATTCGTTGTTCTTTTTAATCGAATCAATCGATTACGAGGGGTAATGATACAAATTAATTCATAAAAATTATTAAAAAATACTATTATTCGTTATTAGTAATAATTAAATCAATTGATTAAAATTGGTAACGATTCAGCTACTAATCTGTTATCTATGGTAATTGAATCAATCGATTATTGCGGTTAATAGTACAAGCTAAAAAAATCAGGGTTGTACGCCCAAATCCTAAAACACTTCCAAACAAACCTTTCAAATTCTTAACTCATCATAGGCTATTTCAAAAGCCTTTGAGACAAACTTTCAACCATATCAAATCAAATTCCAAATTCTAAGGCGTACAACCCTGTCCCCGAACTACGTAGACTCTGATCCTCCATAAGGAGGTACGTAGGCACTTGGCAACAAGGCGAGTCCCCTCCCCCATAAATCTCATTTTGTCCCGATTTCATTTCTTTGAATTACAAACCTTTAATATTAATAATCTTGCCTTTAACCCTTTTGACTGTCTGTAGCCTTTCTTTATTTTTTGCCATAAACATTGATCATTATAATGCAAACCTTAAGAAAGGGTTGAGGGTGCCTAACACCTTCCCTTGACCGGAATATAGTATCTTACCCTGATCTCTTAACTGCGTAGGTTTCCTATTCGCCTTGGTAGAATAGGTGGCGACTCTAATCTTTAATTTTTAGGGCAGGTTGCTACAGGAATCATCAAGCACTTTTAACTTTTTATTTGTTTTATACTAACCAAAATCCAAAAATATGTATGTTGTCTCTTTTGTTCATATTTTGTAGGTAAATGATCGGGCAAAAATCAAAGCAGTGCAAGAAAATGGATTTTTGAAAATTTCACTATGGAAATCGATTTACCCATGAGGGAAATCGATTTCCCTGGGGCGAAATTCAAAAAAATAAGGAGGGAAGCATGACATCATTTTCGCACCAATTTTCTTTGATCATTTTTTGTCATTTTACCAATTTTCCACCTCATCAAAATGAATTACCTTCATTAATCCCATTTTAACCTCATTTTACCATTTAAACACCAATTAAACACAAGTTAATTACCAAAATGCTAAAAGACCAAATTGCCACTACTCTTGCTCCAATCCTATAAATAGAGGTCTCTACTCCCTCATTTGACAAGCTTGGAAAGCCAACAAAACCCTTGCAATTTCTCTCTTCATCCCTACCAAATTCACCAAAGCTTTTATTCTTTCATTAAGTTTGTGAGTCACAACTTGAACCTCACAAACTTTGAGCTAAAACACCATCCATTTCACTCTTTTTTCTTCAATTTTTGAGATATCAAGATTTGTGTTGGTGATTCTTGAAGTAGATCTAAGTTTTGTTCAAGATTTGGTAATTTTCTTCATCCTTTTTCATCTATCATAATGTGATTCTTTTGTGCTTGTGTTTGATGCATCTTTGATGCTACATTGGTCCTATTTGATGGTGAATTGACGGAAATTTCGTGCTCCAATTGATATGTGATCATAAGGTGTTTGTATGTTTGTTTAAATCAAGTTTCATGCTTCATAATGCTGTTTTTTTGAAAACTGTGCGTAGGAAATCGATTTCCTCCAGAGGGAAATCGATTTCCACTCTATTTTTTGCGCCAGATTTGAAAACCTGCACTCAGTAAATTGATTTCCTCCATAGGTAAATCGATTTCCCCTGGGACAGAATGTGTTTTTTGCTTTTTTATGTTTGTTTTTGGCTTCCTTCTTCCTCCACTTCATTAATATCATTGGATCTAGGATGTTGATAGGTTTGAAATGACCAAATCCATAATATTAGATGAATGATATTAATGATAGTGTGAGTTGATTCTATTTTATGCATTTTATTCTTCTTGTCCTTCTCTTTTTTTCTCTTTTGATCGATGAAAGTCTTAACACCTTGAGAATTCTATGGATTCTTGGTAAAGACTAGATCGTTACCTATTTTCTTTTCGTGCGGTATTGCTTTCGGAGAGTGATCTATATATCGCTTTTCTCGCATGCATTAGCACATAAAGTTTTGACCGGCCTCGTTGTAGGGTGATTTCTACATAAATCACTTGACGATCTACTTAACATAGCGCAATATTTCGTGTCCCGAATAAAAAAAAAAGATCAAACATGGAAGAGAATTGTATGCGGTTGATTTAAGACTTATGGAAGTTTATCGTGTAGTCGCTATGATTTTATCAAGCTTCTGATAAATTTCCATTGAATTTAAATCTGAGAACATCCTTCACTCACCATCGATCTTTCTTACTAACTTTGATAACATACTTGACAAGTTTCAAGATGGTTATCTTTAACATCTAACAATTGACTTTAATTTCCATATTTTATTATATTGCTTTTTATATTTCTCGCTTTATCGCTTTATTTTATCATTTCATCATGTTTATGTTTCCGCCATTTTCTCTTTGTCCATTTGGACGTTTATATTCCGTTATTTTCTCTTTGTCCATTTGGACGTATTGTTTATGTTTCCGCTATTTTCTTTTTGTCCACTTGGACCATACTTTACTTTTATGCTAAAACACTAATAAACAACAAAAATCTAAAAAACACATAAGGCTCTCTTTCGGACTATTGGTTATTATCCCGAGCATTTTGGAGATTCGGACTTATGGACTGAGTCCCTCTGGACCCTTATGACATTATTACTCTGTTGTTGTTCTGTCTGTCTGGCATTGGATTTGTTGTCTGTTTATGTGTGCAGGTATTTCCTTGAAATCCCTTGATGGTTAATTCCAAGGCATTGAGATAAGGATTTCACCCAAAAACAGCCGTTACTCTGCCCGATTTTTGTCAGAATTTTAATGTGCTTAATGCAAAGTGGTGCTAAGATAATAAGTTCCTCTAGATCCCCAAGTGATGTGTTGGTTTAGTGTTGATATTCCAAAGGATGGGAAATCTGCATTGACTCTTAATGTCAAGTGTTGGCTTCTTATTTCGGTTAGACCGTTTCTTTCCTTATCTTTTAGTTTTTATGCACTAGGTTAGCCTCTTCATCTCCTCCCCTTCTTAGATTTTCAAAATCTTCTCCCTTTTTCAAAAAATCTTCTTATGTTTGTAAAACCTTTTTTTATATCTTTCTTTAAAAATATCTTTTGCCCTTAGTGGCTTTTCTTTCAAAGTTTAGACACGATTAATTGTTGGAGTGAGTTGTGATACCCCACGATTTTGAAATTGATTGATATAATGAGATCTTTTCCGCGTGAGAGAGCTAGTGGCATACTTGTTGATTTCTATCCGAGTCGGAGCCCTTCTTTCATTTGCAATGCAAAGAACTCATTTGTTCTCATGCTCAAGAAAAATGGCTGAGTATTTCTCTCCGGCGACGATAAAGTGCTTATTCCTTTTTAAACCGTTTTCCCTTTAAGAGGAAATACATTAGCTCTGACTTCTCCATTGCACCGAGGAGGTATGTAGGCACAAAGCTTAATGTTTTGCCGAGCTTATTTTAAAATAAAACAAACCATTTTTTTTAGCACACACGACACAGATTTTCAAAAAGGTTCATGTGGAATACCACAGATATGAGGGGTGCTTAAAACCTTCCCCTTGTGTAATCAACACCCGTACCTAAGATCTCTTTCTTGTGTTAAACTTTGGGTTTTACGTTCTTTTCCCTTTTCCTTTGGAAACAATAAAGCGCGGTGGCAATTTCAAATGAAATATTGAGTCAAGTCAGTCAATGGCTTCGATCTCAGATTTTCCCCGCTACAGAAAAATGGCGACTTCACTGGGGACCCAGTTTTAAGTGTGTTAAGCCTATTTTTGTTTATCTGTGTGTTTTATTTGTATATATTATTGTGTGCTTTGTTTGTTTATCTTCTTTTTTTTCTTTTTGGTGCTCGATGGTTCCTCTGTGATGAGATAAAGTTCTAACCCGGACTTTGGTGAGTAACTTGAGATAGGAGGTGGTAAGACCAATAGTCGCATGTCATGAGAAATCCTTACCATGAGCGTCATATGGTGGAACCCCAATCAGTGGAGGCCTCATGGAAGGTGGTAGATGTTGTTACGAACCATCGTAAGAACGCTATTACTTTCAATAGTGAGTGTTCGTAGAAGCTGAATGGCCTAGAACCTTTTTAACGCATCTAAGCCTTTTTAGGATGTAGCACAGAAACAAGGTCAAGTACCAATTTGAGCTTGTTGTCATGCGATGCTACGCTCAGACGAGGTCTTTTTAGGAATATTATTGGCGCCCATGAGCAATTGTGTGTGCCGATAATATCCGATAGAAGATTGAAAACTCAAGGAACCTTTGTAGAACCCGATCGGCAGGTACAAAATTCCTTAGAACACGCCTTGTGGGATGGGTAGACCCATGGCTCCATGCTCGTGACGTCGAACCTTTGAACCTGGATTGTGTGATTTTGTGTGATCTTGTGTGCTCTTGATTGTGATTGATGCATAAACCATGCATTCATGCATTCATAAAAAAATGTTCTTCACAAATGGTTTTCAATGAACTTAGAGACATTTTTTGTAAACATCAAAGGTACCATGGATCAAAAGAGAAGCATCAAGAAGTACACTTTCAGGAATTCAAGTGCGAAAAAGTTGAAAGAGCTAGCAAGTTTGGTTCCTAATCCTGACAACTTTAGAAACCGTTATGGGAAATTGATTTCTATCCTGAAGACCAGAGTGGAGAAAGGAAATCTTGAGACTCTTGTGCAGTTTTATGACCCGGTTTATCATTGCTTCACCTTTCCGGATTATACTTCAACAACATGGTGAAAAGCAGAAGAGACAACAAGAGGATTTATTTTCCTCTGGTAGTCATGAAGATTCAGTTGCATGGAAAGAAGTTGCTGATAAGCTGATGGTCGAGAAGACTCATTTGAAGGCCTTTTATGAAGATGAGTTGGAGAAGCTCCGTAGGAAGCTGCAAAGAGGAGTTGGATCTTCATCAGAAGTGTTCCCTTCTAGTTTTTAGCTTTTCTGTTGTTTTGTAATTTTGAACTTTTAAGTTTTTTGTAAGCTTTTCCGTTATTAATGAAAGACCTTTGTTATGTTTTTGCTAATGTTTACAATTAATGTCTTAAAGTTCCTTGAAAACCAAAAATATATAGAAATCATTTGCATTGCATTTCATGCATCATTCCGCATTTTGGTCTTGCTTCCGAGAGTATTCCCGAGGTCTTATTCGGTGTTCTTCATATAGAATCAAGCTGTCTCATCGGTATAACACTCGAGCTAACTGCAAGAAGAAGATGGAAGGTCTTGAACAAGAGAATCGTGAGCTACGTGAAGAGGTTATTACTTTGAGATCTGGTGTGGAGCGTCTCACTTCTCTGGTTGAGACATTGATGGCTACTCAGAATCAAAATCAGAATCAAGTTCCTCCTCCCAATACCCAAGCTCAGGGTCAGGCCACTGCAATTTCTGAAATCGCTGCTACAACAGTTCCTGCTGTTCCTGTTGGTGCTACTCAGCAACGTATGCCTAATGGATATCCCTGGGGTATGCCTGAAGGTTATCTGTTTGTTCCTGAGATGACTCGTCCTTTGACTCCTATCATGGTCAACACGTCTCCTATTGTTCATACTGGTCCTTTTGTCCCAGAGCCCATTTATGATGCTGCGCCAAGTGAAGGTTTGGGTATTCATGACAGAATGGATGGTTTCCAAGATCAGTTTGAAGAATTGCAGAAAGAGATGAAAGCTCTGCATGGGAAAGAATTGTTTGGAAAGAATGTGCATGATGTTTGCCTTGTTCCCAATGTGAAAGTACCTGCTAAGTTCAAGTTGCCTGAACTCGAGAAGTATAAGGGAAATTCCTGTCCTCGGGTGCATCTGGTGATGTATGTAAGGAAGATGTCCACTCACACTGATGATCAACGTCTGTTGATCCATTATTTCCACGACAGTTTGACTGGAGTTGCTTCTCAGTGGTATATGGGCCTTAATAGTACCCATATTCGCACTTTTAATGATTTGGCTGAGGCGTTTGTGAAACAATACAAGTATAATGTGGACATGGCTCCTGATCGAGATCAACTGCGAGCTATGATGCAGAAAGAAAAGGAATCCTTCAAGGAATATGCTCAGAGATGGCGTGAGGTTGTCGCCCAAGTGATTCCTCCGATGGAAGAAAAAGAGATGACTAAGATTTTTCTGAAGACTCTTGGCCCATTTTACTATGAAAAGATGATTGCAAGCGCTCCTGTAGACTTCACTGAAATGGTGGGTGTGGGTGTTAGACTTGAAGAGGCTGTGCGAGAAGGTCATCTGGGTCAGAATGACAATTCGTCCGGTGTTGCAAAGAAGTATGGTTCTTCTTTTCACAAGAAGAAAGAATCAGATGCTAATGCTGTTTCTCATGGGAGGAATAGTCGATCCAGAAATCAACCTCAACAAGTGGCGCCAGTGACTCCTGTTGTGAATTCAGTGCCTGTAGCTCCTGTTAATCAACAACCAGCGAGACGGAATCCGTATCCTCGAATTAATTTTGATCCAATCCCCATGATGTATACAGAATTGTATCATGCTCTAATTCATAAGAAGTTGGTTCAACCAAGGTCACCACCTCCTGTTCCAGAGAAACTCCCTTGGTGGTACAAAGCTAATGCCACTTGTGCTTTTCATCAGAATGCTCCTGGGCATGACTTAGAGAATTGCTGGCCTCTAAAGAATGAAGTTCAGAGATTGGTCCGTTCTGGTATGCTTTCCTTCCGTGATATTGGTCCTAATGTGCAGACCAATCCATTGCCAACTCATGAAGCGTCTGCTGTCAATATGGTTGAACATAGTTTGAGACACTGTCGCGTACCCAATATTTGTGCTCTACGTGAATCTTTGAAGGAGATACATGAGAGGTTTGTTAGGAAAGGAGTGATCGATTTTAGTCATGATGGTTGTCCCTTGTATGGTGAAGATCCTATGGGATGTGCTGCCCTCCAAGATGATGTTCAAACACTGATAGGTTTGGAACTATTGGATAATGAGATAGACAACACTTATGTAGATCACAAGTTACATTTGAATCAGTTCAATGGGGTTGTGAGTAATATCACTGCATATAACAATTTGAGTTTCGGTGATGAAGATTTGCCTGAGGAAGGAAGAAATCATAATTTGGCTTTGCACATCTCTGTCAGTTGCAAAGAAGACTCGATGTCTAATGTGTGATCGATATTGGCTCTTCACTGAATGTCATGCCAAAATCCACTCTTTCCAAGCTGTCTTTTGGTGGTACACCAATGAGATTTAGCAATGTTATTGTGAAGGCTTTTGATGGGTCAAAGAAATCAGTGGTCGGAGAGGTTGATTTACCTATTTGTGTCAGACCATTTGTCTTTAAGATTACTTTTCAAGTAATGGACATCTTTCCTACATACAATTGTTTATTGGGACGCCCATGGATCCACGAAGTTGGGGCAGTTACTTCTACTCTTCACCAGAAGTTGAAATTTGTGAAAGATGGAAAGATGGTTGTTGTGAATGGAGAACAAGCTTTGCTGATTAGTCATCTCTCTTCGTTCTGTGCCATAGAGGCTGATGAAGTAGTCATTGGAACTGCATTCCAAGCCCTATCAGTTAATGATGAACTCAAAAAGGATGAAGCTTCCATTGCCTCTTTCAAAGATGCTCAGCTGGTGGTTCAAAATGGACATTCAGGAGTATGGGGACAAGTGGTGAGTCTTTAAGAGAACAAGAATAGAGCTGATTTGAGATTTTCTGCCTCAGGCAAGTCTGTGATGAAGCCAGATTCTGCTTTTCCTCCTTATCAAGAGATATTCCATAGTGCTGGGTTCCTACATCCGACTCCTCCGGAGGTGGACGCTATTATTGAAGATGAACCAGAGCCAGAGATGCCAAGCTTTGTGACCTATGGAAAGATGATCAAGAACTGGATCACCGTTGATGTTCCTGATTGTACTCATGTTTCAAAGTAATTTGTTTTTATGTTTTTCAAAAATCCTTTCATTCTGCCCAAGATGAAAGTGAAATTGTTGGGGATTTTTCCTGTTTGTTTCAAACATTAAAATCATCAATAAAAGTCATTTTGTTTCTGCATATATATGTTTTTTATCTTTTTTGCTTTTTCTGGAAAGTGGTAACACAAAAAAACCTTAAAAAAATGTTTTCATTCGCCATAATCTGCATGATTACATGCTTGCTTATATCTTTCCTTTTCCTGAAATAATAATCACTTGTGCAGATTAATCAATAAAACTGTTGAAAGTAATGACCCTGCACCCTCTCCCAACATCGAGTGTCCTGTGTATGAGGCGGAAGAAGAAAGTGATGAATGTATTCCTGATGAGATTTCCCGACTGTGTGAGCACGAGGAAGACACCATTCAGCCGTATAAATAGCCGTTAGAAGTCATCAACTTGGGTTCTGAAGAGGATAAGAAGGAAGTCAAGATTGGGGCACTGCTTGGTCAAGATGTTAAGAAGAGGATGGTAGAGCTTCTTAAAGAGTATGTTGACATTTTTGCGTGGTCCTACCAAGACATGCCTGGGTTGGACACAGATATTGTGGAGCATCGTTTGTCGTTGAAACCTGAATGTCCTCCTGTCAAGCAAAAGCTAAGAAGAAGTCATCCCGATATGGAGGAGAAGATTAAGAATGAGGTC
The DNA here is from genome assembly GCF_029867415.1 of Vicia villosa. Taxonomy (NCBI): domain Eukaryota; kingdom Viridiplantae; phylum Streptophyta; class Magnoliopsida; order Fabales; family Fabaceae; genus Vicia; species Vicia villosa. The sequence continues at coordinate 105,281,927 of NC_081183.1, forward strand.
TTGAAGCAGATAGATGCAGGTTTCCTTGTCACTTCTGTATACCCTCAATGGATTGCCAATATTGTGCCTGTTCCGAAGAAAGACAGAAAAGTTCGCATGTGTGTTGATTATAGAGATTTGAATAAAGCCAGTCCGAAAGATGATTTTCCTCTACCTTACATTGACATGTTGGTAGATAGCACGGCAAAGTTTGAGGTTTTCTCCTTCATGGATGGTTTTTCAGGATACAACCAGATTAAGATGGCACGTGAAGACACGGAAAAGACAACCTTTATCACGCCATGGGGAACATTTTGCTACAAAGTAATGCGTTTTGGGTTGAAGAATGCCGGCGCGACGTATCAGAGGGCCATGACCACTCTTTTCCATGATATAATGCACAAAGAGATTGAGGTTTATGTGGATGACATGATTGCCAAGTCCCAGTCAGAGGGGGGCACATGGAGGATCTTTTAAAGTTGTTTTAGCGTTTGAGAAAGTATCGTCTTCGCCTGAATCCAAACAAATGCACTTTTGGTGTCCGTTCTGGAAAATTATTGGGTTTCGTTGTCAGTCAGAAAGGAATTGAAGTAGATCCTGATAAAGTCAAAGCAATTCAGGAAATGCCAGCACCAAAGACTGAGAAACAAGTGAGAGGTTTCCTCGGACGTTTGAATTATATCTCCAGGTTCATTTTCAATATGACTGCTACCTGTGAGCTAATTTTCATGTTGTTAAAGAAAAATCAGGGATGTGTGTGGAATGAAGATTGTCAGAAAGCTTTTGACAACATCAAAGAATATCTGCTTGAACCCCCCCCCCCCCCCATTTTACTTCCTCCAGCTGAAGGAAGACCTCTGATTATGTACCTCACAGTGCTTGAGAATTCAATGGGATGTGTGTTGGGTCAGCATGACTGTGGACCTCCGTTTTTATCCGGGCCATACCTCTGTTCTGGAGAGATACGTGAACTGACTCTTTTTTATCGCTTAATGCTTTCGCATTTTTGAAAATTCACAGAGTCGCCACCGAACTTTTATTTTATCCAATTAAGGAAAGGTTTATAAAAGAAACAGAAAAAAGACCTTTAAGAAATTCTGGGTAAGGGGGTAGGTTATACAAAGGGAAGGTGTTAGCACCCTTTGTATCCATGGTTATCCATGGGCTCTTAAGTTTGCTTAGCTCACTTGTTTTTCGATTACTTTTCAATTGCTTTAGAATGCTCATATGTGGTTTCAAATACCTTTGTAAATTGAATTTTGTAATGATCCGTGTGCGGATGTATACAAAATGCTTGTTTATCTTTCAAAAGATGTTTTGAAAAGAACGTTAACTTTGTAATGATCCGTGTTTGGATGTATACAAAGTATTGTCTTTTTGGAAAGTTTTGTTTTGAAAAACAACAGTATATGAGAATTTTGTTTGTTTTGATTTGAGCAAGCAAACTAGGAGGTCTACCCTGAGTTATAAGGTCTTTATCCTATTTCCTTTAAAAATCTATCCTTTCACCGGATACAAACAAAAGGTTCGATTTTGTACTCAAAACAGTGGAATTTTGACTTTGAATATTTTGAAAAGAATGAGAAGGGATTACCTTAAGAGGTGCAAGTGTGATTGTGATTGGATTCAGATATTTTATCTTTGAAGTTAGTGATCTAACAGTTCAATTTTATCTTTGACATACACGCAGTTTATATGTGCGGGAAATTAAAATGCGGAAATGTAAAGTGCGGAAAGTAAATCTACGCTATTACATCGATTGTGCAGGAAATGTAAACTAGCCTATTTACATGAATTTGACATCCTATACATTTATCTAGGAATTTAAATTGCAAGAAAAATAAAAGGCATGTTTTTGGATTTTTTATGATTGGTTTTAATTATAATTAATGCATGATTAATTAAATTAAAATGAAGAAAAATGATGAAAATAAGATTTAAACCTAGGAACTAAGTTTAAAATATGTACAAAATATTTGTCAATTAATTTTTAAACAAAACTAATTTTTTTTGGAATTTTTGAAATTTGATTTGAAATTAATTAAGTTAATTAATACATAATTATGCAAATAATTATACAAATAATTAAAACTTAAAGAGAAAATTATTCAAAATATGTACAAAATTAGTTTATAGTATATAAACAATATTTAATATAAAGAACAATTTTTTTATGATTTTTTGATTGGTTAGAATAATTAAAAAGCAAATATATAAATATATACTAATTAATTATGCAAAATATTGAAATTTTGAAGAAAAATAAAATATTTTTATTTCAGAAAATAATATATTATTTTAGAAGTCTAAAAATATTTTTTGTGTATTTTTTGGATTTTTAAAACTATTTTTAAATAATTTTGCAAAGAAAATTAAAATAGAAATAAAAAAAATAAAAGGATAAGATCAGGTGTGGTGGATAAGTGTGGTCTATGGTGTGGATCACTTGTCTGGTGCGTTGGATGAGCTGGCTAGTGGATCTGATGGTCACCAGCATGAGGGACCATACCACGTGATGTACCTGCAAAACACAGAATCCAAGATTAATTCAAAAAAACACGCGCGCGCCCTCTAGCCAATCAGAGGACGCCACGCATCGTCTTCTTCCTCAGGATGGGCTTTTACACCTTTCATTTGCAGGTGGTGTAAAAACTCCAACCTTTTACACCTGTTGAAAATAGCGAATACTAGCAAACACTAATATAAATCTGGCGCGATACCATAGTTCAGTTCGTATTGTTCATGCGATTCTAATGGTGCTATTTAGAACTCATAATTTTGCATGGATAGTAAAACCCCAAATTTAAAGGTTCGAACCCTAAAATGGTGATCCTACGTATAGGCGTCCAAACTTCAATTAAGTTTCCAGAAATGATTAGGACCTCAAACCAAACACAAATACATGTCTACATCTTGTTAAACATGCATGAATGACCAGATACGAGTTGATTTAGATTTGAACAAATTATGACCTGTATAGCTCGATTTAGTGAGCTTCAAGGCTTGCAATTGATTGGAATACGTTCAATGATACTTGAGGATTGTATTTGAGTGTTTAATTTGAACTGAAACAAGATAGAAATTAAAATTCGAATTTTGAATTTCTTTGAAAAATTTCAAGTGATTACAAGTGTGTTATCAGCAAGGCTTTGTTTCTGAACTTGTCTCTCTTATTACTGAAGTATGGTAGCTATATATAAGCATTGAGTGCTTAGAATTGAAGCTAAGAAGCATCTAGTTGCCTTTGTGGAATTCTTGAATTTTTTATATTAAAAAGATTTGAATTATTGACCAAGTCTTCTTGTCTTCAATGCTCTTGCCTTGCTCTTCAATTCTCTGCAGAAAAATGAAGATTCCTTGGGTGAGTCGTGCTTAAGATTTAAGCCATCCATTATCCTTTCATTTTTCTTTTTAATTTAATCTTAAAATAAGATAAAATTATGCAAAAAATGAATAAAAATGGTGTGGGCTTAGTCTTGGTCGTGGGAGGCCCATAATATCATGGAAATGATGTTTGAACCATGAAAACTTGGCCCCATTTGGAAAAAATGCATTTTTGAGCAATGTTGGTTTTATGCATTTTCCAAAATTTAGCCAACTTCAACAAGGTGTAAATCCCTCAATTTTTGTCATATGAAGGAGATCTTGCACTTTTTGGAAACCTCAAAGAGTCCTCTAACCAATGCCTTTGGTCTCATGTCAAAATGATTTTTGATGCTCCTTGTGTGTCCTTTTGAAAAAAGTGTCTTTTTGTTGACTTTGAAAATGACCTGTAATGTCTTTGATCATATTTTTCAAATGGTGAATCCAATGACCATGGGATCAATGGCATTTGAAAGATAATTGAATTTCCTTCAAAATGAGCTTTGGTTTGAATTTTTTGGATGAAGGATGAGAGAGTTATGATCAGTCAAAGTTGAGTTGACTTTTCAGGCAAAAACCCTAATTTTGAATCTTAGGGTTTTGTTGATTTTTGATCTTTCCTTGATGAATTATGATCATCCAATGATCAAATTATGAATCCTTTGACAAAATATGGACTTTGACAAAAAATTTCATTTTTGACTGTCTGTTGACTTTTTTGGTCAAACGGGTCGTCTGTTGACTGTTTGAGCTGCTGACGGTGCGTCTGAGTGAATTGAAGTTTGAAAATTTGTATGATGGTACTTTGAGATATATGGATGTGTATGAAATCCATTTGAGCTCTCAAAAACTTGTTTCTCCTGTAAAAACAAGAAAACCCTGTCGCTACCGCGAAAAATGGAATCAGAGTCGCCACTAATATATTTATCCCATCGAGGGAAAGGAATATCAGAAACCTAACTCGAAACAAGAACAAGGTCATACGACCAGAGAATAGGGCACGGGAGTCGGTTACGCAAGGGGAAGGTGCTAGCACCCCTCGCGCCCATCGTACTCGATGGTATCCACCTATGTTTGTTTCTATCTAAAGGGTGTCTAATGTCTAAAACCTAAATGCAAATGCATGCAAAAGAAATACGGGGAAAAGAAGGAATTATTTACAAGTGTGTTCGCTTAGGCCCCGCGACCCAATGCCTACGTATCCTTTTCAGGAATCAGAACGACCGTAGTTCGGCTCCATAGTTTCCATTTATTTTATGTTTTTTAGTTGAACAGCGGTTAAGGTCACAATCCACGATGCTCGACCTTTGGAGACTTATACGCCTAATTGGAAAGGACTTAACTTGTTCTTAGGTGCCTAACAAGGCAAAAGAAAAGAATCTTGGGTTTGTGTCTTTTATTGTAATTCCACAATGACAAGACCCACTACAAGGCTTCACATTGCTTCCTTACTTTGTTTTAAGTCTGAGCCTTTTATTAAGCATTTTTTATGTTTTTGGTTGGGTATTTTTTAAGGGAATTTATTTGTGACTTAGATCATACCAAAAAGGAGTTTGAATATTTAGAGAATGCACATCGAGGTCTACACCACAATCGTTTCTCTAAATATTGGTTAAGAAATAGAGTTTTTGAATATTTAGAGAATGCACATCGAGGCCTACGCCACAATCGTTTCTCTAAATAACGGTTAAGAAATACACCGAGGCCTACGCCTCAATCATTTCTCTTCCGCTAAGTAGGAAAGAACATACATCGGGGCCTACGTCCCAATCATTTCTTTCCTACCACAAAAAGAAAAAAAAACAAAACGGTATGATCCTTATCAGTAATTATTAAGTTTTTTAAGATTGAAAAAGAAAAAAAGAATGAACAAGGGGAACTAACCTATTCTCTAATCTAATTGTCATTTCTAAGTCTAATGTTAACATGCTAATGGGATAAATTCTAAACTAAGGGAGCATACAAATTGTATCAACAAAATAGGCTCAAAATATGGCCAAAAATTTAAGCAACAAAGTCATACAAAAATTATACAAAAAATAACATGGAAATGATACCAAAAAGAAAAGAAGCAATTCAAGTTTAAGTACAAAATTAGTCTAAAAATACTACCATTTTTATGAGTTTCTAATAAAATTAGTCTAAAAAATCTAACAAATTTTAATGGTGATTATGATTTTTATATCGACTAAAAATTCTAAAAAAAACTATTGTGAAAATGAACCTAAATCTACAAATTTTTAATGGAGTCAGGGGGTGTATGTTAAAAGTGATGGTGAGCAAAGCAAGGGCGCAGGGCCCAAGGGATTGAAGCCCAAGCAGAGTTTTTATTTGATAACATGCCCAAAAAAAGAGAGGGCGTGGGCCTAGGGGTGTGTAGACAGTAATTTTGTGACTGCAAGGCCCAAAGACAGTTTTTATTCAGATTTTTGTGAAACAAGAATGGGCCAAGGTAGGATTCGTATGGCCCAAATGAATTATTCAGCAGATTTGTTAACACTAGCCCAACTTTAATCCACTAGATTTTATGCAATTTCAATTAATCAGACTATATAGTAAACCAAATCCTAATAATTAATTTCAATTAATCAACATTAATCAAATTAACCTAAAGTTAAAATAGAACAAGGGGTTAGGGTTGGATTACTTGTGACGCATCAGCTTATCTGATGAAGCTCTCTCCATTCTCTCACGACGCGTAACGGCGGTGGTGCAGTGGCTCTCCGGCGTCAACATTGGTCCCCTCCGATGACTCTCTTATCTCTCCGCCTCGATCTCGTCTCTCTCGGTTTCAGCCGTGAACAGAAAGAAGCATCGCCTTTTGTCCCAAATCTCTCCGATTCGTTTCATCTCCAACGAGACCTCTCTCCGCCGCCGTAGACAAAGAGATGTGATCACCTCGACTCGTCTCTCCTCTTAAGAATTCAACGCCGCTCGCGCTCTCTCATCCTTTTTCAGATGCGAATCGAAGCAAGGAGATCCAAACAACGAGCTTCCGATTCCTCAGGTATGAACATCGTGCACATTACGCTTCTTTTCCTCTTCTCTCTTGTGTTATGTATTTCCTGAGAAGTCGTTGATGATTATTGCCACGTTCTCGAAGGTTGCAGGTTGATGACAAATGCCAAGGTAGTGACTGTGCTCTGAGGAAGACGAAGATTGGTTTTCTGGTGATTGAAATTGTTGATTCGTGAATTGCGAAGAAGATTTGAAGAGGATGTAGACGAGATTAAAGGTTCTGACTCCAAAGTTTGTTACCTCTCTTTTCTGTTATACGGTTTTCTAGTTTTTCTCCCTCGATTCTGTTATTGACTCTCCTTTGTTCGATTCTTTTCTCTGGTTTCTCAAGATATGGTGGTGATTGAATGAATATGGAGATAGAAAGATGAAGAGTGTTGAAGGTTGAACCATAAATGAGTAAAGATGAAGGAAGATCGTGTGGTGGAGAGAAGAATGGAAGGTGGATGAATCTGTGTGATTGTGAGAGCAGAGAAGATTGAATATGGTGAATGTGAAGATTGAAAGATGGTGATGAAGTGAAGAGTGAAGAGGGAAGTGAGGTGAGGATAAGAATGAAGAGAGTGAAGATGATGAATGGAAGTGAAGGATTCAAGGGGAATGGTTGAAGAAGCTCTTTGAAGTGTAGTGATTCTGATTTATAGAGGTGAGTTCCTTCTCTGATTTCTGTTATCACTGAATCCTCTCTTTTTTCTCTTCTGGTTTTTCTGTTATAATCTGTTTTTGTCGGTTGATAGGTAGTTAGGAATCAGTTGAGTCAGTTATAGGTGGTTAGAGGTTTGTTACATGTTTGAACAAGTGGTTTATGAACTGATTGTTGTAGGGTTAGATATGGAGATGATTAGGTTCTGTTCTTGTTGAATTGAATGTACATTTAGTTTCCTTTTTGCAGGATTTTGTTAGTGTTTGAATATGTGATGTGGAACTTTTATTTGAAGGGTTTTTGAATGGTACTGATGTGATTATGCAGGCCGCTCTTTGTACCTTTAAGAACATGGCTGCAAGTTTGGTTTACTTGTAATTTGATACTGCCCTCCCTTTTTTTTTGGTATATTTGCAGCAGGTTGGTTTAATCGAAAGCGGCAGGAATGGACTCGGACGTCTTAAGCAGCTATGTCATAAAGCTTGAAATGGGGCTTGATAAAGTGAGATTGATTTTTAGCAGGGCAGCATGTCGAATGGACATTGATGGCATGAAGAATTTCGAGAGAAGTGTACCATAGGCTTTGATTATATTTTTTTGGCATGCTCTTTGTGTACTTTGTAATTTTGTAAAGGACTTTGAATGATAAGCCTAATTTGAGACCAAATTGAACGATGTTGAGCTCGAATTTTGAACGAGGATGAACTATTGGTGGATGTAAATTGTAATGGACAAAACATTTTCAAATAAAGTTTGAATCTCCTTTTTTCCGACTTTGCATTCCACTTTGAATTTTCACGTGACCTTCTCTTTAATTTATTCCACACTTTATACCTTTGTGTGATTTTCATCATTGAAAAAAAGTCAACCTCTTTGCTTAGGGATTCTCAATGCTTTAAATGGTACTGAAAACTCCAAATCTCCCTCCATTCTAAATTCAAAAGAGCTCATCAAAGGCTCACATTCAAGAATGATCCAGTGTTAACTAACTCAATGTGATCTTAGTCCTTAAATTCCAAGTCCTTAAATGAAATCTTAATTCATGAATGCCTGTTAATCACCACGTAACAAAGGGGGAGCCCATTGCTCGGAAATCATCTGATAATCCCAGTAATAGCCCAAGCGAAGGGAAATAAACCCTAATCTTGTGGATTAAACCCTAATCTTATGGATCTTGCTCAAAGGGAGAACCAATTGAATCAAGCTTGCAGAATTTAGTAACTCTCATCCATAAGGAACCTTGGCTTTAACTTGATTGAGGTAAGCACCTTGAACATGAAAATAAGACGTCTCAAAGCACCAATGAAACCCTGACCTCTAAAGATCCTCGATCCCATGCCGAATTTATTGATTAATGATGCATGATGTGTTATATGACCTAATGGAAGAGATGCGTATGAATGTGATATGAAAGTCAATTGGGTATAAATATGTGGGCAAATTTTGGGGTGCAACAGCTGCCCCTATTCAATCTTCTTGAACCTGAATGTACGAACGACACCAGTTCTGGACATGAGAGGTGTAAGTGGATTGAATACCCAAAAGCACCATCAAAATTTGCATTCTGTGGTAGAGCAAAAGTGTTAAGTGTTATCAAAGGATACCGGCCGAAGGTGGTTCAGACAAGTTGCTAACCTTAGTTAGACTTTGAAAAGATTGCTATCCTTAGATAGACTTGAAAAGGAGAGTGCTAACCGTAGTTAGACTTGAAGAAGAGGCGACACCACCGTAGCGTGACTCCACAAGGAAGAACCATCCTTAGACGACTCAACCAAATTGCTAACCTTAGTTAGACTTTGAAAAGAAGACACAACCGTAGCGTGACTCCACAAGGAAGAACCATCCTTAGACGACTCAACCAAATTGCTAACCTTAGTTAGACTTTGAAAAGAAGACACAACCGTAGCGTGACTCCACAAGGAAGAACCATCCTTAGACGACTCAACCAAATTGCTAACCTTAGTTAGACTTTGAAAAGAAGACACAACCGTAGCGTGACTCCACAAGGAAGAACCATCCTTAGACGACTCAACCAAATTGCTAACCTTAGTTAGACTTTGAAAAGAAGACACAACCGTAGCGTGACTCCACAAGGAGGAACCATCCTTAGACGACTCAACCAAATTGCTAACCTTAGTTAGACTTTGAAAAGAGGGTGCTAACCGTAGCTAGACTCCACAAGGAGGAACCATCCTTAGACGACTCAACCAAATTGCTAACCTTAGTTAGACTTTGAAAAGAGGGTGCTAACCGTAGCTAGACTTTAGAACAAGAAGGTACTAACCTTAGTTAGACTTTGGAAAAAAAAGGAGGTGCTAACCTTAGTTAGACTTTAGAAAAAGGAGGTGCTAACCTTAGTTAGACTTTAGAAAAAGGAGGTGCTAACCTTAGTTAGACTTTGGAAAAAGGAGGTGCTAACCTTAGTTAGACTTTATTGAACACGGCAAGTGGAAAACTGACCAATGAAACACGATCTTAACGAGGACTAACTTTGCATTCAATCCACCTTGGAGGAAGAGGACAAGACTTCTTCTGGGAATACATTATCTTGTGCCTTTAGAGCACATACAAACTTGGCTTATGCATTGATGCATGTTTGAATTTTTTCATGGCGTAATGCTCCATGTTCATGGAAATGCTACGCTTCTTTTAGATGCAATGTGAATGCGATGATTACTATATGCAAGAGAGGATGAATGAACATCGGAGAGGGCCCTTTTGTTTGAAGAACTCTGTGGGGGTGCCAATAGACATTGGACTTTAACTTGCAGGATATACTTCTGATTGTTGACTTGAAGTGTAATTTCTGACTTCTCACCATGTGCCATTGCTTGGTGGATTTTTTTATGAGGAGATTCCCTCGATTCACCATGTTACGGATGAGGAACCTTGATGAGGAACTCTTTATGGGATGAGTGGAACAACTCCGAGGAGAAATAAACTCCTATTTGGGGAGAGAAAGAATTCTCAGGAGAAATAAACTCCTATGCTCGGGGAGTGACTTTTCCAGGAGAAATAAACTCCTATGCTTGAGGAATGAAATCAACTCTCAGGAGAAATAAACTCCTATGCTTGGGGAGAGAGTAACTTGCTGGGGAAAAGCATTGTGATACTTCTCCACTTTGTGATGGTCAACTGCACTTTACCAGGTGAATGGCGGTTCTTCAATACAAACCAAAAGATTATGCCCCAGGCTGCTGATTTACGAAGATATTTGCCTCGACAGGATCTTCACACCACAATTACTTGAGAAAATTCTGCCCCAGCATATTCAAGTATTTGAAATATTCTTTCTCTTGATCAATAAATCCTTTGAAGAGAATTTTTGAATCTCGACGTAATTGCCCCAGTTTGGCTGAATTTTGAGAGAGATGTCTCGACATCACTGCCTCGGATTGATCAAATTCACAAGAGAGAGATTCCCTGACTTGATTAATCCTGATTGGTCGAATTTGAGATGTCAAACCTTGATTTGCTTGCCCCAGATAGGCTGAACTCACGAGAGAGATTCCTCGTCGTGACTGCCCCTGATTATGTACATCTTATCAGAATCCTCAAGTTTACTTCCCTTGAAGTCAACCAAACTATGGAAGCAACTTTATCATACTCGATGGAGTCTTCAAACTCTTCCCCTCAGGGTACTTAATCAAAATGCATCTACTCAAAAGAGTATTCAGACTTCTCCCCTCAGGGTGGTCAATCAAAGAAGGTATCAACTGATTTGCTCAACAGAGCATTCAAACCTTTCCTTTCAGGGTAACCAATCAAAAACATTCTCAAACTGATCAGGCTCAACGGAGTCTTCAGGCACCGTGCCCCTTGATAATCAATCAACAAAGGCATCAAACTGCACATGCTCAATGGAGTATTCAGACAACTTACTATGATAATCAGTCTCTGAAAGCATTACTTTTTACTCTACGGAGTTCTCAAGTTACTTTTACTTTGACATGATCAAGCTCTTCATGGATTCTCATCATAGAAACTTCCTTGATGTTTAAGCAAATTTTTTGTATGCAAAACAATGTTGATTATAAGAATGATAATTCTAATGCAAAGCCTATGCTAGTCTTGAAGTTTAAAAACTTTTTATGCAATGAGCTGGCCACCTCTTGTGAATGAAATGTAAAGCGGGCATACAATACCAACATAGATATGTGTTACGCTTCATTGAGAGTCAGTTAAACGCTATCTCATTGGAGTGCGTCTTCGAAATAAACCCTTCTTCAATTAGGACTTTTAAGGGTTGTAACTTGGCCGGGTTCACGGTTTTCAGAAACAAAGGATTTTTAGGCTCAAAATTATTTGGTGCCCACCCCCTTCGTGATGTTCTCCACTCCTAAGTTCAATTAACTCAATATGAGTGCTCATCCCTCACATGGAATTCTGAAACGATTGAGGAATCAATGAGGTTTTTCGGACATGGCAGTCGCTCACCTTTTATTCTTTTGATTCATTATCACACGACTTTGTTCTTGCTTTATCTTCACCATCATTTTTCTTTTTATTGCTATATATTTTTCTTTTCATTTTTTCATCATTTTTTCTTTGCTTTCTTTTTTCTCTTTTTTTTTTGAACAAGTCGTGTGACCTCGCATTGTCTTTGATTCGTTGGAAGTGATTGCGACTGCCTCATTCCATGATTGATGAAGGGTTACCATTGTGGTACCGTCATCTTTTGTCCTCTTGGTAGGTGAAGGATAACCATCACGGTTTTGACTTTCCTCAACCTTTTGAAGGATAACCATGGTTGTATCCTTAAATGTATATCATTTGGTGAGTTTTGAACACTTGATCACGTTAAATGAACACTACCCTGCCCCAGGGTTAAAAATAAGGGTTTTTTCTGATCAGAAAAGAAACTCCTACTTCAAGGCTCGAAGGGGTTAACGAGGGTCTATCTCCCTTATATCTCCGGTGTTTGGGGATTTGAAACAATGCCTGTACATCATAAGTAGGGTTTTATTCAAAAACACACAGTTAGGGATTTTGCATTTTTTTCATGATCATTCTCCCTCCGCTTTTTGCCTAAGCAAAAGATTAGTAAAGTTGGTATCGTAATGCCAAAAACATTTTTTTTGAGTGAAAACGAATGGATTACTTCAAGACAAACATAAACAATGTATTATGATTTTCATTCGAAAGTTAACAAATTTTTACATGCAATCAATGCTTAAACAAACAATGAAATATTACAAATGAGAATGCAATATAGAACTTAAATGAATGCCTTTGTTGAGGAGACTTGACTCCGTATGGACTTATTTCTCTTGACTGTTTTTTGCAGTTTTGATACCCCATTGAGACTTCAATTTGTGCATAAACCTCTTGGAGTGAATGAGATTGCTCTAGAATCGTCGAGGACTTGAATTCTGCCTTTGAATGTCCTACCACTTTCAGTCGAATGGCTAGGTGCCCCAGCATGGTAGCCTCTTAGCATTATCATATGTTCCTTCCACACACTTTAGATTACTTCCCAGAAGAATATTCCAACAAAGGCGTACAAGAGTGGCGCATTTTTCCTTAGTTTAGGGATTCGAGCAATGCAAATGATGCAATACTCAAGATAGACAATGTCTTGCTTATCCCTCGGTCGGGAGCCCCAAACGTAGATGTTAGAACGGTAATCACCATCATGATTGAAAGAATATTGCATATCATCGAACTCAAGAGAGCTATATGTGGTGAGTAACACCCAAAATACCAACTGAAATACCAACAATCAGGGATGTAACTGAGCACAAGGCACTGAAATAACATCGGTTTATTTCTCATATTCTTTCTTTCTCTGTTGACGAGCAAAGGCCACTGAGAAGAAAATTCTGGGAAGAGATGACTCATGATACGAAGCAACAACTTGAGAACAAGAAATTCCTCTGCAGAACACTCTTGATTATCACATGGCAAAAGATTCTGACAAATTTGCATAAAACTTTGTGGTGCTTTAGGGATTCGAGCAATGCGAATGGTGCAGTGCTCAAGACCAGAATACGTCTTGCTTATCCCTCGGTCGGGAGCCCCAAGCAATTTCCATATATGTACAAGTGATGATTACCAGTTTGGCTTGCATGTCCAAACTATCCAGAGAGAGAATAAATGACCTTTTCAGCTTTTGGCATCAAGCACTAGGCACAATCCAACAAAGTCACAATCTTTCATGGCGTCCAACCTTGTCTTCAAGAGGTGGAATCTTTTTTTTTTATTTCAATGATCGGAAATAGGAATCTCAACAGCATTTCAGACATTCTGATTCATAAGATCTCCTCTCGGAGTGAGGTTAACATTTGTATTAAGCCTCGGAAGAACCTATCTGAACTCTTCTTGTCTAAGAGAAACACCTGAACAATCTCCATACATTGATTGACGTTAATCCCCATTTCTATTCCCATATCAGTCAGAGAACCTCACAGAGTTGTTCCATTATTAACTTTCAGGCACGTAGCGGTGAGAAGTCATTTTGTTGCTGAAATCAGAATCTTTGTAGAAAGGGCCCCCATAAGCTTCTGATAGAACCATGAAATGCATGATAGTATGGATGCATGTTTCATTTCTAAGGGATCCCAAAGTCTTTTCATCAACTTTTGTTTCTATTTTATTCTCCCTTTTTTTTATATAGTATCTTTTCTTTTCTTTTTTCATCTTTTTTTTGTTTTTTCTACTTTTTCTGTTTCCTCTTCTTTTTTTAAAATAGACTTTAGAATCCCCCACAAATGAAGAGGATAAAGTAATGATGTTATGCAATGCAAAAGCATGGGATCAAGGTCCATATAATCCGAGCAACCACTATACAATCCTCTGAATAACTGATATAGGTCAGATGTCACGAGATCAAAGGTCCGACATATGTATCATAGAACCAAAGGAACAATAGTCACCACCAGAACTGAATAGTCACCAACGGTACCTGTCATGTATATCCCTCCCCACTCACAGGTGAATCTAGGCCAGGGTAAGGTCAAGATGGCAACCAGCGTTACCAGTCCTCCTGAGGTACCACCATTGTTGCATCTACATGCCAACAATGATACCCCATTTGAACCTCGACTGGGCGTGGGTCTCATGATCGCACTAGACAAGACCTGACATCTCATCGGCGTCATGACTATCCACTCTATCCTAGGTATCCTATGTGTCAACTCTGGCCTGGGTATTGGGCCTTTTACCTCATAGAACATCCCACCCAACCTGCAAACAGAGAAAATATGTGGCCCCCACGGGGACCCATAATATAGTCCAGAATGCGAGAAAGTAAATACGATATGCAAGAAGAAAATAAACATGATATGCAAACATATATATACAGGATATAAACATATATACAGATAAATAAACACCCAATAAAAGAAACAAACAAAGGCTAGGATCGACTCGCTAAGAATGGACCAGCACAGGTCTATCACATCCCCAGTAGAGTCGCCAGCTGTCGCTACCGCGAAAAATGGAATCAGAGTCGCCACTAATATATTTATCCCATCGAGGGAAAGGAATATCAGAAACCTAACTCGAAACAAGAACAAGGTCATACGACCAGAGAATAGGGCACGGGAGTCGGTTACGCAAGGGGAAGGTGCTAGCACCCCTCGCGCCCCTCGTACTCGATGGTATCCACCTATGTTTGTTTCTATCTAAAGGGTGTCTAATGTCTAAAACCTAAATGCAAATGCATGCAAAAGAAATACGGGGAAAAGAAGGAATTATTTACAAGTGTGTTCGCTTAGGCCCCGCGACCCAATGCCTACGTATCCTTTTCAGGAATCAGAACGACCGTAGTTCGGCTCCATAGTTTCCATTTATTTTATGTTTTTTAGTTGAACAGCGGTTAAGGTCACAATCCACGATGCTCGACCTTTGGAGACTTATACGCCTAATTGGAAAGGACTTAACTTGTTCTTAGGTGCCTAACAAGGCAAAAGAAAAGAATCTTGGGTTTGTGTCTTTTATTGTAATTCCACAATGACAAGACCCACTACAAGGCTTCACATTGCTTCCTTACTTTGTTTTAAGTCTGAGCCTTTTATTAAGCATTTTTTTATGTTTTTGGTTGGGTATTTTTTAAGGGAATTTATTTGTGACTTAGATCATACCAAAAAGGAGTTTGAATATTTAGAGAATGCACATCGAGGTCTACACCACAATCGTTTCTCTAAATATTGGTTAAGAAATACAGTTTTTGAATATTTAGAGAATGCACATCGAGGCCTACGCCACAATCGTTTCTCTAAATAACGGTTAAGAAATACACCGAGGCCTACGCCTCAATCATTTCTCTTCCGCTAAGTAGGAAAGAACATACATCGGGGCCTACGTCCCAATCATTTCTTTCCTACCACAAAAAGAAAAAAAAACAAAACGGTATGATCCTTATCAGTAATTATTAAGTTTTTTAAGATTGAAAAAGAAAAAAAGAATGAACAAGGGGAACTAACCTATTCTCTAATCTAATTGTCATTTCTAAGTCTAATGTTAACATGCTAATGGGATAAATTCTAAACTAAGGGAGCATACAAATTGTATCAACAAAATAGGCTCAAAATATGGCCAAAAATTTAAGCAACAAAGTCATACAAAAATTATACAAAAAATAACATGGAAATGATACCAAAAAGAAAAGAAGCAATTCAAGTTTAAGTACAAAATTAGTCTAAAAATACTACCATTTTTATGAGTTTCTAATAAAATTAGTCTAAAAAATCTAACAAATTTTAATGGTGATTATGATTTTTATATCGACTAAAAATTCTAAAAAAAACTATTGTGAAAATGAACCTAAATCTACAAATTTTTAATGGAGTCAGGGGGTGTATGTTAAAAGTGATGGTGAGCAAAGCAAGGGCGCAGGGCCCAAGGGATTGAAGCCCAAGCAGAGTTTTTATTTGATAACATGCCCAAAAAAAGAGAGGGCGTGGGCCTAGGGGTGTGTAGACAGTAATTTTGTGACTGCAAGGCCCAAAGACAGTTTTTATTCAGATTTTTGTGAAACAAGAATGGGCCAAGGTAGGATTCGTATGGCCCAAATGAATTATTCAGCAGATTTGTTAACACTAGCCCAACTTTAATCCACTAGATTTTATGCAATTTCAATTAATCAGACTATATAGTAAACCAAATCCTAATAATTAATTTCAATTAATCAACATTAATCAAATTAACCTAAAGTTAAAATAGAACAAGGGGTTAGGGTTGGATTACTTGTGACGCATCAGCTTATCTGATGAAGCTCTCTCCATTCTCTCACGACGCGTAACGGCGGTGGTGCGGTGGCTCTCCGGCGTCAACATTGGTCCCCTCCGATGACTCTCTTATCTCTCCGCCTCGATCTCGTCTCTCTCGGTTTCAGCCGTGAACAGAAAGAAGCATCGCCTTTTGTCCCAAATCTCTCCGATTCGTTTCATCTCCAACGAGACCTCTCTCCGCCGCCGTAGACAAAGAGATGTGATCACCTCGACTCGTCTCTCCTCTTAAGAATTCAACGCCGCTCGCGCTCTCTCATCCTCTTTCAGATGCGAATCGAAGCGAGGAGATCCAAACAACGAGCTTCCGATTCCTCAGGTATGAACATCGTGCACATTACGCTTCTTTTCCTCTTCTCTCTTGTGTTACGTATTTCCTGAGAAGTCGTTGATGATTATTGCCACGTTCTCGAAGGTTGCAGGTTGATGACAAATGCCAAGGTAGTGACTGTGCTCTGAGGAAGACGAAGATTGGTTTTCTGGTGATTGAAATTGTTGATTCGTGAATTGCGAAGAAGATTTGAAGAGGATGTAGACGAGATTAAAGGTTCTGACTCCAAAGTTTGTTACCTCTCTTTTCTGTTATACGGTTTTCTGGTTTTTCTCCCTCGATTCTGTTATTGACTCTCCTTTGTTCGATTCTTTTCTCTGGTTTCTCAAGATATGGTGGTGATTGAATGAATATGGAGATAGAAAGATGAAGAGTGTTGAAGGTTGAACCATAAATGAGTAAAGATGAAGGAAGATCGTGTGGTGGAGAGAAGAATGGAAGGTGGATGAATCTGTGTGATTGTGAGAGCAGAGAAGATTGAATATGGTGAATGTGAAGATTGAAAGATGGTGATGAAGTGAAGAGTGAAGAGGGAAGTGAGGTGAGGATAAGAATGAAGAGAGTGAAGATGATGAATGGAAGTGAAGGATTCAAGGGGAATGGTTGAAGAAGCTCTTTGAAGTGTAGTGATTCTGATTTATAGAGGTGAGTTCCTTCTCTGATTTCTGTTATCACTGAATCCTCTCTTTTTTCTCTTCTGGTTTTTCTGTTATAATCTGTTTTTGTCGGTTGATAGGTAGTTAGGAATCAGTTGAGTCAGTTATAGGTGGTTAGAGGTTTGTTACATGTTTGAACAAGTGGTTTATGAACTGATTGTTGTAGGGTTAGATATGGAGATGATTAGGTTCTGTTCTTGTTGAATTGAATGTACATTTAGTTTCCTTTTTGCAGGATTTTGTTAGTGTTTGAATATGTGATGTGGAACTTTTATTTGAAGGGTTTTTGAATGGTACTGATGTGATTATGCAGGCCGCTCTTTGTACCTTTAAGAACATGGCTGCAAGTTTGGTTTACTTGTAATCTGATACTGCCCTCCCTTTTTTTTTGGTATATTTGCAGCAGGTTGGTTTAATCGAAAGCGGCAGGAATGGACCCGGACGTCTTAAGCAGCTATGTCATAAAGCTTGAAATGGGGCTTGATAAAGTGAGATTGATTTTTAGCAGGGCAGCATGTCGAATGGACATTGATGGCATGAAGAATTTCGAGAGAAGTGTACCATAGGCTTTGATTATATTTTTTTGGCATGCTCTTTGTGTACTTTGTAATTTTGTAAAGGACTTTGAATGATAAGCCTAATTTGAGACCAAATTGAACGATGTTGAGCTCGAATTTTGAACGAGGATGAACTATTGGTGGATGTAAATTGTAATGGACAAAACATTTTCAAATAAAGTTTGAATCTCCTTTTTTCCGACTTTGCATTCCACTTTGAATTTTCACGTGACCTTCTCTTTAATTTATTCCACACTTTATACCTTTGTGTGATTATCATCATTGAAAAAAAGTCAACCTCTTTGCTTAGGGATTCTCAATGCTTTAAATGGTACTGAAAACTCCAAATCTCCCTCCATTCTAAATTCAAAAGAGCTCATCAAAGGCTCACATTCAAGAATGATCCAGTGTTAACTAACTCAATGTGATCTTAGTCCTTAAATTCCAAGTCCTTAAATGAAATCTTAATTCATGAATGCCTGTTAATCACCACGTAACAAAGGGGGAGCCCATTGCTCGGAAATCATCTGATAATCCCAGTAATAGCCCAAGCGAAGGGAAATAAACCCTAATCTTGTGGATTAAACCCTAATCTTATGGATCTTGCTCAAAGGGAGAACCAATTGAATCAAGCTTGCAGAATTTAGTAACTCTCATCCATAAGGAACCTTGGCTTTAACTTGATTGAGGTAAGCACCTTGAACATGAAAATAAGACGTCTCAAAGCACCAATGAAACCCTGACCTCTAAATATCCTCGATCCCATGCCGAATTTATTGATTAATGATGCATGATGTGTTATATGACCTAATGGAAGAGATGCGTATGAATGTGATATGAAAGTCAATTGGGTATAAATATGTGGGCAAATTTTGGGGTGCAACAAACCCTAGTCAGGGACTGTTTGTGTAGGAGACAGTTAAGCGTACCTGATTTTTGTGCAGTGTTGAGTCTCTGCTAATCGCGTGATATTCAGAAGACTTCTAGAACAAAAATCTTGGAATTTTGAATTGTGAAAGATTGATTTGATTGATGGTACAAAACACTGAGAATTGTACTGCCAGCGGTTTGGCTGTCAATTGACTGTCCAGGTATTGGTGTAGCAGTTAGAGTGAAAAATCAACAGTCAAAGTTAATTTTCTTTTTTTGTTGTTTTTGCTTTTTGTTTTATGTGAAAAATGAAAGTTTATTTACATGACTTGTTAAAAAAACACAGACATAATAAATAACTAATATTTACTGTATGCGGGCAAAATTACCGATAATAACCCTGAAAATCATTTAATGCACAGAAAAATGAATATTTGACTGGCAGAAAACACATAAAATTTTATCTGAGTAATTAAGCAATATTATGACAAGTAGTACAATATTTAATACTGACAGTACAAATATTACATACTATATTGAACAGTACGACGAATAAACGGTACATTTAAGAAATACGGCAAATCTTAAAAATGACGATTGATAACCCATGCTACAAATAGTAACATGTAGATGATTGGGAGCATAAACATCCCAGGTCCACAGTGTTCCGGGCTATGTAGACAGAAGAAAGACATGATCACCGTAGCAATGGTGATGACCATAAGAAAACACGTTTCCCACCGCTTCGCCATTTTGTCGGGGAAGAAGAAAGGATGGATTATGAAGTGGAAATTTGAGAGATGAATTAGAATTTGATGTGAGATTTTATGGAAGAAAATGAGAGGTATTTATAGAATGGAAAGAAGGATAGAGACGTTGGGGAACGATGTGATTCCGTACAAAAGGAAATTTTGAGTGGAAGTAAGATTTGAAAGAAAGTGTATGATAGTGTTGGGAAAAAGAGAGATGTGGAGAATAAAGTTAGGATTTGATTTTTGAAAAAGAGATTTGAAAAGATTTTTGAAAATAATGGAATATAGTACTAAAATTAGTGGGAAACAAAAGATAATAATAATCTACTTGTTACCAGTACAGTCTGAGTTTCCTGATTCTGCGCCTGCAAAAAGATTTAACTCTGTACCAATTGTGTCAGTACTATTTATCTGTAAATAAATAAATAGCATGTGTGAAGTAATAAACAGTATTTGGCGTTTGCGTAAGAATAAATTCAACTGCAAGCCAAATTACTGTATAAGAAAAATTCTAAAAACTAAGTATTTCATATGTCAGGATCTTTGTTGAAATAAAAATCCATGATTATATGAGACTTTTAATTTTCAGATTGGAGTTTTCTTGAAAAATGATGCGGGCAAATTTTGGGGTATAACAGTTGCCCCTATTCAATCTTCTTAAACCTGAAGAGATTGTCTGAAATCTGAAGGTAGAAGATGATTGAATATTTAGATGCCCTGAAAATTTGCACTTACCTTGATCAGAAGAGATGTTGGAAGTTGCATTTGAATGTCGTCTGCGAAACGTTGTTGGCAGATTGAAACATTACCTGAGATGGGCTTTCAGATGCCACCTGGTAAATGTGTTGATGGTTTGTTCATCAGAACGAATCCATTGATTATATCTTGATGAAGGATTTGAAAGTCTTTGTGTTGACTGTTTCGGAACCGTCCAAGGTTACCGCTTTAAGTCTTGGAAGATGATTGTTACGGAACTTGTCCAAAGTTTTTTCCGATTTAGATTTTGGAAGTTGATCATTGTGGAACCGTCTGAGGTATCGCTTTAGATCTGCAATGTTAGATCGTTCTGGAACCGTCTGGGGTATCGCTTTAGATCTTTGATGCTAGATCGTTCTGGAACCGTCTGAGGTATCGCTTTGATCTGTGATGCTAGATCGTTCTGGAACCGTCTGAGGTATCGACTTTAGATCTGTAATGTTAGATCGTTCTGGAACCGTCTGAGGTATCAACTTAGATTTGTGATGCTAGATCGTTCTGGAACCGTCTGAGGTATCGACTTTAGATCTGCAATGTTTGTTTTTGAGTTGATAAGTGATCAGAATGAATCTTCGGCTTGATTATATCTGAGAGAACTGTTCATGGAATTCAGGTGAACACTGCATGTGATTGAGAATATCTTTGTTGAAGATATCTGTCTACCTGAAAAATCAAGTTAGTGATATGCAATGTTTATGATGCATGTAATGTAAGATATTCCCGGAGAAATATGCATGTGATGCTGTGTATGAATATGCGTATGAATATGCGCATAATGCATGATGTATGATGTATGATGTATGATGTATGAATATGATGTATGAATGTGAATATGAATGTATGAATGTGTGAATGTATGAATATGAACGTGAATGTGAGATGTATGAATGTGAATGTGAATGCTTCTATTTGGGAAAATAAATTTCCGTCAGTCATCTGGATATGACTATATTGTGATTGTTGATGATCTTTTGTCTTGTTTGAGTACCCTCGGTTGGGGAAATTCTTTGAGAACCATGGTACTCTGTTGAAGGATCTTTGACTATCACTTGGGAATGAAAGGTAGCTGGAAGTTCTGATGCCCTTTCAAATGGGAATGAGGAAGATGCATAATCCTCCGATGCACTATCTGACCAAGTCCGGGTGCGGGGATCACACCTTCTGAAGATAGTAATCTGGAACAACCCTGCTGGGGGATAAGACTTCTTTTGAAGAGAAAATCTTTTTGAGGAATTTGCTGAGAAATGCGTTTCTCTTGGGGATTTTCTTCTGATGGGATGATGTCCAGATAATTAGGACATTTCCTGAATGCTATTCCTGTTTTTCCTGGTAAACATCAATCATATTCAAATGCACATGTTCATTCAAAATTATCATTGAGACGCTTACGTATTTAAACAGAAAAAGTGAAAATGGTGATTTTTGAGCCTAAGCTGCATTGATTTTTGAAAAAGAGCCATGATAGGCTGGTTAGCACAGGGAGACAACAATCCTAGAAGTAGGAAATTGTCAGAAAGTTTTGGAAAATATTTATAAAGATAAATAGCTATGTGAAAACAATCCAGTCAAGTTTCAACTCTGCTATTGCCAATCTGTCCTCGAGCATCTCATCCCTCACTTGTTGGAAGAAAGTGATTGGACTGGTCGGTGTCTTTGAGGTGTTGAATCTTGACGGTGAGTAGGCAGCTGAACGGAACATAGTTGTATGCTTCATTCCCTAACTTTTGCCTAGGCTGCCCTTTCAGGTTTTCAGCCTACCGGGATAGTATTCGTTTAGTCTCTAATTTTTGCCTGGACCGCCCTTTCGGGTTTTCAATCCACCGAGACGCTCATTTTTTTGCCTAAGTTGCCCTTTCAGGTTTTCAACTTAGCGAGCTTATTTTTTCTTTTTAAGCGAAGTATTTTTTTGACTATGTCAGCATTCACAGGGTGTGGGAAATCCTCGCCATCCATGGTGGTAAGCAACATGGCGCCGCCGGAGAATATTTTCTTGATTATGAATGGTCCCTCGTAGGTGGGAGTCCATTTGCCTCTAGGATCACCTTGTGGTAAGATGATGCGTTTGACAACCAAGCCACCAGTTTGGTATGCTTGACTTTTGACTTTTTTGTTGAAGGCTTTGATCATACGCTTTTGGTATAGCTGACCATGACAAATAGCTGCGAGCCTTTTCTCATCAATCAAGTTTATCTGGTCCAACCGTGTTTGAATCCAATCGTCTTCGTCTAGATTGGCTTCTTTCATAGTCCTTAGGGAAGGAATCTGAATTTCAATTGGAAGAACTGCCTCCATACCATAGACTAAGGAGAATGGAGTTGCCCCTGTTGAAGTACGCGCAGATGTGCGATAACCATGAAGAGCAAAAGGCAATATCTCATGCCAGTCTTTGTAGGTTACTGTCATTTTTTGTATGATTTTCTTGATGTTCTTGTTGGCAGCTTCCACCGCGCCGTTCATCTTTGGTCGATATGGAGAGGAATTATGATGCTTGATCTTGAACTGTGTGCAAAGTTCAGTAATCATTCTGTTGTTTAGATTTGTGCCATTGTCCGTGATAATCCGTTCAGGGATGCCGTACCGACAAATGAGATTGTATTTGATGAACCGGGCCACCACATTCTTGGTAACAGAAGCAAATGAAGCTGCTTCTACCCACTTTGTGAAGTTGTCAATAGCGACCAGGATAAAGCGATGTCTGTTGGAGGCAGTAGGTTTGATTTCTCCAATCATATCAATACCCCACATTGCAAAAGGCCAAGGAGCCGTCAGGACGCTTGTCATACCCCAAAATTTGCCCATACATTTTCTCCTGCACAAAATCAAATCAAAACACAAAGCTCCAAAATACACTCTCCTATACAAGGCCCTGAATTAGGGTTTAGGTCATTCAAAAGAAAATCATTGAATCAATGGCTCAAGGTGGAATCCATAGGGTCACAAACATCCCAAAGTATCCCCATGTAAAGTTTCAAGTCAAACAGAGCAAATTTGGTCCCTCAAATCCTGATTAGGTCAACAGTCGACTCTCAAGGGCAAAACAGTCATTTCAAGTCAAAATACAGTCAAAGTTCAAGATATGTGGTCAACAACGTCCTTATAACCCTAAAATAATCATTTGATCAAGGGTTGATCATGATGATACAAGGAAAGATCAGAAAAGTCAAAAGTCAAAAGTTACTATTTTTGGGCATGAACTGGAAAAAGTCAACCAAACTTTGAAAATTCACCAAATATTCATACTTCATCAGAAAAATTCCCACCAAAGCTCATTTTGAAGGGAATTCATTCCTCTATCTAATGGTCCAAGAATCAAAGCTCATAGGTCAATAATCTAAGAGATATGGCTTCATACATTATAGGTCCTTTTCAAAAATCAACAAGAAGACACTTTTTTCAAAAGGGCATAAAATGAGAATGGAAAATAATTTTGATATGAGACCAAAGACACTGGTTAGAGGACCTTCCAAGGTTTCTATAAAGTCCTAGAACACTTCCATACCTCAAAAATCGAGAGATTGGCCTTCCTAAAGTTGAGCTATTTTGGAGGGAAAAATGTGAAAGTGTTTTGAAAATCTTGCTAATGGGCCTATATTTTTAAGATCCAAACTTATTCCTTATGATATTAAGGGCCCATAAATCATTTGCCACGAATTTTCTTGATTTTAAATAATTTTATAAGAATTTTTATTCATTTAAAATTCATTAAAATTAAGGAAAATCAAAAGATTTTAAAGAAAATTTGTTTTGAATCAAATCCAATTTATATTTACTCCAATATTCAATCAAATTTCGTGCACTTGATGAGAGGAATAATTGAATCAAATTTTGGGCAATTATAGAAAGATTTCATAACACATTTTCAATCAAATTTTCACAATTTGCAATAATTGATTCAATGAGATTTTCTTCACAAAAGTTAACCTATTATACTCTCCTATATATACATAGCAATATCAGATGGCAAGGGGGGGATTTTTCTGCGATCAAGAAGCCAAACCCGAGTGCAAAAAGTCAAAGAGAATTCCAAAGGCGTTTTTTGAGTTCAAGGGAAATTCAAGATGTTCTAGGCATTCCAAAACGTTCCTGGAAGATCAGTGAAGAGATTCAAATCAATCTCGAAGGCCAACACTCTCCCAAACAACCTCAGTTCGCCACGGTTTGTCCAATTTTTCATAAGCTCGATTGCATAATTATACACACTCTCATCGATTTACAGTTGCATATTCATGTTCATATTGATATACTGATTGATTCTGGATCTTTAATTGTGTTTTCACGCTTGTTTGAGCCATATACCATAGTTAGGGTTTGGAGGTTCGAAATAGGGTTTTTGCCTAGAAGCAAAATTAAGCCAAAATTCTGATATCAATGGATTCGTGACCTCTAGACGATCACATTGGTATAGTCGCGAAAAATGTTGGTTTGTTTTTGGCTGTTCTTGGCTTTCACAGGTGTAAAAGAGTGGACCTATTACAGCATGTATGCAGAAGCGGTGTAAAAAGGCTGATTGCAGGTTTGGGTGGAGAAGATGATGAGCTGTCGTCGCACTATTGGCCGATTCAAATTCGTTTTGGCGCGCGTGTTTGGGGAAAGTTTTTGGATCCGGTGCGTTAAGACGCATGGTATGCTATGCACGCGCGTCCTCCCAGGCCATCTGATCATTAGCTTAGCACTATCCAACGCATCCCAATACGCAGGCACACCATAGTCTCACACGCGCGTCCGCACTGGAATAAAAGCTAAGTTTTCCAGAATTTTTTTTAATTTTAATTACACAGCCTTTTATTTTTTATTTCATATATATATATGTATGTTATCTATTTTCTTTTTCTTTTCTTTATTTTAATAAAACAATTATGGTTATTATAAAACCTTTTTACATTCATTTATAGTATTTAATTTATTTATTTATTTTATTTATTTAATTTATATTTGATTAATTAATATTTATTATTATTTTTATTTAAATTATTGTATTTATATGTTTATTTGCTTTTAATTATTTATAAAGTACATCTTTATTTTGTTTTAGTTCATAAAAAATTCTAAAAATATATTTCATATTTAATTCTATTTCCTCGGCTCGATTTAATTAATTAGGTCGTCAGACCAATAATTGATTAAATTATTTTCTTATTTAATTCGTACCCTAATCAGGGTTCACGAAGATCATGCCCTACACTGAATGTTTTTTTGTGCTTTTTCAGGGTTAGCAACATGGTTTCTCCCGACTATGCGCCTGATTCAAAAGCCAAAGTTAAGTACTCAGTTTAATTTAATTTAAATTATATTTGATTTATACTTTAAATTAGGTTTTGTTTCGCCTTCATTTTCTTCTGCCTTGCCTTTCAGGGTTAACCTTAAAGGCACCCTATTAACCATATCAGATCAAATCGAATCAAAGCTAAGTACCCTCGCCTATTTGATCATTGTTTTTTATCTTTATTTATCTACTCTTTACTTTTTAGGGTTACCCCCGCCCGCCTTTGAATTAGTCATACACTCACCCAATCTTGTCATTTATTTGCCTTTTCAGGTTTATCAGTTGCCAAAGCTACGTCATTGGTAACCCTAAACCTCATTTTATTTTATGCCTTTTATTATTATTACTTGTGTCAAACCCCATTGGGGATCCGCTGGTTTCATTGTCCCCTTCCCCTTTATTGCTTTATATTATTGCGTGGTTAGTAATCTTAGGGAGTGCAAGCCTTAAACTGAATTAGAATAACTAATTAAAAGATAAATATCTGAACATAATCACGTGATTGTTGCACACACGCACCCTTTTGGGTAACCCCTCTGTTGCCTGTTGCCTGCTGCCTGTTGCCTTCGTGTTTTTTGCAGAATAAGCCAAGTCCCTCGAATACGAGGATACCTCAGCCATGTTGCCTCGGTAAAAAGGTCACGACCCTAAATGATGCTGCCTTCGATACACAAATGACCTCGACCCTCGGATGTTGCCTACGGAAAATGGCTGAGGTATCTTCTGGCTGCTTAACGAAAAATGGCTTATTCTGGTCCTTGCCTTAGACTACCTGCCCTTCTATGGCATGGGACAGTCTTATGGCAAAGGATGCTTCGATGACCCTTCAACCTCCAAATGAAAGGCTTCCTGCCCTCTTATGGCAAGGATAGACCCTTTCACTCTGAAAGGCTAAAAGAACTCCTTTTTCAAACTATAAGGTAATTGCCCCTAATTGCTTTGCCTTGCTCTAAAAATCTTTCATATTCTTTCTCATAATCCCTCAAAATGGCTACGCTCATTTACGAGCTAAAGTCCACTTTCTTTTTCTTCTACATTTCTGAAAACAAAGAGCAAAGCAATTAAGAGCCCATGGAAAACCATGGATGCAAAGGGTGCCTTACACCTTCCCTTTGCATAATTACCCCCCGAACCCTA
The DNA here is from genome assembly GCF_029867415.1 of Vicia villosa. Taxonomy (NCBI): domain Eukaryota; kingdom Viridiplantae; phylum Streptophyta; class Magnoliopsida; order Fabales; family Fabaceae; genus Vicia; species Vicia villosa. Next base: position 105,308,482 of record NC_081183.1, read on the forward strand.
TTTTTTATTTAAAAGGTTTTTCCTGTTCTTTTAGCCTTTCCTAAAATTGGATAAAATAAAAGTCGGTGGCGACTCTTGCTTAACCGCGACATTTCGATCGATAAAAAGTCAGTTCACCGTATTACAACGCTTAATGGAACTGGAGGTACATGTACTTTGTCAGCGTATATCTGGCATTTGTGACATGTTCGGGAGTGATGATGGCAGTCTGTTTCCATGGTAGACCAGTAATAACCTGCTCTCAGGATCTTTTTAGCCATTGTATGTCCACTGGAATGAGTACCGAAGGTACCATTGTGTATTTCTTCCATGATCTGTTCCGCTTCCTTCTTGTTTACACAGCGAAGTAAAGTCGAGTCATGGTTGCGTTTGTATAAGGTTCCATTGCTTAGAAAGAATTTGGCAGCAAACCTCCTTAGAAACTTTCTGTCATTAATGGATGCCCCTTCAGGGTACTCCTGAGCTTCGAGATATCTTTTTACTTCATGGAACCATGGTTTTTCCTCGGTTCCCTCGGTATTGATCTCATTGCAATAGGATGGTTCATCTTGCCTGTAAATGGTGATCATAGGCGCCTCGTTGTCCCACCTGACTTTGAACATGGATGACATGGTAGCTAAAGCATTAGCTAGTTGATTTTCCTCGCGTGGGATGTGTTCGAAAGTGATTTCTTCGAAGTAAGGAATCAAACTCAGCACATATTCTTTGTAAGGAATTAGATTCGGGTGCTTCATGTCCCATTCCCCTTTGACTTGGTAGATTACCAAGGCCGAGTCTCCGTAGACTTCCAGGAATTTGATTCTTAGATCGATTGCAGCTTTAAGACCCAGAATACATGCTTCGTATTCGGCTATATTGTTAGTGTAATTGAAGCATAATCTGGCAGTGAACGGTGTGTAACTTCCTGCGGGGGAAATGATCACAGCTCCGATGCCATTGCCAAGTGCATTAGAAGCTCCGTCAAAAACCATAGTCCACCGGGATCCTGGCTCGGGTTCTTCTTTTGGTCCAGGTTGTTTGTAGTCATTGACTAGCATAATGTCTTCGTCTGGGAAGTCAAAGTTCAATGCTTGATAATCATCCACTGCTTGATGAGCCAAATGATCAGCTACCACACTTCCTTTGATTGCTTTTTGTGAAGTGTATTGAATGTCATATTCTGTTAAGATCATTTGCCATCTCGCTATTCTTCCAGAGAGAGCAGGTTTTTCGAACACGTATTTGATGGGATCCATCTTGGAGATTAGGAAAGTGGTGTGATTTAGCATGTACTGTCTTAGCCGGCGAGCTACCCAAGCTAAGGCACAACAAGTTTTTTCGAGTAGTGAGTATCTTGTTTCACAATCGGTAAACTTTTTGCTAAGATAGTAGATTGCGTGCTCCTTTCGGCCGGATTCGTCATGTTGTCCTAGTACACACCCCATTGAGTCTTCTAACACAGTTAGGTACATTATCAGAGGTCTGCCTTCCACAGGTGGCAACAAGATTGGAGGTTTTTGGAGATATTCTTTGATTTTGTCAAAGGCTAACTGGCATTTGTCATTCCACCTTTCCACTTGATCTTTCTTCAACAGTTTGAAGATCGGCACACAAGTAGTAGTCATGTGGGCAATGAATCGGGCGATGTAATTTAGACGTCCCAAGAATCCTCTGACTTGTTTCTCGGTACGAGGTATAGGCATTTCTTGAATGGCTTTAACCTTGGCGGGATCAACCTCGATACCTTTGCTGCTGACGATGAAACCTAAGAGTTTGCCGGATCTTACTCCAAAGGTACACTTATTTGGGTTCAGTCGCAACTTGTATTTCTTGAGTCTGTCAAACAACTTGTGTAAATGACCCAGATGTTCTTCCTCGGTGTTGGATTTTGCAATCATGTCATCGACATACACCTCTATTTCTTGATGAATCATATCATGAAATAGCGCTACCATTGCACGTTGATAGGTTGCTCCTGCGTTTTTCAGACCAAAGGGCATTACTTTGTAACAAAAGGTTCCCCAGGGTGTTGTGAAGGTTGTTTTTTCCATATCTTCGGGTGCCATCTTGATTTGATTGTACCCTGAGAATCTGTCCATAAAGGAGAATACCTTGCATTGTGCGGTATTGTCAACCAGTACATCGATGTGTGGTAAAGGGAAATCATCTTTGGGGCTTGCCCGGTTCAGATCTCTGTAGTCCACGCACATTCTGACTTTCCCGTCTTTTTTAGGTACAGGCACGATGTTAGCTATCCAAGGAGGATAACTTACAACTTTTAGGAATCCAGCATTGAACTGTTTTTCAACCTCGTCTTTGATCTTTTTTGACATATCAGGCCTACTCCTTCGTAGTTTCTGTTTGACTGGAGTGCTACCTTCTTTGATTGGCAGGCGATGAACTACAATGTCCGTATCAAGGCCTGGCATATCTTCATAGGACCAGGCGAATATCTCGACGTAGTCTCGCAGCATTTGAATCAGTCTTTGCTTGACGTTGTGTTCTAAATCAGCCCCTATTTTGACTTCTTTCTTTTCTTCGTTGCTGCCCAAGTTGATGACCTCAATTGGCTCCTCGTGAGGCTGTATGGCCTTGTCTTCTTGTTCTAGCAGCCTTGCAAGTTCTCTTGGCACTTCACAATCTTCCTCACTTTCGTCCTCAGTTTGGTAGATCGGATTTTCAAAGTCATGACGGGCAATAGCAGAATCGTTGTTGAGTGGATCCAGAGTGTATGTGAATCTGCATGTTAGTTATGTGAGTGTGTGTGAAGAAAAACATAGTTATTTGAAAGTGAAGAAAGAAAGAAAAAGGATCACAAAATTTAAATATGCAAGCGTCCCATGATTTTATTGAATGCACATGATCATGATATGATAAGCCCTTATAGAAGGACCAGTGTGCTAAGGCACACGGCTTTCCAAGCTCATGGTTCGATTGTTCAGGAACCATTTTTATCTTTGCACAATATACACAAAGAAAACAGGAAATGGCATTTACTCCTGGTCAAAGGAGATCACATCCTCAGCTTTCCAGTTGTTCAATCCACTGTTGTGAGCAGGGAGTATCCAGCTGTTCCAGTTGCAGTTGTCTTCTTCATCTTCCACAACATTGATTTCATTAGTGGGAAAATGAGCCGGTGATCCTTCGGGATAAGTGATATACTCTGCTGGATACGAGAGCCCAGGCTGAGATATCTCTGTTGGCTGAGCAAGATGCTCGATAAGGCCGTCCCATGCAGTCGGGATGATGTTTTGAATAGAGACTTGTGCATCCTGATGAGGAGTGTATGCTGACAGAAAGCAACCCTCGTTATTCGGTATTTCCCTGGCTTTTTCAAGAGCGAAATTGTCATCATACTGTTCATCCCATCCAGTTGGGACAATGTCCTCCATAGCAATTTGTGAGCTCGGAGGAGCGGAGTATTTCACCATATAGTCATATTTGCCGCTGGGTTCTCCTAGCGTGTCCCATACTTCTTTGGGTGGATTTTGATAGTGCTCAGTGACGGGACTTGTGAAACTTTCGTCATTTCCAATTTGATCACCCCATCCAGTCGGGGTAATGTCTTCCATAGCTATATAAGAATTCTGAGGTGCGGCATACTGATAACTATACCCGCCGTTTGGTTCTCCCACAACATCCCACATTCCCATGGAAATAGGTGGAATTTCATCTGGATATGGCTGAATGATATGGTTCATGAACACTCCTTCATCTTCAATAGCGTTTACTTCTTGGCTAACGAAGTGTGACATTAATCCTCCAGAACGAGGACTTTGATCATTCTTTTGATTTTCACTATCATAGCCCAGACCTAGCTTGTCAGACTTGTAGGGTATATCGGGAAGACGTCCCCATACTGTGCAATCACCCTGTTCAATCATGGCTTTGGCATCTTTGAGAGAAGCCATAGTTGTAGTTGGAGTAGCAGGAATATGCTTGGTGGTAGAGACATCTGGGGAGACCACCTCAAATGATTGGCATGGAGTTTCGATGAATTCGTCCTCCAACTCAACATATTTGGAATTGCTTAGGTGACTAGCCACATATTCCTCTTCGCCATAGACTGTGACAATCTTTCCTTTTACTGGATATTTTAACTTCTGATGCAGGGTAGAAGTTACAGCATTTGCCCCATGTATCCAAGGGCGTCCAAGTAAACAGGAGTAGGCTGGGTGAATTTCCATTACGTAAAAGATAGAATCAAAGATCTGAGAACCCACTCTGATTGGGAGATTCACTTTTCCGTATACCGTTCTTGTTGACCCGTCAAAGGCTCTTACCACAACATCACTTGGTTGTAACACAATTCCTTCGAAGTCAAGCTTTACTAGTACTGTTTTCGGTAACACGTTCAAAGAAGAACCGTTATCTACCAGCACATGAGATAGAGTGGTGCCATTACATTCAATGGAGATATGTAGGGCTTTGTTGTGATTTTTTCCAGCAGGGGTTAGATCCACATCAGAGAAACCGAGACCATTGTTCACGGTTAGATTGGCAACACAATTCTCAAATTGGTCGACTGAGATCTCTTGGGGCACATGCGCAGCTTTAAGGAACTTCATCAGAGCTTTGGCATGGGCTTCTGAATATTTTAGCAGGGATAGCATTGAGATTTTTGAAGCGGTGTGCCCCAGTTGCTCAACAATATTGTAATCACTCTTGCAGATGATTTTCAATATTTCCTCCATTTCTTGCTTTGATGGATCCTCAGCGGTGATCTCCACCGGGGTTTGAACTTGTTCAACTTGTGGCTCTTTGCCTCGAGCGCTGTCATCTTGATTAGGAACTGGGACTCGGACTGGACCAGCAGCAACATTTGGAGAAATTTCTGGTGAAAAGATTCTTCCACTTCTCGTGATCTTGCTGGTACCCACAATATTACCCACAGTTGGAGTAGTTAACTTTGCGGTCTCTTCAGTCGAGGTACTCTGCTTAACTCCATGAACGTAAACATTAGCGTTGTATCCCCATGGGACAGCTTTGTCTGAGGAGTATGGAAATGGAGTTGGACTAGCAATGACTACTGATGCCACTTTGAGTGTAGCAGAAATTTTGAATGGAGCCTTGGCAGAGATTTTGAATGGTAAGCTGGAGATCACTGAGGCATCCTCTATTCTCATCCCGTTTGCAAAGACTTCGCACAGCACGTCCATACAAGGGAGCCTCTCAAACATAATGATACGGTGATCCATCCACTTTTGAATTCCCATCCTCATATTTTCACAACCATTGGGCAGGCATGAGCAATAAAAGCAGTCGGGGTCACATCCTGGGAAGTAACCAGCTCGGATTAGCTTTCCTTTGACTTCACAGAGTGGAGTTGATAATTCGTTCACATCATAGATGTAAACAGTGTCCAGGATAGCGTTAACAGTTTTGTCATGCTTTGGCATAGGTGCTGTGATGACATTTGGAGTTTCTGGAGGATCGAACTCAATTTCCCCAGCATCTATCATATCTTGTATTTTATTTTTCAGGGCCCAGCAGTGATCTGCGTCATGTCCTGGAAAGTTTGAGTGATAGGCACATGTTGCATCAGGGCGATAATTCGGAGAGGAAGTGTTGACATTCTTTGGAGGACCTTTTAATGTGATCAGATCTGCTTTTAGCAAGTGCTGCAATGCCTGAGAGATTGGCATGTTGATTCTGGTGAAATTTCTTCTTGGTGCATCTGGTCGATGCGTATATTTTGGCTGTTGATCTTTTTGAGGTGCAGATGCGGAGATCAGAACTGCCCCTATAGATTGATGCTGCTCACTTTTGCGACTTTTCTGAATTTGTGTTGCATTGACCTCATTTCTCCCGCTGATGGGCCTTTTTGTAGTACCAGAGGAGGAACCTATTTGAATTTTTCCATTTTGAATGCCACTTTCGACACATTCTCCGGTCAGTATCAGGTCAGTGAAACCTGATGATGAGCTTCCCAGCAAATGGCTATAGAAAGGGCCAGTTAAAGTGCCCATGAACATGTCAACTAGTTCGCGATCAGATAAGGGTGGTTGAACCCTTCCAGCCATATCTCTCCACTTTTGTGCATATCCTTTGAAACTTTCTTTTGGTCCCATAGACATGCCCCTTAGTTGAGTACGGGTTGGCGCAAGATCAGCATTGTATTGGTACTGTTTGTAAAAAGCAGCAGCTAATTCTTCCCAAGTATGAACCTTGGTATTTTCCAGCTGGTAGTACCACTCGAGTTGTGTGCCCGACAGACTTTCTTGGAAGAAGTGAATCCACAATTTGTTATCTGTTGTATGAGGTTGTATCTTCCTCACATAGGATCTCAGATGTAGTTTCGGGCAAGAAACTCCATCATATTTTGCAAAGACAGGAACTTTGAATTTTGGAGGGATAACAACATCCGAGATGAGCCCTAGATCATTGAAATCTAAGCCAGGTATTTTTTGTATCTCCATAGCTTTCATACGGCCTTCCAGCTGTTGGTATTTGTCATCATCCGGTTTGTCCCCAGAATGATCATCTTCTTCATTTGAAGAGAGAGAGGGTTTAGCTGAACCCTGGTTGCTTTGATTGTCTTCTGGTTCACCATCACCGACTGTTTCAGGGATCGGTGGCTTTTTGAACTTTTTGACTGGGATTCTGATCTTTCTTTTCAGGTGACTCAAGCCTACAGATCCTTTGGGCTTCTTTTTCTTCTTGATTATCAGGGCTTTCAGTTCTTGTTGCCCCTTTGCTAGTTCCAGAATTGCCACTTGAACTTGGGCATTCTGTGCTTCAAGATTCTTGATGCTCATTTCAGATTCCATCTCTTCTGACTGAAATAAACAGCGAGAAGATGAGAAATCCGTCATGTGAACCTGTTATGCAATGTGTATGACTGGATGCAATGTGTATGCAATGTATGAAATGTATATGAATGCAAGGTATGAAATGTATATGCAATGCATGAAGTGAAATGTGTGTGCAATGTTTTCAAGGATCTTAGAGTTTAGATTTGTTAAAGAAAAAACAAACGTTAGTTAATCAATTTATTCTCTTTTTTCTTTGCCTCATTTGGGCTTACAAGACAGAAATAAAATAAATGATCCTTCAGGTCTCCCGTGGACGCTTTCTCTTTGCCCCCAGGAATGTGTTGATCTGCTGTTCTTCTTGAAGCTGTCCGGTGAGCTCCAATATCCTTCTCTCATAGTCCTGGCAGTATGCTTTGAAGGTGTCTCTTTCCTCTTTTAGTTGAACCCAAGATTTTTGCAACTCTTCTAGGTCAGTTGGCATGTCCGGGTGTAGAATAACTTGGGGTTCATATCCTTCGACCTCTGGTTCAATAGTCACAGGTAGAACAGCGGGATATGGCATAAGGAGTTTCTGAGCGTGAGTACGGACCCATCTGAGGTAAGGTTCCATAGGGATAGAATTCCATTGCCCCAGAGTTTTGCTTTCTATTCTATAGACACTGCCCCATGCATGTATGAACTTTCGTCGGTGTCTATGAGAATCACTCTCGTAATCAAACACAATGCCATGGATAATCATGTCATGAGGACCGTTGCTCCTTGCATATCCGAATTGGCGTAGAGCTAGAGAGGGATTGTAAGTGATGCCTCCTTTGATGCCAAGGAGTGGCACATTAGGGTATTCTCCACAATGATCAATGATAGTAATGTCTCTTTGAAAGAAGTTGTTCCACCGGATATCTGAATGAGACAAAGACATAATCCTGCGAGACCATTGCATTCTTTGTTCATTTCTCAATACTGATCGGGGAAGATGAAATGTAAACCACCTAGCCAGTAGTGGTATACAGCACATGAGAGTTCCTCGTTTCTTCATGGTACGAGTGTGTAGAGAATGTAGAATGTCTCCCAGCAATGTTGGTACCGGGTTACGGATTAGGAAAAGGTTGATGATGTGTACACTTATGAACTGGTCGGGATTAGGGAATAAAACCAACCCATAGATCAAAAGTGCCATAACTTCCTCAAAAGCTGGATAACTTTTGTTTTCTAACAGTAGTCGAGCCTTTTCCAACAAGAACTTGGCAAGCACACCCTTAACTCCACTCTTTGTTTCCCAATTGGACTCAATTTCTGATTTTCGCAGATGTAAAGCAGCGGCAATAACTTCAGGTTTTGGAATCCTTTCTAAACCAGTGAAAGGTAATTGATTTCGAACAGGCAATCCCATTAGTTTAGAGAATTCTTCCAAAGTGGGTACCAACTGGTAATCAGGAAAGGTAAAGCAATGATGTTCAGGGTCAAAGAACTGGAACAGGACTCGTATCATGTCTTCTTCAAATTTTGAGGTAACCAAATGGAGTAGGTGACCATGCCTTTCGGTGAATTGAACATTCCTGGGGAATTCTGACACTAAGTCTTTTAGTTCAGATGGTACTGTTGAGATGTTGATTCGGATGTAATCTTTGGTGGCGGGAGCCATTACCTGCAAAAACAAAGGTAAACTCTTTGATCCTTGAAGTGTTTGGTGCAAAAATGATATGCTTATGATGCAAACATGTGGCACACAAAAACAAATCAAACAATAGCCTTAGGTTTAAAGGCTTGCATGGAGCTGATAGGTGATACCCTCCCCACTGAAGTTGAGTTGGTTAAAACCTGTCCTAGAATAGTATTCGGGTTCTATGATCCTTGGAAGTAACATCTCAATACGGCGCTCGAGTGGCCGATCAAAATATTCCTCGAGGATAACTAACTTCGATCAATTTCAAAGCTAGCCACTTAATAGGCCACAAGTCAAGTTCAACTAAAAAGGTTCTAAGACAAATTAGTGTTTAATGACATTTCGGAAGCCTAATATACTCCTTGATCGTTTTCAAGGGACATCAGTATAAACCAAAGTATCGCACTAATGATGACTACCAGATCAACCGTATCGGTACATGCCGTACAGTTTCCTTGGTCTATTGTCATATACTTAAGGTATCTCGAGATTCGGGTTAGAATCTTCCACACAAGCAAAATACCCAAACAAACCTTTGAAAAATAGAGCAATCAAGTTAATCAATTGAAAACATCGAAGTAATCTATTCTCTTAAGGTAACCCCTTTTGAAAACATTTTGTTTTTTGAAAGTATCTCCCCAGCAGAGTCGCCAGTTCTGTGGACCTCCGTTTTTATCCGGGCCATACCTCTGTTCTGGAGAGATACGTGAACTGACTCTTTTTTATCGCTTAATGCTTTCGCATTTTTGAAAATTCACAGAGTCGCCACCGACCTTTTATTTTATCCAATTAAGGAAAGGTTTATAAAAGAAACAGAAAAAAGACCTTTAAGAAATTCTGGGTAAGGGGGTAGGTTATACAAAGGGAAGGTGTTAGCACCCTTTGTATCCATGGTTATCCATGGGCTCTTAAGTTTGCTTAGCTCACTTGTTTTTCGATTACTTTTCAATTGCTTTAGAATGCTCATATGTGGTTTCAAATACCTTTGTAAATTGAATTTTGTAATGATCCGTGTGCGGATGTATACAAAATGCTTGTTTATCTTTCGAAAGATGTTTTGAAAAGAACGTTAACTTTGTAATGATCCGTGTTTGGATGTATACAAAGTATTGTCTTTTTGGAAAGTTTTGTTTTGAAAAACAACAGTATATGAGAATTTTGTTTGTTTTGATTTGAGCAAGCAAACTAGGAGGTCTACCCTGAGTTATAAGGTCTTTATCCTATTTCCTTTAAAAATCTATCCTTTCACCGGATACAAACAAAAGGTTCGATTTTGTACTCAAAACAGTGGAATTTTGACTTTGAATATTTTGAAAAGAATGAGAAGGGATTACCTTAAGAGGTGCAAGTGTGATTGTGATTGGATTCAGATATTTTATCTTTGAAGTTAGTGATCTAACAGTTCAATTTTATCTTTGACATACACGCAGTTTATATGTGCGGGAAATTAAAATGCGGAAATGTAAAGTGCGGAAAGTAAATCTACGCTATTACATCGATTGTGCAGGAAATGTAAACTAGCCTATTTACATGAATTTGACATCCTATACATTTATCTAGGAATTTAAATTGCAAGAAAAATAAAAGGCATGTTTTTGGATTTTTTATGATTGGTTTTAATTATAATTAATGCATGATTAATTAAATTAAAATGAAGAAAAATGATGAAAATAAGATTTAAACCTAGGAACTAAGTTTAAAATATGTACAAAATATTTGTCAATTAATTTTTAAACAAAACTAATTTTTTTTGGAATTTTTGAAATTTGATTTGAAATTAATTAAGTTAATTAATACATAATTATGCAAATAATTATACAAATAATTAAAACTTAAAGAGAAAATTATTCAAAATATGTACAAAATTAGTTTATAGTATATAAACAATATTTAATATAAAGAACAATTTTTTTATGATTTTTTGATTGGTTAGAATAATTAAAAAGCAAATATATAAATATATACTAATTAATTATGCAAAATATTGAAATTTTGAAGAAAAATAAAATATTTTTATTTCAGAAAATAATATATTATTTTAGAAGTCTAAAAATATTTTTTGTGTATTTTTTGGATTTTTAAAACTATTTTTAAATAATTTTGCAAAGAAAATTAAAATAGAAATAAAAAAAATAAAAGGATACGATCAGGTGTGGTGGATAAGTGTGGTCTATGGTGTGGATCACTTGTCTGGTGCGTTGGATGAGCTGGCTAGTGGATCTGATGGTCACTAGCATGAGGGACCATACCACGTGATGTACCTGCAAAACACAGAATCCAAGATTAATTCAAAAAAACACGCGCGCGCCCTCCAGCCAATCAGAGGACGCCACGCATCGTCTTCTTCCTCAGGATGGGCTTTTACACCTTTCATTTGCAGGTGGTGTAAAAACTCCAACCTTTTACACCTGTTGAAAATAGCGAATACTAGCAAACACTAATATAAATCTGGCGCGATACCATGGTTCAGTTCGTATTGTTCATGCGATTCTAATGGTGCTATTTAGAACTCATAATTTTGCATGGATAGTAAAACCCCAAATTTAAAGGTTCGAACCCTAAAATGGTGATCCTACGTATAGGCGTCCAAACTTCAATTAAGTTTCCAGAAATGATTAGGACCTCAAACCAAACACAAATACATGTCTACATCTTGTTAAACATGCATGAATGACCAGATACGAGTTGATTTAGATTTGAACAAATTATGACCTGTATAGCTCGAATTAGTGAGCTTCAAGGCTTGCAATTGATTGGAATACGTTCAATGATACTTGAGGATTGTATTTGAGTGTTTAATTTGAACTGAAACAAGATAGAAATTAAAATTCGAATTTTGAATTTCTTTGAAAAATTTCAAGTGATTACAAGTGTGTTATCAGCAAGGCTTTGTTTCTGAACTTGTCTCTCTTATTACTGAAGTATGGTAGCCTATATATAAGCATTGAGTGCTTAGAATTGAAGCTAAGAAGCATCTAGTTGCCTTTGTGGAATTCTTGAATTTTTTATATTAAAAAGCTTTGAATTATTGACCAAGTCTTCTTGTCTTCAATGCTCTTGCCTTGCTCTTCAATTCTCTGCAGAAAAATGAAGATTCCTTGGGTGAGTCATGCTTAAGATTTAAGCCATCCATTATCCTTTCATTTTTCTTTTTAATTTAATCTTAAAATAAGATAAAATTATGCAAAAAATGAATAAAAATGGTGTGGGCTTAGTCTTGGTCGTGGGAGGCCCATAATATCCTGGAAATGATGTTTGAACCATGAAAACTTGGCCCCATTTGGAAAAAATGCATTTTTGAGCAATGTTGGTTTTATGCATTTTCCAAAATTTAGCCAACTTCAACAAGGTGTAAATCCCTCAATTTTTGTCATATGAAGGAGATCTTGCACTTTTTGGAAACCTCAAAGAGTCCTCTAACCAATGCCTTTGGTCGCATGTCAAAATGATTTTTGATGCTCCTTGTGTGTCCTTTTGAAAAAAGTGTCTTTTTGTTGACTTTGAAAATGACCTGTAATGTCTTTGATCATATTTTTCAAATGGTGAATCCAATGACCATGGGATCAATGGCATTTGAAAGATAATTGAATTTCCTTCAAAATGAGCTTTGGTTTGAATTTTTTGGATGAAGGATGAGAGAGTTATGATCAGTCAAAGTTGAGTTGACTTTTCAGGCAAAAACCCTAATTTTGAATCTTAGGGTTTCGTTGATTTTTGATCTTTCCTTGATGAATTATGATCATCCAATGATCAAATGATGAATCCTTTGACAAAATATGGACTTTGACAAAAAATTTCATTTTTGACTGTCTGTTGACTTTTTTGGTCAAACGGGTCGTCTGTTGACTGTTTGAGCTGCTGACGGTGCGTCTGAGTGAATTGAAGTTTGAAAATTTGTATGATGGTACTTTGAGATATATGGATGTGTATGAAATCCATTTGAGCTCTCAAAAACTTGTTTCTCCTGTAAAAACAAGAAAACCCTAGTCAGGGACTGTTTGTGTAGGAGACAGTTAAGCGTACCTGATTTTTGTGCAGTGTTGAGTCTCTGCTAATCGCGTGATATTCAGAAGACTTCTAGAACAAAAATCTTGGAATTTTGAATGGTGAAAGATTGATTTGATTGATGGTACAAAACTCTGAGAATTGTACTGCCAGCGGTTTGGCTGTCAACTGACTGTCCAGGTATTGGTGTAGCAGTTAGAGTGAAAAATCAACAGTCAAAGTTAATTTTCTTTTTTTGTTGTTTTTGCTTTTTGTTTTATTTGAAAAATGAAAGTTTATTTACATGACTTGTTAAAAAAACACAGACATAATAAATAACTAATATTTACTGTATGCGGGCAAAATTACCGATAATAACCCTGAAAATCATTTAATGCACAGAAAAATGAATATTTGACTGGCAGAAAACACATAAAATTTTATCTGAGTAATTAAGCAATATTATGACAAGTAGTACAATATTTAATACTGACAATACAAATATTACATACTATATTGAACAGTACGACGAATAAATGGTACATTTAAGAAATACGGCAAATCTTAAAAATGACGATTGATAACCCATGCTACAAATAGTAACATGTAGATGATTGGGAGCATAAACATCCCAGGTCCACAGTGTTCCGGGCTATGTAGACAGAAGAAAGACATGATCACCGTAGCAATGGTGATGACCATAAGAAAACACGTTTCCCACCGCTTCGCCATTTTGTCGGGGAAGAAGAAAGGATGGATTATGAAGTGGAAATTTGAGAGATGAATTAGAATTTGATGTGAGATTTTATGGAAGAAAATGAGAGGTATTTATAGAATGGAAAGAAGGATAGAGACGTTGGGGAACGATGTGATTCCGTACAAAAGGAAATTTTGAGTGGAAGTAAGATTTGAAAGAAAGTGTATGATAGTGTTGGGAAAAAGAGAGATGTGGAGAATAAAGTTAGGACTTGATTTTTGAAAAAGAGATTTGAAAAGATTTTTGAAAATAATGGAATATAGTACTAAAATTAGTGGGAAACAAAAGATAATAATAATCTACTTGTTACCAGTACAGTCTGAGTTTCCTGATTCTGCGCCTGCAAAAAGATTTAACTCTGTACCAATTGTGTCAGTACTATTTATCTGTAAATAAATAAATAGCATGTGTGAAGTAATAAACAGTATTTGGCGTTTGCGTAAGAATAAATTCAACTGCAAGCCAAATTACTGTATAAGAAAAATTCTAAAAACTAAGTATTTCATATGTCAGGATCTTTGTTGAAATAAAAATCCATGATTATATGAGACTTTTAATTTTCAGATTGGAGTTTTCTTGAAAAATGATGCGGGCAAATTTTGGGGTATAACAATGACGAGTCTGGTCGAAAAGAGTATGCAATATACTACCTTAGCAAAAAGTTTACCGAGTGCGAAACAAGATACTCGCTGCTTGAGAAAACTTATTGCGCTTTGGTATGGGTTGCTCGCCGACTGAGACAGTATATGTTGAATCATACCACCTTATTGATTTCCAAAATGGATCCAATTAAGTACATATTTGAAAAACCTGCATTAATTGGAAGGATTGCTCGCTGGCAAATGTTGCTATCAGAATATGATATTGAATACCGAGCTCAAAAAGCTATAAAAGGAAGTGTGTTGGCAGAGTACCTCGCTCACCAACCAATTGATGATCATCAATCTATCAAGATAGACTTCCCGGATGAAGATATAATGTATTTGAGAGCTCAAGATTGGGATGAGTCGTTGCCAGAAGAAGGGCCAGATCCTGGATCCAAATGGGGTTTAATTTTTTATGGAGCTTCTAATGTTCATGGCCATGGTATTGGTGCCATTATTATCACTCCGCAAGGTTCACATGTTCCTTTCACTGCAAGGATATTTTTTTATTGTACAAATGATATTGCTGAGTATGAAGCTTGCATCATGGACTTGAAGAAGCCATTAATCTGAGAATTAAGATTCTTGATGTTTATGGAGATTCCGCGCTTGTGATTAATCAGATTAAAGGAGAATGGGAAACGCGTCATCATGGCTTGATCCCTTACAAAGATTACTCCAGAAGACTGTTGACATTCTTTAATAAAGTTGAATTCCACCACATCCCTCGAGATGAGAATCAGATGGCTGATGCTTTAGCCACATTGTCCTCCATGTATAAAGTGAATTTCCATAATGAGGAGCCTCGGATTATAATCAGGCGTTTTGATAGACATGCTCATGTATTTGCAGTTGAGGAATCAGCAGATGAGAAGTCTTGGTATTATGATATTAAGCATTTCCTTCAGACCCAAGAGTACCCACTTGGGGCATCAAATAAGGATAAAAAAACTTTGAGGAGATTGGCTGGCAGTTTCTTCATCAATGCGTATGTTTTGTATAAAAAAATTATGACATGGTTATGCTCAGATGAGTGGATAGACACGAAGCAGACATGATGATGCATGAAATTCATGAGGGTTCTTTTGGTACTCATGCCAATGGACATTCGATGGCTAAAAAGATGCTTAGAGCATGTTACTATTGGCTGACAATGGAATCTGATTGCTATAAGTTTGTAAAGAAGTGTCACAAGTGTCAAGTGTATGCTGACAAAATTCATGTGCCTCCGACACTTCTCAATGTCATTTCCTCTCCATGGCCTTTCTCTATGTGGGGTATTGATATGATTGGCATGATTGAACCCAAGGCTTCGAACGGACATCGATTCATCCTGGTAGCAATTGATTATTTTACCAAGTGGGTAGAAGTTGCTTCATATGCTAATGTGACAAGGCAAGTTGTGGTCAGATTTATCAAGAACAACATTATCTGCCGATATGGTGTGCCGAGCAAGATCATTACTGATAACGGCTCGAATCTGAATAACAGTATGATGAGAGAACTGTGTGAAAGCTTCAAAATTGAACATCACAACTCTCCGCCTTATAGGCCAAAGATGAATGGAGCTGTGGAAGCAGCAAATAAGAATATTAAAAATATTATGCAAAAGATGGTTGTTATGTATAAGGACTGGCATGAGATGCTCCCTTTTGCTTTGCATGGGTACCGTACGTCTGTTCGTACTTCAACTGGGGCAACTCCCTTTTCTATGGTTTATGGCATGGAAGTAGTGCTCCCCGTCGAGGTTGAGATTCCATCATTGAGAGTTTTAATGGAAACCAAGTTATATGAGGCTGAATGGTGTTAGAGCAGGTTTGATCAATTGAATTTGATAGAAGAAAAGAGAATGACGGCTTTATGACATGGTCAGTTATACTAGAAAATAATGAAGAAAGCTTTTGATAAGAAGGTTCGACCTCATGTATTCAGAGAAGGCGACCTCGTGCTCAAAAGGATCTTGTCTTTCACCTCCGATTCAAGGGGCAAGTGGACTCCTAATTTTGAAGGACCATATGTTGTTAAGAAAGCCTTCTCTGGCGGTGCATTAATTCTTGCAACTATGGATGGAGAATAGCTCCCACGTCCCGTGAATATTGATGTAGTCAAGAAATACTTCGCCTAAAAATAATAAAAGAATAGCTCACTAAGTTGAAAACCCGAAAGGGCAGCTTAGGCAAAAAGGAGCGTCTCGGTGGGCTGAAAACCCGAAAGGGAGGTCCAGGCAAAAATTAGAGACATAAACAGAATAAAATACCAGGTGGACTGAAAACCCGAAAGGGCGATCCAGGCAAAAGTTAGGGATTCATGGCAAGTAATTACATCAGACAAGACTTGATCATCAGCAGTCATCTGTTTATCATGAGAAGTTCAACACATTTCAACGGAAGCCTTTGCTCAGGGATTCCAAGTTGAGAGAGAGGATGGGGTCATTGCATTTCAATGTACCTTTTCCACAAAATTACCACTTTCCAAACTTTGTAACCATCCATGGGGTCTTGCCATTTGCAGGCTACCATTCTATTAATAAAGTTTGAGCCTTTGCCCATTATTTGCAATCTTATTTATTTCATATCTCTTAAATGTCATTTATGGTTGATAGTAATTTTTGAAACAAAAAGAAAATTGATTTCAACAAAATCCTTTTTGAAAAATATTAAAAGAAGTTTTATTTTGATTCGTGAGTGCATTACAAGGAATGGATATGTTGATGTACTCATGTGCAAGAGAGGAAAAACGTATTCCAATTGGCATATCTTTGGCCTAGTTCGAATATGATGTAGAACTCAGCTATTATGTTCTCTCAGCTCCGATGTTTCCTCAGTGCTGAGTAGCATTTATTCCAAAGCCATCAAAAGCTTGTTGTGGCTCATGTTTGTGAATGATACCTCAAGTGCTCAGCTTGAGACATGCTTGATTATGTTACTCTTATACTCTATCTCTTGAGTTAATCCTTGTGCTAAGTTTTGGCAGCATATGCATCAAAAACAGTCATGCATTCACATTTGCTATCATGAAGTTTACTGTCAATCAGATTGCTCTTTCATTTAGAGTGTCTTTAAGCAGAAAATACTCACTTTCCTTGAAATCCCCACTGAATTTGTTTCTATGTGGATAATATGTTTCAGTTACGGACAGAAATCCAGTGAGTTATTCCCTCACTTGATCCGGTCTTTTTTGGCAGCTTCATTCCATTTGGCCATGGATTGAATTTTGGTCGCTGGATGATGAATGTTGAGATTGTGCACTTGTGTTTGCACCCTCAATCTTTGAAAAGAAAAGCAAAGTATTATTGATTGCTCCTCACCTTCAGTGGAACGTTGGTGAATCTTATTATATGTTACCGTCAGTGGTACGTCGATGCATCTCTTATCACCTTCACTGGAACGTTGGTGTATCTTATTATATGTTACCGTCAGTGGTACGTCGGTGCATCTCTTCTCACCTTCAGTGGAACGTTGGTGTATCGTATTATATGTTACCGTCAGTGGTACGTCGGTGCATCTCTTCTCACCTTCAGTGGAATGTTTGTGTATCTTATTATATGTTACCGTCAGTGGTACGTCGGTGCATCTCTTCTCACCTTCAGTGAAACGTTGGTGTATCTTATTATATGTTATCGTCAGTAGTACGGCGGTATATCTCTTTTCTACCTCTAGTGGAACGTTGGTAGCTCACCTTCAGTGGAACATTGGTGTATCTTGTTATATCTTCATCGTCAATGGCACGTTGATGTATTTTGTTCATATCATCAGTGGAACGATGGTATATTTTATTGTCAATGGCACGACGATATATCACTTTTCATACCTTCAGTGGAACAATGGTATATCTTCATCGTCAATGGCACGTCGATGTATTTTGTTCATATCATCATTGGAACGATGGTATATTTTATCGTCAATGGCACGGCGGTATATCTCTTTTCTACCTCCAGTGGAACGTTGGTAGCTCACCTTCAGTGGAACGTTGGTGTATCTTGTTATATCTTCATCGTCAATGGCGCGTCGATGTATTTTGTTCATATCATCAGTGGAACGATGGTATATTTTATCGTCAATGGCACGGCGGTATATCTCTTTTCATACCTTCAGTGGAACGATGGTATATGTTATCGTTAGTGGTACGACGATATATCTGTTTTCTACCTCCAGTGGAACGTTGGTAGCTCACCTTCAATGGAACGTTGGTGTATCTTATCATATCTTCATCGTCAATGGCACATCGATGTATTTTGTTCATATCATCAGTGGAACGATGGTATATGTTATTGTTAGTGGTACAACGATATATATCTTTTCTACCTCCAGTGGAACGTTGGTAGCTCACCTTCAGTGGAACGTTGGTGTATCTTGTTATATTTTCATCGTCAATGGCACGTCGATGTATTTTGTTCATATCATCAGTGGAACGATGGTATATTTTATCATCAATGGCACGGCGGTATATCTCTTTTCATACCTTCAGTGGAACGATGGTATATGTTATCGTTAGTGGTACGATGATATATCTCTTTTCTACCTCCAGTGGAACGTTGGTAGCTCACCTTCAGTGAACGTTGGTGTATCTTATTATATCTTCATCGTCAATGGCACGTTGATGTATTTTGTTCATATCATCAGTGGAACGATGGTATATTTTATCGTCAATGGCACGGCGGTATATCTCTTTTCATACCTTCACTGGAACGTTGGTAGCTCACCTTCAGTGGAACGTTGGTGTATCTTGTTATTTTCATCGGTAATGGCACGTCGATGTATCTTTTCTACCTCCAGTGGAACGTTGGTAGCTCACCTTCAGTGGAACGTTGGTGTATATTGTTATATTTTCATCGTCAGTGGTACGTCGATGGATTTCTATTCATATCATCAGTGGAACGATGGTATGTTTTCTGTTAATGAAAGATTAGTATTCTGATTCTCCAGTGAAAGGTGATATATTTTCTCATCCCCAGTGAAAGAGGATGCATATTTTCTCATCCCCAGTGAAAGAGGATGCCCCCCTTTTTTTTCGCTCACCTCCTTTTTTGTCATTTTACCAATTTTCCACCTCATCAAAATTAATTACCTTCATTAATCCCATTTTAACCTCATTTTACCATTTAAACACCATTTAAACACAAGTTAATTACCAAAATGTTAAAAGACCAAATTGCCACTACTCTTGCTCCAATCCTATAAATAGAGGTCTTTACTCTCTCATTTGACAAACTTGGAAAGCCAACAAAATCCTTGCAATTTCAATCTTCATCCCTACCAAATTCACCAAAGCTCTTATTCTTTCATAAAGTTTGTGAGTCACATCTTGAACCTCACAAACTTTGAGCTAAACCACCATCCATTTCACTCTTTTTTCTTCAATTGTTGAGAGATCAAGATTTGTGTTGGTGATTCTTGAAGTAGATCTAAGTTTTGTTCAAGATTTAGTAATTTTCTTCATCCTTTTTCATCTATCATAATGTGATTTGTAACACCCCGATTTTTAACAGCGCGAGTGTATTTTTTTTCAAAATTAATGCCTTACAAAATATGGACCACTGTCCTTTTAGGAATAATAAAAATGATAAATCAGAGTACGAGCTTTTCGGTCTAAGTATTTTGCATAAATAGGCCCAGCGCAATGCCCAAGGTCATAAAATATTTGACCACTTGAATATAATTGCGTACAGAGTATTTGACAACAAGTAAAGGTCAAAACCACACACACAAATTAAGCATTCAACTTTAACAACAAACTTCCCAAACAAACACAGACAACACTCTGAAACAAAACCCTAAGCTGATCTTGAACTCCTAGCCAAAGACATTCACATCTTGCAAGTCTTCACGACACCAGGATGCCTTAACTATCCCCAATTGCTAACAGCCTGGGTGGTCGTTAGCCACAACAAAATAATAGTAGAGGGTCATGATCTAAAAATAGCATACATGAAAGAATATACACATGCAAGTAAAACATGATATACAACAGTCACAATATTTATTTCAACAAATAAAGTAATGCACAAATATCCAAATGCAGACTCTACATGGGTGTGATCCCCCTAACCGGGTTCCTCACATGCATGAATTCCAGAATTTTACCTCTCCGCAGAGAGTCGTAGGCACATCCTACTAAAAAGGTTCTGCCTCACTAAAAGTGATCCCAACAGACACCGAGGTACTGCCTCACTAGAAGTGATCCCAACAGAAACCAACTCAATAAAATCCCGCATGATTAGGTGGGCTCGTCCTCTAAAGTCCTCACCCGGTGCAGTCCTCTCGACATACACGCAACTATGATATGCATGAGCACATATATGCAAATGCATCATAATATTTCTCAATAGTCAATTCATATATTCAACAAATCATATGAACTTACATAATCTTCACATATGTAATCATAACCACAAGTCAATTCATATATTTTCAACAAATCATATGAAAACACATTCTCAAGTTTAGCATCACAGCAGAAACACACATCCCCAACCGGGCACACAATCATTCATACCAGCACATATGCATTCAATCATATATAATATCGTTAGAAAGTGCCCTTACCTTAGCAAGCTTCCAACACATTCAACTTACGCTACGTGAGAATGATTTGCCACTCTAGACGAAGTCTCTTGTCCGGTTCACACTCTGAACCTTTTTAAAATACACAATTTAATTAAGTTAATACAAACCCAACTACATCCATAATGAGGGATTTACCTTGGCCACTTACCTAATCAATTAGGTTTAGATTTTTATTACCATATTACTAACCTAATCATTATATATTAGGAATATATCTTTTCAAAGAAGAAAAATGGTTTTTCTCTTATAAGAAAATATACTAATTCAAATATTTCTACACCACTGTTTTAAATTCATTTATTATTATCAGTAATTGGTTCTTGCGATTTTAATTTAAAAGATATATTCAAAATTGAAAAGTCCTTAAAATGTTATTATTTTCGATATTAAAATAAATTCGTATCAAATATGATAATTTCTCTTTTGTTTTTGAACAAGAATAAGAGTGTTGTGTTTTGAAAATCATAACAATTTTTTTAAACAAAGTTTATATGCACAATAATTTTGTATTGTTAATTTGAACAAGTTTATATAATATAAATTCTATCTTCAAAACAAAGTAGGGAAATTATAAATCAATTTAAGTCTCATATAATTTCTGTTTCCGTCTAGTCTCGATTAAAATTAGAACAATAAGACTACCATTTATCTCAAAGCATTAGTAAAATCAAATTTGTTTCCTCAAAAAGAAACATAAATCAAACATAACTAAAATAAATTGTTATTGAAATATTTAAACTAAGATATAATACTAAAACCGTACTATTTGAAATAATCTCTGAATAATATTTAACTTCTTAAAATATCAAGTCAAAGGTTTTCAAAACGTTAACTATAATTAGTATTTAATTCTAAAAATTAATAATTATTTTTAAGTTTTAAATTACAACAGAGTTGTTATATTAATATATAGGTGACATAAAAATTGAACTATGAGAATGAATAAAATTTATCATAAAAACTCAGCCGAATTTCTCGTCTTTGACTGTATTGAAATGTCCGAAATATTCATGCTTCCAGATCTGTAGCGTTGACGGCATCAAAGTCATTAATCGAAACTAATCTTTCAACCTGAAACAAATGAACACCGCACAAAAACGGAAAAACAAAATACCCGCACAAAGACGAGAAATCAAAATACACCACAAAAATATGGGAAATCAAAACAAACGATGACCCACGAAATCACAAAAAAAAAAGACAAAAAGAAAAGGTGTGAAAATCACTTATTTAAGAAATAGATAAACAAAAATGATTTGGGGGGGTGATTTTGGATCAAAATTGATCCTAAATCACCCCTCTTTGAGAGAGAGGAAGGAAAAAGAAGAAAAGTGACGCTAATTTAATGACCAGTAAATCAACAACAAATTTAAACAACCTAAAGCCATGAGTTTTTTCTTTTTAAACAAAAGAGTAACTACAAAATCAATTAATTAAAATTAAATAGTAGTTTTAGATATAAAATATATTTTAAATAAATACAATCCAAATAAAATTGATTTGATATCCTTATATAAAAGTGCCATAAGATTGGTCTACTTGATAATGAATCAATTTAATTTTATAATCATACTTAGAAATTTAGGAATTTTATTTATAAATTAAACTCACTATTTTCAATTAAATTTAATAAAAACAATTCAACAACAACTAGACAAGCTAGAGCTAGGACTCCTCCTTTTTTTTGGAAAGAGTTAATCCAACCTCAATTAATCAAAATAATAGTAAATTTATCCTCAAAGTCTATTTATATCTCTAGGATGGTAAAACATGAGTACTAGGTTTTTAGACCAAAATTTAAATATAGCAATTTAGAATGATAAGAATAATATTTGTATTTCTTATGGCCAAGATCAATTCTTTCATTTAAACAAACTAAGTAGATATTAACAAGAGAAAGTAAAAGAATTTGTCTCACCATAAAAACTAGATATGAAGCTCTACCATAACTCATGGATCAACTTTGATTCACCACTTTTCTTGAGATTCTTACTTGAATGTTATATGTGAAGATTTATGATTCAAATTTCAAATTTTACCAACACTTAATTTTTGTTTTTATTATCTCTTAACAAATAAAAGAAACATGTAGGCAGAAGAGGAGTGTTTTACGTGAGAGAGGAGATGAAGGAATGAATTGAATGACTCTTTAAGACTTGTTTAAATAGAAATTTCAAAACCATACTAGCCATTGGATGAAGTAGTGGTATGTGATAAAGTTGATCTTTAGGCATTAGATCATTTACTCACATGGCATCTAATGATGACTTTGTGAGAAAATATCATGATATTTTTAGTTTCTAAAAATTAAACTATTACTCCCTCCGTCTCATAATAAGTGTCTCATTTGCATTTTTTTGTTGTCTCAAATTAATTGTCCATTTATAATTCCAATGCATCAATCATTATTATTTTTCCACTATTATACCCCTATTTATTAACTTTCACGTTATTCAACTACTATTAATAGGGATATTCTAGTAAATGACATTAATTTTTTTACTAAAACCAACACATCCAATCATTTTCTTAAAAACCGCGCATTGCTCAAATAGGACATTTATTATGAGACGGAGGGAGTAATAAGGATAAAGCTAACATGTGCCCTTGGGGCACATGTTAAGAAACTTAAATATAGTAAATTTGTATTGGAAAACGTAACAAACACATTAATTATAAACTTTTTATGAAAACAATGCACAATTTCTAAGTAAAAATTTCTACATTTAGCTCTTAACATGTGCCCTGAAGGCACATGTTAGCATGACCCTTAATTTAATACTAACTAGTGGGATACCCGTGCTATCGCACGGGATCGTTTGGGTTTAACATTACGTGGATAAGATCTATCTTATAAAGTTATTCCGTATACATTTAAACAATACACATATTAATTGGATGACTATTGGAATAAAAATTAAACATGTAGTATGTTAAATAATAGTTAACGATATAAGAGCTAATAATACATCCAAATTTTTAGCTCTTTAACTAAAACAATAATTACACGTCGCAATATGTCCTTTGTCAGTTTTTAAATTTGTTTTACGGATCATAAACATTCATATAATCACAAATATAAACAAATAATATGTAGCAACCTTTATGCATTGATTAAAATAATATAACAACACTATACTTATTTGATCCAATATAAAAATACTTAGAACCCGTTTATAAAAACACTTATTTGATCCAACGATGGGTAAAATAATTTTATAAAAATAATTAGTAGATTTTTCTTGTTTATTAAAATATTTGTAACTTGTTTTCGTTTATAAAAATAATTGTATCACCAATATACTTTTCGCATTTATAAAAATATTTTTAACTTATTCACGTTTATAAATATAATTGTATTAGTAGTAGACTTTTCCCGTTTATAAAGTTATTTGCAATTTATTTTCGTTTATAAAAATAATTGTATCAACAATAGTCTTTTTTCGTTTATAAAAAAAATTGTATCAACAATAGACTATTTTTGTTTATAAAAATATTTGTAGCTTATTCCCGTTTATAAAAATATTTGTATCAACAATAGACTTATTTTCGTCTATTAACAATATATGTAACTTATTCCCGTTTATTAAATCAGTTGTATCAATAGTTGAATATTCCCGTTTATACAAATATTTGTAATTTATTCCGGTTTATAAAATCAACTGTATCGACATTAGACTTTTACTTTTTTCCGTTTATAAAAATATTTGTAATTTATTCCCTTTTATAAAATCAATTGTATCAACAATAGCTTTTTTCCCGGTTATAAAAATACTTAAAACTTATTCCAGCTTATAAATATAATTGTACCAACAATATTTTTTTCTAATTTATTAAAATATTTGTAACTTATTTCCCTTTATTAATATAAGTGTATCAACAATAGTATTTTCCCTTTTATAAAATATTTATAATTTATTTCCGTTTATAAAATAAGTTAACAGTAAACTTTTCTCCGTTTATAAAATATAAAATATTTGTAACTTATTCAAATTTATAAAATATTTGTAACTTATTTGAAAATATCTGTAACCTAATCATTAATTTAAAAATATTTTTATCAACAATAATTTTTTCCCTTTATAAAAATATTTGCATCAAAAATAGATCTTTTTCGTTTATAAAAATGTTTATATCCAAGATACATCTTTTCCCGTATTTAAAAAGAATGTCGTTTTAAAAAAATTGGATCAACAATATACATTAAAAAATAAAGTAACACTTACTTTTAATTTATGATAAAATAATTTTTTAACTTCTATATTATAAATAATTTAGTTTAAAATTTTTATTTTGTTTTAGTATTTTTATAACTTATAAGATTAAAAAATCTTAAATTTTATAATTTAATATTTGAATGTGGGCACCAACTATAATTTATAAATTGGTTCATTAATTGAGGTCAAACTTTTTAAATAGATGGTAATGTTTTTAATTTAAACGTGTTTCATATTCTTATTAATTTTCTCATAAAAATTCTCACATTAAAAAAATATATTTTATTTCGAAAAAAGAATCTCTAATTTTAAATTTGTATAAATGATTAAAACAAAACTAATTTGTAGTATTAAAAACCTAAGGACCAATATGTGTTATAAAAATATCACATTAAAATAAATAAGTAATAAATTGTAATTACAATATTAAATGATATTTTAACCTTTATTATAGTTGTTATAATTTAATTGCATTTAAGATCTAAACTATTAAAAATTGAAATTGAAACTTAAAAAACTACTTTGAAAATTTGCATTTATTAAATGATAATTTGACCATTATTATATTATTACTTATTTGAATTTGCATTGAAAATTAAGTGAATTATTCATAAATATGGTAATTTACATTTATTATTTTTTTAAAAATGCTATATGGAAAAATTTAAATTTCTTCAATAAATGAATAAAATATTTATTGTAGTTATAAGGGATATGTACAAATATCATAAAGTGATTGATTTATGGATAGAAAAAGTATAACGTGGGAATTTTAAGGTAGAGAAAATAAATCATTTTAAGGAAAAAAAATTTAACATATAAAAATAAGGATTTTGAAAAAATATTAATTAAAATAAAATAAGTATTATATAGATGTGCTAATATAAACAGCGAAGATCTAATTATAAACATTTGATATTATAACAAAATTAAATATTTTGCTTATAAGTTTAGAATACAAAATATATAAATTTATTACAATGCATTTAGATATTAAGAAACAAATCTTGATTAAAAAGGTATAGACATATTACAAAAATAAAAAATAAAAAGAGAGTAATTATAATTATGTAATTATAATTATGGCATAAATTTATTTTATAATTATATCCGGTAATTATAAAAGGAGACTAATTATAATTGAACTGCTATGAAGCAAATATATTCATCTGTAATAAGTGATCAAACCAATCCTATAATTTCTACCAAAAAAGAAATCCTATAATTGAACTGCTATAATTATAATGCATCAACGTTAAGGTTATTCTCAAGTGAAAAAACATGATAAAATTGAACAGAAGACAAAACTGTAAAGAAACAAAGCAATTTTATTACAAAAAAAACACATCTCTCTCTGATTTCATCTTCTTCTCCATGAAAAGAAACAGAACCCACTATATTTGTACCAAAATATGTTTGTGATATTATAATTAAGAAAAAATATATTTGTACCAAAACATGTTTGTACCAAAATATGTTTGTGATATTATAATTAAGAAAAAATTAATTTAATTATAAGTGTTATTTTTGGATTAATATAAGCCACATTCATTATTTACATTAAACTTTCATCATTTTAAAATCAAGACTTTAGTGATAGTATATATAATTTTTACATGATTATGCGATACATTTCCTTTTTAAAAGTTTTGTTTTTCTTTACAATTTACTTGTCATTCTTGTACCATTAACTAAATTTACTTGTCAAATTTATAAAATATTTGTAACTTATTTGAAAATATTTGTAACCTAATCATTAATTTAAAAATATTCATATCAACAATAATTTTTTTCCTTTATAAAAATATTTGCATCAAAAATAGATTTTTTTCGTTTATAAAAATATTTATATCCAAGATACATCGTTTCCCGTATTTAAAAAGAATGTCATTTTAAAAAAATTGGATCAACAATATACATTAAAAAATAAAGTAACTTTTAATTTATGATAAAATAATTTTTTAACTTCTAAGTAATAATAATAAATATTGTTTAATTTTATTATGATGGTAATTGATTGTGTAATCAATTTAAAATGTGTACGATTTTTTTATTAAATAAATAAAATCTACCCTTATTTATTTGAACATTAAAGCTTAAAATTTAAGCAGATGCAACAATTTTTTAATAAGTGAAGCTTCCCTCAACAATTTTTTATTTTTATTTTACATAATAAATTTTAAATTTCACTCGACAGTTTCTTAATTCATACTACAATTACACTATCTTCTTAAAATATTTTTATTATAATTATACATTTATATTTATTTAATATGTGATAAATTCTCTAATAATTTACCATTTTATATAATTATTTATTTAAAAGTTATTGGATTAAAAAAATATAGTTATTTAAATAAAAGTAATCAATTAAATAAACACTATACTACTGTGGAAAATTTTACAGACTTTTGAGGAAAAAAATTATAAATAAAAAAACCTAACAAAAAATACAAAGTACTGGGTCAAATAAATGTAAGCCCAATTTTCTTTTGAAAGCCATCGATTTTTGCAGCCAATCTCTTCTTCCACGCCATCGATTTTTGTAGCCAACTTTTTGCATTATATCAATAAACCTTCATAGCCATGACAATTCCTTCTCTACAACATGAAGAATATCTCCAGTCTTTTATCACCTCCAAACAACAACCTGCCATAACTGTTCAAAACCATTAGAAAAACACAACACTAAATCAAAAAACAAATAAATAGTTCACAATATAATTTTCCACTTCGATCAAAATTCAACAATAACAAATTCAAAACCATGAAAAAAAACAACACAACTACACCGAAAACGAACATATATCTTTAAACGCTTAAAGAAAACAGAAAACATATATGCTTAAATCGTGCTTAAAGAAAACATAAATCTTTTAATAGTGAAACAGTGCAAAGTTAAAAGAAGAAGAATGGGAGGAGAAGTTGTGACATTGATGGGCATATGTGAGGGTTTTATAGAAAAAAACAGAAGTGAATACAAAAGAATAAAGTTGTGTGCCAACTTTGAATACCGTGTGGAACTGCCCTTTGAATACCGTGTGGCCTTTGAATACTGTGTGGAACGCATCAGGGTAAATCTTAATCATTCAATGGAATAAATAATATTATGATTTAAAATAAATATAAATATAAATGGTTAGAATAAGAACTCAACATTTATGTTGGCTGTTCAAATTGAGCTGTCAGTTTAAATGTTGCAACAGAAACGTGATCAGGGTTTAGTGGAATAATTAGTGGAATAAAAATAAATTAAAATCCAACAAAAATGGAGCATTCTTTTCATTTTCCCAAATAAAAAGTTGGAAAGTGACTTTTTAGAAAACTGGAAAGTGGCTTTTCATTTCTCAAGGTTAAATTTGAAATCAAATATTATGTCTTTCCAGCTTCTTGTGTATTAAAATAAATAAAAAATCAGTAAGAAAATAATGAGGGATTGTCATGTCAGCAAAATTAAGATTACAATCAACCATATTGCAGTATTTAACAAATAGACTAATTTGCCCTTAATTATTAGATTAGTTTAAGTTAAACTCAATTAGGGTATACGTGGAATTTCCAGGTACTTTAACTTTTATATATTGTTAATAGATGCCAAACGTGTAGAATTTGAGTAACTTTGGCTTCAAGATTTAAAGTAAACTATATGGAATAAAAAGAAGAATATTTTAAAACGACGTAAAAATATAGAAAAAGAGACCGGAATGAATAACAGTCGAACGCGCATTTGATCGAAAAATAAAAATAAAAATAATAAAATAATCTACACGAAATGAAGTTTAATAAAACAGATTGAAAATGATCAAAATCAAAAATAAAAAATATCCAATTAAACAGGCTCGGATAGGTAAAATTATAACCGTAAATGACGTCGAAAAAAATACAATGAGCTTACCAACACGATCTATGCGCAACATAGATTAATAAAATAGTCTGGTACAATTCAAAACTCAAAATATTTCGCCCGCTAATTTTTCACACGATGTCGAATCGCTTCAACCGATCAGTCTGTAAAACTTCTATTTTAATTTTGACACAAGAAAAAAATATTTTGCATGGATAATTAAAACTATAAGAACATGATGCTAATACTAATAGAGTTTTTGTAGCACTTCGACATGGTCTCAAATTTATAGACAATAATATAAAAAATCAATAAAATAAAATAGCATAATACTATTTAATATTCTCAAATTCTAATTCATACTTTTGTACTTCTATGGGTCTTACATGATTCTTTTGTGCTTGTTTTGATGCATCTTTGATGCTACATTGGTCCTATTTGATGGTGAATTGATGGAAATTTCGTGCTCCAATTGATATGTGATCATAAGGTGTTTGTATGTTTGTTTAAATCAAGTTTCATGCTTCATAATGCTGTTTTTTTGAAAACTGTGCGTAGGAAATCGATTTCCTCCAGAAGGAAATCGATTTCCACTCTGTTTTTTGCGCCAGATTTGAAAACCTGCACTCAGGAAATCGATTTCCTCCATAGGTAAATCGATTTCCCCTGGGACAGAATGTACTTTTTGCTTTTTTATGCTTGTTTTTGGCTTCCTTCTTCCTTCACTTCATTAATATCATTGGATCTAGGATGTTGATAGGTTTGAAATGACCAAATCCATAATATTAGATGAATGATATTAATGATAGTGTGAGTTGATTCTATTTTATGCATTTTATTCTTCTTCTACTTCTCTTTTTTTCTCTTTTGATCGATGAAAGTCTTAACACCTTGAGAATTCTATGGATTCTTGGTAAAGACTAGATCGTTACCTATTTTCTTTTCGTGCGGTATTGCTTTCATAGAGTGATCTACATATCGCTTCTCTCGCATGCATTAGCACATAAAGTTTTGACCGGCCTCGTTGTAGGGTGATTTCTACATAAATCACTTGGCGATCTGCTTAACATAGCGCGATATTTCGTGTCCCGAATAAAAAAAAGATCAAACATGGAAGAGAATTGTATGCGGTTGATTTAAGACTTATGGAAGTTTATCGTGTATTCGCTATAATTTTATCAAGCTTCTGATAAATTTCCATTGAATTTAAATTCGAGAACATCTTTCACTCACCATCGATCTTTCTTACTAACTTTCATAACATACTTGACAAGTTTCAAGATGGTTATCTTTAACATCTAACAATTGACTTTAATTTCCGCATTTTATTATATTGCTCTTTATATTTCTCGCTTTATCGCTTTATTTTATCAGTTCATCATGTTTATCTTTCCGCCATTTTCTCTTTGTCCATTTGGACGTTTATATTTCGTTATTTTCTCTTTGTCCATTTGGACATATTGTTTATGTTTCCGCTATTTTCTTTCTGTCCACTTGGACCATACTTTACTTTTATGCTAAAACACTAATAAACAACAAAAATCTAAAAAACACATAAGGCTCTCTTTCGGACTATTGATTACTATCCCGAGCATTTTGGAGATTCAGACTTATGGACTGAGTACCTCTGGACCCTTATGACATTGTTACTCTGTTGTTGTTCTGTCTGTCTGGCATTGGATTGTTGTCTGTTTATGTGTGCAGGTATTTACTTGAAAGCCCTTGAGGGTTAATTCCAAGGCATTGAGATAAGGATTTCACCCGAAAACAGCCGTTACTCTGCCCGATTTTCGTCAGAATTTTAATGTGCTTAATGCAAAGTGGTGCTAAGATAATAAGTTCCTTTGGATCCCCAAGTGATGTGTTGGTTTAGTATTGATATTCCAAAGGATGGGAAATCTGCCTTGACTCTTAATGTCAGGTGTTGGCTTCTTATTTCGGTTAGACCGTTTCTTTCCTTAGCTTTTATTTTTTATGCACTAGGTTAGCCTCTTCATCTCCTCCCCTTCTTAGATTTTCAAAATCTTCTCCCTTTTTCAAAAAATCTTCTTATGTTTGTAAAACCTTTTTTATATCTTTCTTTAAAAATCTCTTTTGCCCTTAGTGGCTTTTCTTTCAAAGTTTAGACACGATTAATTGTTGTAGTGAGTTGCGATACCCCACGATTTTGAAATTGATTGATATAATGAGATATTCTCCGCGTGAGAGAGCTAGTGGCATACTCGTTGATTTCTATCCGAGTTGGAGCCCTTCTTTCATTTGCGATGCAAAGAACTCATTTGTTCTCATGCTCAAGATCAATGGCTGAGTATTTCTCTCCGACGACGATAAAGTGCTTATTCCTTTTAAAACGGTTTTCCCTTTAAGAGGAACTACATTAGCTCTGACTTCTCCATTGCACCGAGGAGGTATGTAGGCACAAAGCTTAATGCTTTGCCGAGCTTATTTTAAAATAAAACAAACCCTTTTTTTAGCACACACGACATAGATTTTCAAAAAGGTTCCTGTGGAATACCACAGATATGAGGGGTGCTTAAAACCTTCCCCTTGTATAATCAACACCCGTACCTATGATCTCTTTCTTGTTTTAAACTTTAGGTTTTACGTTCTTTTCCCTTTTCCTTTGGAAACAATAAAGCGCGGTAGAGATTTCAAATGAAATATTGAGTCAAGTCAGTCAATGGCTTCGATCTCAGATTTTCCCCGCTACACCTTGTCATGAACATTTAAACTTATGATTCCTTAAAAGTGCTTATTTTAACATGAGCCTTTGTTCAAAAATGATTCCATGCCTTAAATGACTTTTTCGCTGTTATGATCTTGCATTTACTTCCATGAAAAAGTTCTTTCCTGTTTCTACCAAGTTGACTTCTGAAAAGTGATTATTCTTTAATCACGTGTACTTGAAAACGTTATTCAGTGTCATTCTGAGAACGTTCTCTAAGGCAGAATCTTCAAATGATGTTTTGTTTGTATCTTGTGAGTGAAGCTTATTGAAATTAATCTTTTAAAGCTGTCTTAGATTAAATCACTCAAAAGCACTTGTTAGATAACAAAATGATCAGAATCTAATTAAAATTTAATTAAGGGTTTGTTATCTTTAAAACATCAAAATGGATTTTGTCTCTATTGAAGAGTAATTCAATATTCAGAAGTTGTTGTTAATCAGAAGAAGATGCTTCTGATGTTCTGATGTGGGCTGATCTTCTGATGGTTACTCAGAAGATAGTATTGACCAGAAAATGTTATCTGGGTCCCATTAGCTTAGCTGTTTAGTAGTAAGGGTACTTTAGTATTTTTGTAGTACTGTACTGTTTGTACCTTAGACTTGTTCACTAAGTTTACTGTTTTAGGGCTTATGTGGCAAGATTTTCTTTTCTTATAAATAGCCTTGTAGTAGCTATCATTTATTAACAACGCAAGTAGAATACAACATTTTTATTCTCTCATCTCTTTTGCGCCGTTATTCTATTATTCTCTTTGTCACCATCTTTATTCATTGTGCACCAACAATTGGTATCTAGAGCTCCGGTTCCAAACACAGGGAAACACGAGTGAACGTGAGTTTGTGTGACTGTGTGATTGATTTTGTTTCTGGGAAACAAAGTTGTGTTAAATCACATTTTTTTCCTGATTGTTTGTGGGTTGGGAAACACTGTGTGAGTGTGAGTGAAATTTGTTTTTGTCTGCACAAGTTTAAAGATGAGTGGAAGCAACTTGAATACCAAACTTCCAGTTCTTGATGGTAAAAACTGGAATAGATGGATGATTCAAATGCGTGTATTATTTGGTGCTCAAGATGTTCTAGATCTTGTCACTGGAGGGTATATTCCGGTTGTAGCGGATGCAACGGAAGAACAAAGAGAAGCGCAGAGAGAGACGAAGAAGAGAGACCAAAAGGCGTTGTTCTTCATCCATCAGTGTGTGGATGTTAATGTGTTTGAGAAGATTGCTGATTCTATGACGTCAAAGGAGGCGTGGGATATACTGGTCAGGTGTTACGGTGGTGACGTATCAGTGAAGAAGGTGAAGCTTCAATCCCTGAGAAAGCAATATGAGAATCTCAACATGAAGAACAATGAGAAAGTCTCTGAGTATATCTCTAGAGTGATTGTGATCACTAATGAGATGAAGGCTTGTGGAGAAACTCTTTCTGAACAAGTAATCATAGAGAAGATATTGAGGTCACTTACTCCTCAATTTGATTATATTGTTGTATCCATTGAACATTCTAAAGATCTAGAAACCATGAGAATGGAAGAGTTGCAAAGCAGTTTAGAAGCACAAGAGTTGCGTCTGACTGAGAGAACTTCTGAGAGAGAAGTTGAGCAAGCTCTGAAGGCTTCTTTTGTCAAGAAGGACCAGAAGCTGAAAAAACATGGTAGGTCGCAGAAGTCAGAAGTCTTCTATTCTGATGAGGAGAAACATCAGAAGGGAAAGGAGAAGTATGACAAGAGAATGGTTCAGTGTTACTGTTGTAATAGGTTTGGCCACTTTGCTAAAGATTGTTGGTCAAACAAAGAAGAAGCAAAAATAGCCAGAGGAGATTCTGATGATGAACCTGTGCTATTAATGGCTTATGAATCTGATGAGGAACCTGTGAGTTTGTCATTTTCTGATGCTGAAGGGGAAGAAGATAACTCTGAATATTCTGAAGGAGTATTTTTATATGATTCAGAATCAGAAGATGACTTTGAAGATTCTGAAGAAGAGTCAGAATCTGAGGTTTCTGAAGATGAGTCAGAGTTAGAAGATGACTCTGAAGCTGAAGACAAGTCAGAATCCGAAGGTGATTCTGAGTCTGAAGGAGAATCAGAAGATGAGTCAGAATTTGAAGAAGATTCTGCTTTTGATGATGAGTCAGAACTTGAAAGTTCTGAAGAAGAGTTAGAGTCAGAAGATGAAGAATCTTCTGGAGACTCTGAAGATGAGTCAGATGGTGAATCTGATTCTAATCCAGATTTTGATGATGATCAGGAATCTGGTGGTGGTCATGCTTCTGGAAGGGAAAACTCTGAAGACATAGGTTCTGGAGGACAAGATTCTAGAGATGATCATGGTTTTGGTGTTAATCATGACGTTGAAGGTGGAACTTCTGAAGGCGGAGCTTCTGAAGGTAGTCCAGCTTCTGACGGTGGTCATGATTCTGAAAGAAAAGATTATGAAATTGGAACTTCTGAAGGCAGAGCTTTTGAAGGCGATCCAACTTCTAAAGGTGGTGGTTTTGAACAAAACCCAGGAGTTAACAAAGGTGGAACTTCTGGTGGTAATCAAACTTCTGAAGAAAATCCAGAAGGAGATATGGTTCTAGAATCAGAAGGAGATTCTGAACTATTGGGTATTGAAGAAGCACTCGAGAAGAAAGGCTGGCTGAATGCCATAAAAGAAGAACTTGAGGCTTTAGAAGGAAACAAGACTTGGAAGTTAACTAAGCTTCCAAAGGAGAAGAAAACCATCAGCGTCAGATGGGTTTTCAAGGAGAAATCTGCATTTCTAAATGGAGTATCAGAAGTTGCACACTGTAGAAACCAGAAGAAACTTGCAGATGTTCTGATGAAGGATGTCAAGAATGAACACCTTATCCGTTTGAGGGATGGAGTTGGTGTTGTAGATTTTGGCTAGCTGAATATGAATTAAGGGATGGTATTGAAGAGTAATTCAATATTCAGAAGTTGTTGTTAATCAGAAGAAGATGCTTCTGATGTTCTGATGTGGGCTGATCTTCTGATGGTTACTCAGAAGATAGTATTGACCAGAAAATGTTATCTGGGTCCCATTAGCTTAGCTGTTTAGTAGTAAGGGTACTTTAGTATTTTTGTAGTACTGTACTATTTGTACCTTAGACTTGTTCACTAAGTTTACTGTTTTAGGGCTTATGTGGCAAGATTTTCTTTTCTTATAAATAGCCTTGTAGTAGCTATCATTTATTAACAACGCAAGTAGAATACAACATTTTTATTCTCTCATCTCTTTTGCGTCGTTATTCTATTATTCTCTTTGTCACCATCTTTATTCATTGTGCACCAACAGTCTCAACACAATGGGTTCTAACTGATGTAGGTAAACAACACAAAAATTCTCAATTTGGTCTGCCAAATTTGCTGACATGTCAATTTTGGTGTCTTTAGTACTTCTTGCAAAACGTTTAAATTCAGTTCCTAAGATTTTCCATGTGTGCGTTAACGTGCCATGTCAACACAATTAACTTTGTTATTTAGTTAACTGGAGATGTCGACGGAGGAACTAACTTGATTAACATTTTGAAAACTGAGGGACTAACGTGGAATTTCGTTAATTTGGGAGACTAAGTTGCCAATTTCGAATTTGCAAAAGTCAGAGACCAAATTGGGCATTTACTCAAATAATATTCCTATACTACCATTTTTAATTGGCGTAATTTGGGTATAAAGTATACACAATAAACTCAATATAATGTGGAAGACTGCTAAACATCTCTAGATCATGCTTGTCAGTTTTATGTTCTTGTTCTCTGAACAAACAAGACAACGAGGGATGAGATTACAACTCTCTGTGTTCTAGGGGACAAACATAGATATATATACATATAACACATAACATGATTTAAAACATAATAACATTCATACATAAATTTCCATTGATAATAAAAATTATTTGCACTTGAACTTAACTTTAAAAACCCATACATGACAAGGTTATCATTAAGAAAGGTAATTCTTTCTATCAAATGTGGTGTGCCACCCACCTAACATAACTTACCACTTCTCTTGCATGAATGTTGTCTTTTTTTTTTTTCCTAGATTTCGTTTTTGTCAAAGAAGAAAAGATTGATGTATTATCAAACAAGAAAAAAAATTGCAATGAAATATGGTGTCTTTTTTCACTTTAATTGTTTTATAATGCATAAACATTATAAAAGGTAGACGGGCAGTTTGTTGCCCGTCTACCTTTTATTAATATGTAATTATTTTATATTAAAAAAAATTACGTATTAAGAAATATTATGAAGAAGGGTTTCTGAATAAATATAAACATTATAATTTACCGTTCTTACAAACAAGATCAACCTACTTTTTGATAGGATTAAAAATTGAATATTGAAAAAGAAATAATAAAGTGGCTGATAGCAAAATAATTGTATTGAACTATGGTGTCTTTTTTCACTTTAATTAAATATGCTTTTGATCCCTTTAAATATATCAAATTTCATTTTTAATTCCTCTAAAAATTTCCTTCGAACATTAGTCCCTCTAAATTTTCAGTTTTTATTTTTAGTACCTATTTTTTTTCAAAAATTCTCGTATCATGTTTCAGATGACTTTTTTTGAAAATATATCATTATTAAAACCTTAGAATACTATCAGTACAATAAGTTGATTATTTAATCTTTAATTTTTGTTAATTTATCTATAACTTCAAATTAAAGATTAAATTGTTTAACGAAAGATTAAATAGTTAAATAATTAAACTAATGATACTTTAAGGTCTTAATAATGATATGTTTTCAAAAAAAAAAAAATCATTTAGAACATGATACGTGAACTTTTGAAAAGAAAGCAAAGACTAAAATTGAAAACTGGAAATTTAGAGGGACCAAAATATGAAAGAAATTTTTAGAGGGACTAAAAATGAAATTTAATATATTTAAAGGGACCAAAAACATATTTAACCCATTTATTTATAATGCATAAAAACATTATAATCTACATTTTTTACAAACATAAAAAAAAAAAAAAAGATCAACCTACTTTCTAAAATAATCGTTTCCATGAAAGGACTAAGCACTTAACTCCTCCAAAGTTTAATTCATCCATTTCCAAGCTACGTACTCAAGATAAAGATAAATATGTACGGTATTCCAACTTGTGGGAGACTGTTGAGTGACAAATTATTAAAGGGAGATGCTATTGACGATGAGATGATTCTGTTGATCAAAGTGATGAAGAACATAATGCACCTAAATTGCTTGCTACACAAGGAATCAAACCTCTAGTTGACAAATCAGAGATAACTGAATCTCATGTTTCTAGGAAAAGCTAGTGGTTATAGGATTCAACGAAGCCAAGCTCATCTTAGTTAAGCTGCACGTTTCTTCTTGTAGTATAAATAGACTTACATCATTGTAATTTATCATTATGAAGAG
The DNA here is from genome assembly GCF_029867415.1 of Vicia villosa. Taxonomy (NCBI): domain Eukaryota; kingdom Viridiplantae; phylum Streptophyta; class Magnoliopsida; order Fabales; family Fabaceae; genus Vicia; species Vicia villosa. The sequence goes on from NC_081183.1 coordinate 105,345,013, forward strand.
ATTCATCATTAATATTGTTCAATGAAGTAGTACTTGTACTCTCTTTTTCATTTGTTCAACAGTGATAACAGATATTCATGGAAAATAAAATTGGAAAATTCATGCAATTTTCCTGGACTCAACTAATAATAGTAAAGGTCCCTAAGAAAGCTCTAATGTTTTGATTTTTCACTACCCAAATTTCGGATAGAAATTAACATGTACACAACAATAAATCTTGAAACAAATTTGAAAGTTTCAATACATTTTATTTATATATGTACCGATACACTTGCTGAGATGGATAATTCTGATAGGTTCACAAATAATGTTTATTAATTTTTTTATATTAAGCACTATTTGTGGACCTATCAGAATTATCCACCTCAACAGTGTACCGGTACATATCCAAATAAGATGCGTATCGGAGTGTTCACCTTTATTTTATTTTATCTTATCCTATTCTATTTCACCTTGAACTTCCCTTTTTATCTGAATAAATATTTAACTTGTTGGTCCCCATGAACTTAACTCAGTTGGTAGGGACATCACATTATATATGCAGGGATCGGGATTCGAACTCCGGACACCCCACTTATCCACCTTAAGGTGGAATTTCTAACCATTAGACTACTTGAAAAAAAAAATGTATCCTCTTTCACTTTCACCTTAGAGATCATAATTGAATTTATGAACAATCTGCCAAATCTCACATTAAATCCATCTACAAATGTTGCTGCGAGATATGAAAATAAGGGGAATAGATCCTTTAATACTGGAGGCTGGAGAAGTGGAAATCATAGAGGTGCAAGAGGAGGATGAGGTAGAGGTCGTTTGTACAAAGATAAGACAAAATGTGAGGTGTGTGGCATGACCAACCATGTAGCTGTATTTGATAAATCCTATATAGGACAACCACCTGAGGAAAAACTACAGAAGCGTGGAGGACAAAACCATAATGCTTTTGTCGCAAGCTCAAATTCAGTCAGAGATCTAAATTGGATGCAATGGTTACAATATTAGTGCAGAGGAATAAGGTACTGTTTTATTAATATCAAGATTCAACTTCCAGTGTATAACTTAGAAGGAATCAAACGATTACAAGCATGGAATGATAAGGAGAGAAATCTCAGTGTGAGGAAGAAGAGAGAAGAATATTCTCATACAAATCATTCACACCCTCAGTCTCAATCCCAATACTATAAATACTAGGGTTAATGGATGAACCCCTGCAGCTTGCAAGAAGGACGACGCGTCCTCATTCCTTTTCCCACTTCCTGAATTTGCGGATCTATAACGGCATTTCTTGTGCTGGCAGTTTCTAGAATTTTGTCCAGCTGTCCTCTCTTATGACGTGGCTTTTCTGTTACATTGGAATTTCAACAGCGGTTCCAGTAATCATGTCACTCATGACTCAAACCACCTCCAAGAATTTTCTGAACATGATGGTAAGACAAGCTAAGTTGTTGGCAATGCTAACAAACTTAAAATTTCAGCCACATGCTTCACTAAAATTGAAACTCATCAGAAACCTCTAAGTCTTCATGAAATACTTTATGTTCAAGATATTACTAAGAATTTGTTAAGTTTTTTTCTAAACTAGCTACTGGTAATAACATAATTGTTGAGTTTCATGCAAGACATTGTTTTGTGAAGGACAAGATGACAAGAAAACCGCTAATGGAAGGGAAACTTAAAGATGGGTTGTATGAGCTTCCTACTGTCATTTCTTTTCTCAACAAGGAACCAAATGCTCACATTTCTATCAAAGAGAGTTGACATAGGAGGCTTGGACATCCTAGCAGCAAGGTATTAAGATGAAGTTTTGAAGAACTGTAGTGCGAAAGTTCCATTTAGCTAGTGATAAAAATTTCTTTATTGTGAAGCTTGCCAATATGGAAAATCTCATTTGTTACCTTTTAAAAATTCCTCTTCTCGTGCTTTGGAACCTCTAGGTTTAATCCATACTGATGTTTGGGGTCAAGCACCAATAAATTCTTCTTCTGGTTTTAGATACTATGTTCATTTTGTTGACGATTTTAGTAGACATACTTGGATATATCCTCTAAAACAAAAATCTGAAACTTTGCAATCCTTCATTCAGTTTAAAAAATATGGCTAAAAACATAAGTTTCAGTTCCACACCACAAAATGTGTGTTCCTTGGATATAGCAACTATCACAAGGGCATTAAGTGCGTGAACTCAAGTGGAAGGCTTTTTATTTCAAGATATGTTTTTAATGAGAATGATTTTCCATTTCATGACGGTTTTCTAAACACTATAACAAAACACCTGACATAATAACAGAACCTTCTTTCTTCCATTATTCATCTATTTCTGCAGTTTCAAACAATTCTCAAAATATGGAAGATGTTCAAGTTCATGTAGAGGCCAGTAGTAATCAATTGAACAGAAGTGGATCTCTTCTGGATAGCAGCCCAGAAAACTCACCAAATTCCTCTACAACAGAAAACTTGATTCATAATCAATTGAGAGAACCATAGCAAGTATCACACGAGACACCATTGGCTCAGAATCAAGAAATTGATTACACTGATATAGAAGCTGATGGAGAACAAACACAACAAATAACTGAACATAGAATTTGTACTAGAAGAAAGCATGAAATCTTCAAGCCAAAACAGCCTTATATTGGCGCAGTTGAGAAACATACCAATGACAAAGAGCCTACGATAATAGCTGAAGCAATGCATGGACCAAAATGGAAACATAAAAATGGTACATGTGGACTCTAGTTCCATATCAAGGGCAGGAAAATGTCATAGGCTCAAAATGTGTTTTCATAACTAAATTCAAGGAAGATGGAATAATAGAAATGAGAAAGGAAAGATTGGTAACAAGGGGTTTTCAACAAACGACAGGTTTGGACTATGAAGAAACCTTTTGTCCAGTAGTTATGGCAAGCACTATAAGGATTATATTGTCAATGAAAATATATTTCAATTGGGAGGTTAGACAAATGGACATAAACAATGTCTTTTTAAATGGACATAAACAATGCTCTTTACTTATCAAAAAATTAATTAATTGAATATATATATATATATATATATATATATATATATATATATATATATATATATATATATATATATATATATATATATATATATATATATATATATATATATATATATATATAATTTTAATATCAAAATTTGAGATCGCAATTCACAATATCATTACCATGATGCATAGAAGATATTAGATTGCAAATAATAGAACCATAAATAGAGAAAAGTGGTAATAACAATGTTTTGATTATAAATCAGATCAAACAAATTGATTAATCTTGTGATTTAAAAACATATTCATCCAAAAGCAAATGTAAATGTTGATTATACCATCAGTTAACAACATTAAAAGTCAATAGAAAATCATTCAAAGCTATTTCTAAATCAATAACTACTAGAAACCGAAGGCTTTGGTCTTGATCTCCCTCCCAAGTGCAACATGTTTACAATAATCATCAGCTGCCACACTGTTCATCTATTAGCAATTTAACAAAGTCTAAGAATTTATAATTGGTTTTGATTGAAAACTATTTAAATAGTTATAACCAACCATGAACACCCTATTCATAATCATAATAAATTATGCATAAAGAGAATAAAAAAAAGCAAACAGCAAAGTGGAAGCATCTAGAGGGTCTTCACAAGAAAATACTACATTGAATTTCATTCTTGTACTCAATCTATCCATAACATAAGCCATGTGTCGGTCTTGTGAAATTATTAAAATAGTTGATGGTGGGGTGTTTAATACCCCACATCATTAAATTGACCCTCCTCTAAATTCAAATTAAAAGTCAAATTAAAAGAAATCAATATAAAAAAAAATTAAAAAATTAATTAAATTAGTGACAAACTACCTGAATAATCAAAACAAATCAAGTGCCCCCTGTTGTCACTTATTCCGAGAGGTGGTGTGTCTCAACTTCACTATATCCCCATGACACAAAAACTCCAGAGATCCAAAAATACTTTCCTTAGCAAGAGCTGACTGCATGAATTTTGATATGCGATAGATTTCAACCTTGCATAGAATCTTATTTTTTACCATTTGCGACCATACCGCGAAGGATGGGTTGCAACAGCGGCTGAATGGTTTACTATCTTTGAAAAGATACGTATCTATTCTCTCCACAAAAAATTTCTCAAAACTGGGTTGCCGCCGGCGCCACTGTGGGGAGGCAGTTAATTTGCTTGTGGGATTATGAAAATATCAACCCTCCCGGTAAGTGATTTAGAAGACATTTTTAAATCAAATCTTCGTCGGATAGGTTTTAATGGGGAATCGAAGTTTCAAATTTATGGGAACATGGATAAAGTTTGCAGTAAAACAAGACTGAAGACTTTTAACCTCAGCAATTTTTTTTGAAGTTGTCAAGGTTGGTGAAACATCCAAGGAAGCCGCTGATTTTATACGATGGAGTTTTCCATGACAAACCCGCCCCCTGCGGATGTCATGTTAGTGAGCGGTGATCAAGATTTTTGTAACGCCCTCCACCATTTTCGGGGCATAGGGGTATCATGTATTACTTGTTCACCCCACCCACGGCTCCACATCGATGAAACCCGTGGATAAGGTGAACAAGTAATACATGATACTCATATGCCCGAATATGGTGGAGGGCGTTACATAAATCTTGATCACCGCTCACTAACATCACATCAGCAGGGGGCGGGTTTGTCATGGCAAATTTCATCATATAAAATCATATGAATATGGTGGAGGGCGTTACATAAATCTTGATCACCGCTCACTAACATCACATCAGCAGGGGGCGGGTTTGTCATGGCAAATTTCATCATATAAAATCAGCGGATTCCTTGGATGTTTCACCAACCTCGACAACTTCAAAAAACTTGCTGAGATTAAAAGCCTTCGGTCTTGTTTTACCGCAAACTTTATCCATGTCCCATAAATTTGAAATTTCGATTCCCAATTAAAACCTATCCGATGAAGATTTGATTTAAAAATATCTTCTAAATCACTTACCTTATATTTACCGGGGAGGGTTGATGTTTTCATAATCCTATAAGCAAATTAACTGCCTCCTCATGGTGGCGCCGACGGCAAACCGATTTTGAGTTCAGTCTAAGAAATAAATTAACAGGATAAATGTTTAACTTACATCATATAAGAGAAACTTATGCATATTAACAAAAAATACTTATGATAATTAAATACTAGAGATCACCCTTTCTCATATTTGAAAATTTGAATTTCAAGCGAACCTCAGAATCGGAGCCCCTGTTGTACTATCACCCATCAGAATGGGAACCTCTTCATCAGAATCGGAGCCACGAAGTTTCATAACTTGTTCCTCAGATGCCGGAGATTCTCCTGAAAATAGACTACGCACAAGCCATACTCTCTTGGAAAGTGAAACGAGGGATGGTGCACATGCCTCTGGGGATGCAAGAAGAATATTATACTTGCAACATAGGAGATAATCGATTGCATAAGTAAATCCGGCATCATAATCATCATCATCATTGAATATAAATAAGTAATTTGCAGGTGGAGGGTTGGATTCTGCCCAACGCAACATGTCCACAATGAGCATCACAGGCTTCTCATCTATTATCAAACATAAAATAAACTTTAGCATAAAAAAAACACAATTTATCAAAACCTGAGACGTGTAAATTGAAAAAAGAAGTTGCAATAAATGCATCAGCCCTCTGAATTGCGCACTGATTGTAAATCATAGAAATAAATTCCCCCAATATTCACACAAAGACCCACATGACAACATGCAAAACCCTAGACAGTAGTATTAATTCCTAATTAATACTTGTTAGTCTAACAAAACCCTAAACATAAATTACAGATAATTTCAATTTCAATTTAGTTTAGAATCGATTATAGTTTACCTTTAGGATAATGGTTGGTGGAAATTCCGGACGACGAGAGATCCGTCAGCACATGTTCGGGAATTTTAGTTGCGTTAACTTCGTCAACGTAGCAAGAGATGGAAACGGAACCCTTGTAGTCCTCCTTAGCAAGTGCTATACTGATGTTTTCTTTTATACGACAAGGATCAACATCCTTGTACTCATCCCAGTTTTCTAAAACCCACCACACAGATACTTTCTCAGACCTGTATCGCTGGTTCAACTCCTCCCATTCTGATGCTGTCTCAATTAGAACCATCTTTTCTGAATCTGAACAAGTGAAAAGACCAAGAGAGTTGAGAGGGTTTAGTATTGTTTGGGTTTCTATCCTCTCAATTTATACTTAGGTTAATCAAAAATGTAGATGGGCCAAATTTATACTTAGGTTAATCAAAGGGAAAAGGAGGCGACGATGGAGAGATTGTGTGAGGGTGAATCGCGATCGGAGAATGGATGAGGAGTTCTTCCGCGGCCGTTCGTGTAAGAAAGAACAAGGTTTTGATCGTGACAGGTGAAAGGTCACAAAATTTTACCCTATCCTTTTCTTCAATAACGCAGCGTTTCATGTTTATTCCCATTTTATTCTCTTTTTAATTTTGATTAATCAGAATGTGAATTAAAATTGACATTCAAAATGGGATGTTGATGGATTCACTTGAGTGGGCTTAACGAAATACTATCCCCACACCCATGTTTAGGCCCAGTTCTTATGCTGCATGTGAATTAGTACAATTCTGAAACTGCTAGTCATACCCCATGCTTGTGTACACATCATTGTTGACATTGTTCAAATTAGTTCCCGATACTTTTGACTTGTAAAAAATGTGAAAAAATATATTTCTCATTGTTTAGTGTTTTTAGGATTTTTTGTGGAATTTTTATATTTGATTTCCATTTTCTTTTAATTGTTTTTTTTTTAATATGTTTAGAATTGATACTTATGCGTTCACTTGTACATTTTCATCTTAATTTCGATTGTTTCGTAATAAATAAAATTCCCAAAAATATGGTTATGATTCTATGTTGCCTTAGGAATTTTTAGAATATTTTTCCTTATTTTTTCGAGTTGATTTGCATTTTCCTTTAAGTCCTTTTTCGTAAATTTGTGTTAAGTGACAATTGTTCGACCTCTAGTAAGGGTCTTGGTGCTTAAATCGCTTCGCGGCTCGCTGGATTTTGCTTGCACCCCATGGATTATTTCGTCGCATTTACTTTCTCGTCTATTTTATTATTCCACATTTTTCTTTTGATGCCATGAGAAGTAGGATTGGGAGTTCGTGCCACTTGGCAGGCAATTCTGGAAGTCCTCACTAGGAGGCTCTATTTGTGATTGTTTACATTTTTTGCTAAAGACCTCAGAGAGGCGTCCCATTCCCGTTTTCCCCTGATAAGTCCTCATAGAAGGCAAGTGGAGAGAGTTCGTAACCAACCCCCACATTTCGTCCGTGTCGTTCATTATGCTCGCATTACATGCTTGAAGCTTTTGAACAAAGTGTCAGGATCCGCTTTATGAGCAATTATCGAGTCACTAAGACCTGAATAAAGCAAGTAGAAAAGGGTTTAATAGCCAAACCCCCACATCTTCTCTAGCTCGCGTCGCCCGACGCTGATGCTTGGTGTACGCACGCACCATTTACTTTTCCCCCCGCACTTTCCGCATCTTGCATGGTGACATGACACCATGGTACAGAGCACACTACTTCCCACAGATAGATACCTTGGTTGACTCTGGTGATTCGCTCCCATTGGCTATAGTTTGACCCTTATCCTACCCGATGACTTGATATCGTGGTTAGGTGTCCCTCACCCCTTTGTCCTTCTTCGATGACCTGATATCGTTGCTAGGCCCCTCTCTTTGCCACTGTGATAACATGAATCCACATGCGGATGTGTGCTACTTGAGTGAGTGGATCCTCCTCAAGCTTTGGTTGCTTGTTTACTTGTTTGTTTCTGTTTTCCCCATAGGATTTTCCGACTTGGTTTCCACTTAGATGAGTCGCCTAGACTTCGCATAGGATTTCCCTTTGTATGCCAACATAGGTAGAAATTTCCCTTTTGCTTTAGGTTATCTTTTCATGCATATTAAAACACAAAACAACTCTTTGATTTTCTTTTCTTAAGAACATGGTAATTCCTCTATATTCCCAGCGTGAGTCTCCAAAGGTCGAGCAGCGGAGTGCGAATTCATCATCGTTCAACTAAAAAACACAAACAAACAAAAATAGTGAGCTGAACTATGTTAACTCTGATTCCTCAAAAAGGACATGTAGGCAGTGGGGTAAGGTCCATCCGAGCACAACTCTTTCTTTTCCCTACATTATTTTCTCTTTATTTTTGCACGCATTCTAGCTTAGCTTTAGACATATGTAGAAACACCCTTAGATAGACACAAGCGTGGATCCCATCGAGTACGATGGACGTGTGGGGTGCTAACACCTTCCCCTCGCGTAACTGACTCCCTTACTCGTTTCTCTTGGTCGCGATGACCATGTTTTTCCTTCCCTCAGGTTTATGTAGTGTTTCCTTTCCCTCTTTTGGGATAAATATACATTGCTGGCGACTCTGTTTCCGCGCCACTTTCGCGTTTGTACTTGGATTAAAATCCTGGGAGCGGCAACACACACTCTGAAAGTATATAGGTTGTCACACTTTAGGCTATGTTAGAGAGGCTTGGGAAAGTTTCGATAAAATCGATATTGTTATGACACTCTAAACCCCTTCATTATGTGATATCAATTTGGGTTCCCATTATGCCGAGACCTTAGGCTCAAATTTTTAAAGTAGCTCTTAAGTAATTTATATTAGCAGTCAGCACCATCTTAAACAAAAACTACGTATGGAGTCGATGCATATAATTGAATGATCCAGTTTTTAATAAATAAACGATTTAATTGAAAAATAACCTTCTAAGTTAGGTGACCTTCACCCGGTCATTTAGCCCAACGGTTAATAAGCTTGTAAAAATTTAATAATAATAATCACCCATTGTTGGTTGGTCCAGAGGTCACTGGTACTGGACCTGGTAGGGAGGGTTACGGTCCGATCCCCCGCAAACGCAATTGGGAAAAATGGGGTTGCACAGCTTAAGTACCAGATGTTGCACCCCAAAATTTTCCCTCTTTATTTGAGCTATAAGTTAATAATGACGTTTATTTCGTCATTCAAAAAATTGAAGAAAAATAATAAAGAGTTTTCATGGGTTTATGAAGATAAGGTGTAAAAAATGGCTAAAATGGTGGAAATACGAGAAAATTCGCAAGTCCTATTTGGGAGGTGATATGAGCTAAGTTCCCGCGCTGTCCCCACTGTTTCGACGATATCTACAACTTCCATGTTTGGACCGGAAGCCAATTCTTTGAGGAATGTCGTCAAATTTGCAAGTTACTTGAGATTTCGCAGTGAAAAATGGTGCTGAATGTAGGGTTTCGGGTCTCAGAAAATTCATATCTCACAATCCGCTCGTCGGATTCGCTTGAAAATTTAACTGGAGCTCCGTACCATCATTTCCAAGATTCCATATGTTCGGACCGAAGGCCAATTATGCATGGAAAATTCCCAGAATTTTAAGGATCGTCGTGTTGTTTCGGTAAAAAGTGTGTTTTCGAGTGTGTCGCGCCGAGTTCAAAAATTCATAACTTCTTTGATTTTTATCGTATGAAGTCCATTCCGGCGGCATTGTCTCAGAAATTTCGTTAACTTCGATTCTTCGTCACACATGCTTGTTCATATTTTGAGCCGAAGATGGAGTTTTATCGAGTTCTTTGAGCGGTACTCACAAAATTTCGCGCGGTCGCGCCAGATGAATCGACGGTTCTCGTCATTCAAACGCGCGTATTTTCTTCATCGCTTATCGGATTGAGGTGATTCTCGCGGCGACAAGTCAAGAATTTGGTCATCTTCACAGTGGTATTGGTTTCGTTCCGGAATTCAGAGCCGAACCGAGTTTCCTTAAAAACGAGCCAAAATAAGACGCACTGAGGGCAATTTGGACATTTCGCGTTGACATTATATAAACATTTTTCTCTTCACAAATCGAGGGAGGCTCTCAGAATTTCAATTCACCAAAAAGATCATAAACACTTTCTCTCAATTCTCTTGAATCAAAACTACAAATTACATAAAACTTTCATCAATATTCATCAATTTTCTTCAAGAATCAAGAGCAATATGGATTGAAAATCAAAGATCGAAGTTCGAATCTCTTCTCCCTCTCCTCACTAGCTCGCGCGCCTCACTCTCTATCCCTTGGGATTTCGTTTTCGCGTTCGTGTCGCGTTCGTGTCGTGTTCGCGTTCGTGTCGTGTTCGCGCGTCGGTTAAAGATCTTCATCCGGTAAGCCTTTGAACCTTGAATTAAGTGCTTAATTGTTGATGTTAATATGATTTGAATGCTAGATCTAATGATAGTTTATGCTTAATTGATGTTGATGATGATTAAATGTTGGATCCATTGATATCTTTGCTTGTTATTGCATGTGGATACAAGTTTGGTGCACTATGTGTTTGTTATAATGCTTGCATGAACTTGTTGCTTGATGATTATTGATGATGACTTGAAATCTATGTGGATTGATACCTAATTGTGCTTGTTTGATACTCATAATGCTGTACAAATTGAGGCAAATTCGTGCTTGGTTACATCTCTTATTGGATGCATGATTGAAGTGCTTTTGGATGTTTAATTTTGTTGATTTTTCACTTCTGGTGCTGATGTAACCGGTTACCTGATTGATGTAACCAGTTATATGACTTGTTGTTATACCCCAAAATTTGCCCGCATCTTTTTTCAAGAAAACTCCAATCTGAAAATTAAGAGTCTCATATAATCATGGATTTTTATTTCAACAAATATCCTGACATATGAAATACTTAGTTTTTTAGAATTTTTCTTATACAGTAATTTGGCTTGCAGTTGAATTTATTCTTACGCAAACGCCAAATACTGTTTATTACTTCACACATGCTATTTATTTATTTACAGATAAATAGTACTGACACAATTGGTACAGAGTTAAATCTTTTTGCAGGCGCAGAATCAGGAAACTCAGACTGTACTGGTAACAGTCAGTCGACAGTCAAACTGCTGGCAGTATAATTCTCAGTGTTTTGTACCATCAATCAAATCAATCTTTTGCAATTCAAAATTCCAAGATTTTTGTTCTAGAAGTCTTCTGAATATCACGCGATTAGCAGAGACTCAACACTGCACAAAAATCAGGTACGCTTAACTGTCTCCTACACAAACAATCCCTGATTAGGGTTTTCTTGTTTTTACAGGAGAAACAAGTTTTTGAGACCTCAAATGGATTTCATGGACATCCATATATCTCAAAGTACCATCATACAAATTTTCAAACTTCAATTCACTCAGACGCACCGTCAGCAGCTCAAACACTCAACAGACGACCCGTTTGACCAAAAAGTCAACAGACAGTCAAAAATGAAATTTTTTGTCAAAGTCCATATTTTGTCAAAGGATTCATCATTTGATCATTGGATGATCATAATTCATCAAGGAAAGATCAAAAATCAACAAAACCCTAAGATTCAAAATTAGGGTTTTTGCCTGAAAAGTCAACTCAACTTTGACTGGTCATAACTCTCTCATCCTTCATCCAAAAAATTCAAACCAAAGCTCATTTTGAAGGAAATTCAATTATCTTTCAAATGCAATTGATCCCATGGTCATTGCATTCACCATTTGAAAAATATGACCAAAGACATTACAGGTCATTTTCAAAGTCAACAAAAAGACACTTTTTTCAAAAGGACACACAAGGAGCATAAAAAATCATTTTGACATGAGACCAAAGACATTGGTTAGAGGACTCTTTGAGGTTTCCAAAAAGTGCAAGATCTCCTTTATATGACAAAAATTGAGGGATTTACACCTTGTTGAAGTTGGCTAAATTTTGGGAAAATGCATAAAACCAACATTGCTCAAAAATGCATTTTTTCCAAATGGGGCCAAGTTTTCATGGTTCAAACATGTTTGCCATGATATTATGGGCCTCCCACGACCAAGACAAGGCCCACTCCATTTTTTATTCATTTTTGCTTGATTTTATCTTATTTTAAGATTAAATGAAAAAAGAAAATGGAAGGATAATGGATAGCTTGAATTCCAAGCATGACTCATCAAGAGAATCATTCAAACTCTGTCCCAAGCCAAAGTACAGCAGAGGGAGAGAAGAAAATCAAGCCATAGTGGCTTAAATGCCAAGCTACACATATGGAAAAAGTCAAAAATTCAACAAAGCACTTATTGCTTTCTAGCTTAGATTTTAAGCACTTCAATGCTTATATATAGGCTACAATACTTCAGTAATGAAAAGAGACGAAATCAGAATCATACTCTTGCTTGTATCACTCTTGAATCAAATTGAAATTTTCAAAGAAACTTGAAATTCGCATTTTTAGTTTAAGTCATTTTTAATCCAAACTAAACACTCAAATACAATCCCCAAGCATCACTGAATCTATTCAAATCAGTTTCAAGCTTTGAAACTCAAAGAATCGAGCACTATAGCACACGGTTTGCTCAAACTAAAACTTACAAAAATCTCATCATATATGCATGTTTAACAAGATGTAGACATATATTTGAGTTTAGTTTGATGTACTGATCGTTTCTGGAAGTTTAATTGAGATTTGGGTGCTTGTACACGAAATTGCCATTCTAGGGTTCTTGAGATCCGTTTTAGGATTATTTGATATAGGCAAAATTAGAAGAAACTAAGGGCATATTTGAACTCAGGGGAGAATTTGCAATCGAACCATGGTCTCACATCTCATTTATTTCACGTATTTCTTAACGTTTGATTTGCAGGACATGTAGCTACAGCAAAAAACCGTCGCTAAAACCTTTAGCAACAGTTGCAGGCCTAAGCCAACGGACGAAGGAAGAAGACGAACTCGTGGCAGCCTCTCATTGGCTGCCCTGCGTGTGTTTGCTTTTTTTTAAAATATATGATTCAGTACTTTGCAGGCTATGTGCGCACCATGCTCCCTCGTTTCAGTGACCACATGATCGTTCCAGTCACACAATCCAACGCACCAGACACGCTAGTCCATGATATAGACTCTTAAGCCAACCACACTTGATCATTATCTTTTTATTTTCTATTTTATTTTAATTTCTTGTTAAATTAATTAAAAATAGTTTTAAAAATCCAAAAAATACACAAAAAATATTTTTAAGTTTCTAAAATAATATTTTATTTTCTGAAATATAAATATTTTATTTTTCTTCATAATTTCAATATTTTGCATAATTAATTAGTATATATTTATATATTTGCTTTTTAATTATTTTAACCAATCAAAAAATCATAAAAAATTGTTCTTTATATAAAATATTGTTTATATATTATAGACTAATTTTGTACATATTTTGAATAATTTTCTCTTTAAGTTTTAATTATTTGTATAATTATTTGTATAATTATGTATTAATTAGCTTAATCAATTTCAAAAATTCCAAAAAAATTAGTTTTTGTTTTAAAATTAATTGACAAATATTTTGTACATATTTTAAACTTAATTTCTAGGTTTAAATCTATTTTCATTTTTTTTTCTTCATTTTAATTTAATTAATCATGCATTAATTATAATTAAAATCAATCATAAAAAATCCAAAAACATGCCTTTTATTTTTCTTGCAATTTAAATTCCTAGATAAATGTATAGGATGTCAAAATCATGTAAATAGGCTTAGTTTACATTTCCTGCACAATCGATGTAATAGCGTAGATTTACTTTCCGCACTTTACATTTCCGCATTTTAATTTCCAGCAAATATAAACTGCGTGTATGTCAAAGATAAAATTGAACCGTTAGATCACTAACTTCAAAGATAAAATATCTGAATCCAATCACAATCACACTTGCACCTTTTAAGGTAATCCCTTCTCATTCTTTTCAAAATCAAAGTCAAAATTCTACTGTTTCGAGTACAAAATCGAACCTTTTGTTTGTATCCGGTGAAAGGATAGATTTTTAAAGGAAATAGGATAATGACCTTACAACTCAGGGTAGACCTCCTAGTTTGCTTGCTCAAATCAAAACAAACAAAATTCTCATACACAGTTGTTTTTCAAAACAAAACTTTCCAAAAAGATAATATTTTGTATACATCCAAACACGGATCATTACAAAATTAACGTTCTTTTCAAAACATCTTTTGAAAGATAAACAAACATTTTGTATACATCCGCCCAAGGATCATTACAAATTCAATTTACAAAGGTATTTGAAACCACATATGAGCATTCTAAAGCAATTGAAAAATGATCGAAAAACAAGTGAGCTAAGCAAACTTAAGAGCCCATGGATAACCATGGATACAAAGGGTGCTAACACCTTCCCTTTGTATAACTTACCCCCTTACCCAGAATTTCTTAAAGGTCTTTTTTCTGTTTCTTTTATAAACCTTTCCTTAATTGGATAAAATAAAAGGTCGGTGGCGACTCTGTGAATTTTCAAAAATGCGAAAGCATAAGCGATAAAAAAGAGTCAGTTCACGTATCTCTCCCGCTCAGAGGTATGGCCCGAAAAACGGAGGTCCACAGAACTGGCGACTCTGCTGGGGAGTCACTTTCAAAAAACAAAATGTTTTCTAAAGGGGTTACCTTAAGAGAATAGATTACTTCGATGTTTTCAATTGTTTGACTTGATTGCTCTATTTTTCAAAGGTTTGTTTGGGTATTTTGCTTGTGTGAAAGATTCTAACCCGAAACTCGAGATACCTTAAGTATATGACAATAGACCAAGGAAACTATACGGCATGTATCGATACGGTTGATCTGGTAGTCATCATTAGTGCGATACTTTGGTTTATACTGATGTCCCTTGAAAACGATCAAGGAGTATATTAGGCTTCCGAAATGTCATTAAACACTAATTTGTCTTAGAACCTTTTTAGTTGAACTTGACTTATGGCCTATTAAGTGGCTAGCTTTGAAATTGATCGAAGTTAGTTATCCTCGAGGAATATTTTGATCGGCCGCTCGAGCGCCGTATTGAGATGTTACTTCCAAGGATCATAGAACCCGAATACTATTCTAGGACAGGATTTAACCAACTCAACTTCAGTGGGGAGGGTATCACCTATCAGCTCCATGCAAGCCTTTAAACCTAAGGCTATTGTTTGATTTGTTTTTGTGTGCCACATGTTTGCATCATAAGCATATCATTTTCTCACAAAACACTTCAAGGATCAAAGAGTTTACCTTTGTTTTTGCAGGTAATGGCTCCCGCCACCCGAGATTACATCCGAATCAACATCTCAACGGTACCATCTGAACTAAAAGACTTAGTGTCAGAATTCCCCAGGAATGTTCAATTCACCGAAAGGCACGGTCACTTACTCCATTTGGTTACCTCAAAATTTGAAGAAGACATGATACGGGTCCTGTTCCAGTTCTTTGACCCTGAACATCATTGCTTTACCTTTCCTGATTACCAGTTGGTACCCACTTTGGAAGAATTCTCTGAACTAATTGGATTACCTGTTCGAAATCAATTACCTTTCACTGGTTCAGAAAGGATTCCAAAACCTGAAGTCATTGCTGCTGCTTTACATCTGCGAAAGTCAGAAATCGAGTCCAATTGGGAAACAAAGAGTGGAGTTAAGGGTTTGCTTGCCAAGTTCTTATTGGAAAAGGCTCGACTACTGCTAGAAAACAAAAGTTATCCAGCTTTTGAGGAGGTTATGGCCCTTTTGATCTATGGGTTGGTTTTATTCCCAAATCCCGACCAGTTCATAAGTGTACACATCATCAACCTTTTCCTAATCCGTAACCCGGTACCAACATTGCTGGGAGACATTCTACATTCTCTACACACTCGTACCATGAAGAAATGAGGAACTCTCATGTGCTGTATACCACTACTGGCTAGGTGGTTTACATTTCATCTTCCCCGATCAGTGTTGAGAAATGAACAAAGAATGCAATGGTCTCGCAGTATTATGTCTTTGTCTCATTCAGATATCCGGTGGAACAACTTCTTTCAAAGAGACATTACTATCATTGATCATTGTGGAGAGTACCCTAATGTGCCACTGCTTGGCGTCAAAGGAGGCATCACTTACAATCCCTCTTTAGCTCTACGCCAATTCGGATATGCAAGGAGCAACGGTCCTCATGACATGATTATCCGTGGCATTGTGTTTGATTACGAGAATGATTCTCATAGACACCGACGAAGGTTCATACATGCATGGGACAGTGTCTATAGAATAGAAAGCAAAACTTTGGGGCAATGGAATTCTATCCCTATGGAACCTTACCTCAGATGGGTCCGCACTCATGCTCAGAAACTCATTATGCCATACCTGTTGCACCCTAAAATTTGCCCACATATTTATTTCTAACTGGCTTAGGCTCCACATTCATATGCATCTTCCATTTAGGCCATGTAACATTCATACATTCATTAATCAAATAATTTCGCATTGGATCGAGGATTTTGGAAGCTAGGGTTTTTATATGGCCGTTCATGGTGGATTTCTTTCTCCTAAAGCTACAAAGTTTCCTCTATGAAAATTCATCAAAAATCAAGAGAAATAATAAAGAATTCCATTTTACATGGTGTCCGCAATCGTTGATTCACTGAGATTCATTGGATCTCATGTTAAGGTGTTCTTATGTGCTTCAATTGATATCTTCTTCAAGGATTCCTTAAGGCATTATTGTCATGTTGGATTGGAGTCGAATGTGAATTATGGCATAAAAAAAAAGTGAAACGGTAATCAAGGTTTTGTTTGTCGCTTTTATGGAAGTAATTCGGTTCATTGATGGAGTTAGAACTTCTTCAAGTGATTTTTTAGGTCCATTACAAAAAAGACCCATACACTTCATTACAAAAATTATGTACCAAAATCCATGATCAAATTACATTTATAAACCCATTCAAGCCTATCCATACATCCACAAATATCCATTAAAATAGTCCAAACCAATTACATACAAAAATACCACAAAAAAAATCCTATTACAAAAAATCATTATACCAAGTAAAACCGCCTGCTTCCAAACCCAACCGGTTAACCCGCACCAAGTAGCAAAGACCGAACCGAAAACGATAACAAAACTCAGATAACCGAAAGTTCATGGAGGCCAACCTACTGTTCTAAACCGAACCGGTTCTGCATATTGTAAACCAAATACCTGCAAGAAAAAACGAAACTCAGCAAAAAATAAACCAGAACCGATTTGGCATAAGAGGTAACAGAGAAATAGCAGAAAGGGGGGAGGATCGAGAACTTGTAACAAAACTCTATCTTCAAGAGCTATTATTCTTCATCATCTCTGAACCTTGAATCTTGATCCACCTCTCTTCACGAATTCTCCAGAAAAACTCACTAAAAAGCTCCACAAAACCTCCATCAATCGATTACTCTTGATCTTCTTCTCCACACGCCATAATCATCACATCTCCACCACTTTCACTCTTCATACACACACTCTACCATTCCTCATTCATCTCACTGAATCATCAATAAACAACAGCAAGTTCAATAAAGAATTCAACACAATTCAACCTCCATTCATATTCAACAAGAAAATTTGATCAGAAAATCACGTAACAGAAAAGAGGAGAAATCGTATAACAGAAATCAAAGAACCTGTAAAAGACTCACCTTCATCTTTCTCTCTTCTTCATCATCGATTCAACAGAAAAACCAGAAAATCTTCACTCCATTATCATCTTCAATTTTCTCCAATCCTTTTCATTGAATCTTCATCATATCTATATCTTCATAATCTTCAACAATCTGATTTACATCTCCACGCATCTGCATCAAACAACAACAACTCATAATATCAAGAACAATTCAACGATGCTGCATCATCATCCAAACACGAAAAACAAAGTGAAGACTGAGAGAGATATGTGAGTGAGAGCGAGGCGAGATCGAAGGCTACAGAGGATTTGAGGGAACGGATCGAGAATGCCTGCGAGGTGAGAGGGAGACATCTTTGACCAGAGAGGAGATTGAGTGAAAGAAGGAGATTGAGAGAACGAGAACAAGGTGCGGTGGTAGTGTCGCACCGGAGAAGTGTAATCGGAGAAGGGGAAAGCCGTCGGGTTCGTTGAAGGAGAGATCTTGAGCGGAGAAGAGACGACTGAGGGTGAGGAGCGAATCTCCGATGCCGATCCCCGGTGCCGCTTCGGCCGCGAGTGAGAGAAGGAGAATGTCAAAGGTCACAAATGATTTAACCCTAGCCCCTTTTGATTATTAGTGTATTATTTTGTTAAAGTCTGATTCATTTAGTTTGATTAGAGATTAATTTCTTATTAGTCTGATTATTTGATTTCGATTAGGGATTAATCTACAATAATGTCAATAATCAAATCTGAATAAAATGGAAATTGGATCAAGCAAAACACACATCATGGGCCTGTCACGAAAATGCTTCTCACACCCCAATTTTGAAGCCCATGCGCCATGTGTAGATAGATATAGTTCAAGTCATTTCACTTTCTCACCCCCTAGACTTAGGCAGATTTGCACTTTGCTTAGAAATTGTTTCCTTTCCAACTTTTGCTTACTAAATCTTTTTTTTTCATGAAATAAAAAATGAATAAAAATAGGTTTTAGATAGATATATGTGTGTATATATTTTCGGTATTTTTTGTAGATTTTTAGAAATTAGTTTGCTATTTTTAATAAATCATTTACTTTGGTATGTTCATGTTTCTTTTGGTTTTGATAGATTTTGCAAATTAATTTCGTTTAATACCTTAGGATCAGAGTTTAATCACCAATTTTTGTATGGTTACTGTAGACTAATCCATGATATTGTGTGTAAAAAATGAATTCCTAATTCTTTGTTTTGATTGGCATTTGGTTAGTTTCCTTTAACTCGATTTACATGCGTTCCTAATAGACAATTGTGACGTTTGTGCTCTCAAATTGAAATGCATTCATGCAATAATGTTGGTTCCCTTTTTGTACATATAATTGGGGATGTTTAGAGGTCCTAAGACCTGGAATTGGAAATTTTAGATCATGTTTTCTTATTTTACTCGATTTTTCTTTCTCGCATGTAAATAACTTGCTTTTGGCTAACGATTGTATCAAAACTTGTCCAAATGACCTATAATTTTGTATGAGACTTTGTGACTTGATTCCATGATTGTTTAGACACCTATTAGAGGTTGTTAGCTACTGACTTCCATCATTTGATTGCATTCTTCTAACTTCATTCGCCATTTGAACTTACTAACTAGTTTTGACCTAGTTTTGTCTAGTTTTTGTTAGAACCTTGTTTGTTTTGAGTTAATTGACTAACATGAATTGGTATGAGGTCTTGGAACTATAAATGAGCTAATAGCTACTGACTTTAAGCTTTGTTAATGTTTTCATTTGCTTTTCGTTTCGGTTAATTGATGTTAGTTCGCTAATTGTTAAGTAACGATTCAAGCGATACTTTGGTAACTTCTTGTGAATATTTTCGTGTGTTGCCATGATGCTTTTGTGTTTGATTTAGGACACTTAATTCCTTGGTTTGCCACTGCCCTAAGGCTCTCCTCTCATCTTGTGGGAATTGTAACTCCATTCTTTTCCCATGTTCCCTTAGGCTCTTCCTTCTTTGTTAAGAGGAATTGAGATAGGTTAGGATAGTTATCCTTGATCTTAGGGCCATTAGACTTAGATTAGAATAACTTAGATTAGAGAATAGGTTAGTTCCCTTTTGTTCATTCTTTTTTCTTTTTCAACATTAAAACATTAACAAATAAAGATCCGAATCACATTAAGAAAGTGATAGAGAAATGAGTGGGATTCATTCCCTAATCTGTTTCTCAATCACTTAGTGACATAGAAATGAGTGGGATTTATTCTCTAATCTGTTTCTCGGTCACTATTTAATGGGAGAGAAATGAGTGGGATTCATTCCCTAATCTGTTTCTCAAACATTAACTAATGGGATAGAAATGAGTGGGATTCATTCCCTAATCTGTTTCTAGAACATTATATAATGGGATAGAAGTGAGTGGGATTCATTCCCTAATCTGCTTCTCGATCATTATACATTTTATGTGATTCTAATCGCAAATAAATTCCCTTTAAAAAAAACTCAACCAAAAACATTTAAAACACTTAATAAAGGCTCAAATTAAAACAAAGTGACGAAGTGGTGCGAAACCTTGTATTGGGTTTTGTTCATCATGTAGTTACATAAAAAACACAAACCCAAGTTCATTCTTTTGCCTTGTTAGGCGCTTAAGAACAAGTTAAGTCCTTTCCAGAACTAGGCGTATAAGTCTCCAAAGGTCGAGCATCGTGGATTGTGACCTTAACCTCTGTTCAACTAAAAAACACAAAACAAATGGAAACTATGGAGCCGAACTACGGTCGTTCTGATTCCTGAAAAGGATACGTAGGCATTGGGTCGCGGGGCCTAAGCGAACACACTTGTAAATAATTCCTTCTTTTCCCCGTATTTCTTTTGCATGCATTCGCATTTAGGTTTAGACATTAGATACACCCTTTAGATAGAAACAAACATAGGTGGATACCATCGAGTACGATGGGCGCGAGGGGTGCTAGCACCTTCCCCTTGCGTAACCGACTCCCGTGCCCTGTTTCTCTGGTCGAAAGACCTTGTCCTTGTTTCGAGTTAGGTTTCTGATATTCCTTTCCCGCGATGGGATGAATATATTAGTGGCGACTCTGATTCCATTTTTCGCGGTAGCGACAGCTGGCGACTCTGCTGGGGATGTTGCTAGACCTGTGCTGGTCCGTTCTTAGCGAGTCGATCCTAGCCTTTGTTTGTTTGTTTATTGGGTGTCTCTTTGTTTGTTTGTTTATTTGTTTACATGTTGTATATATGCTTGCATATTGTAATACGGTGAACTGACTTTTTGATAATCGGAATGTACAGTAAGCAAGAGTCGCCACCGACTTTTATTTTATCCAAACAGATTCGGAAAGGCAAAAAGAAACAGAAAAAAACCTTTTAAGAAAACTGAGTTCGGGGGGTAATTTATGCAAAGGGAAGGTGTAAGGCACCCTTTGCATCCATGGTTTTCCATGGGCTCTTAATTGCTTTGCTTGCTCGTTTGTTTAGAAAATGTAGATGAAAGAAATAGGGACTTTAGCTTGTGAATAAGCGTTGCCCTTTTGAAAAATTATGAGAAAGAATATAATAAAAAGGTTTGAGCATTGCAAGGCAATTAGGGGCAATTACCTTAAACTCAGATGATAGGTCTCTTTTTGCCTTTCAGAATGAAAGGGTCTATCCTTGCCATAAGAGGGCAGGAAGCCTTTCGTTTGGAGGTTGAAGGGTCATCGAAGCATCCTTTGCCATAAGACTGTCCCATGCCATAGAAGGGCAGGTAGTCTAAGGCAAGGATCAGAATAAGCCATTTTCGTAGGCAGCCAGAAGATACCTCAGCCTTTTTCCGCAGGCAACTTCCGCGGGTCGAGGTCATGTTAGTGTATCGAAGGCAGCATCATTAGGGACCATGACCTTTAATCGAGGCAACATGGCTGAGGTATCCTCATATTCGAGGGACTGGCTATTCTGCCAAAAATACAAGGCAACAAGGCAACAGGAACAGGCAACAGGCAACAGGCAACAGGCAACAAGGCAACAGAAACAGGCAACAGGCAACAGGCAACAGAGAGGGTTACCCAAAAGCGTGCGTGTGTGCACCAATCACGTGATTATATTCAGAAAATTATCTTATAATTAATTATCTACATTGATTTAAGGCTTGCACTCCCTAAGATTACTAACCACACAATAATATAACAATAATAATGGGGAAGGGAAATTGTAACCAGCGGAGGAGAGGGGAATTGAAACCAGCGGGATATAATTAAAAAATTAAAACAGAAAATATTAGAGTTAGGGTTTAGGGTTACCAATACGCGTAGCTTTGGCATTCGATAAACCCTGAAAATTGGAAAAGAAAGAATAAACAGAGGGGTGAGTGCATTATCGGTTCGGAGGCAAACGTCACTAACCCTAAAAATAACGAATAAAGAAATTTAAAATAAACAAAGTAAATAGACACTTAGCTTCGAATTTGATCTGATATGGTTGGCGGGACGCCTCGGGGTTAACCCTGAAAAAGGCAAAGGCAGAAGAATGAAGGCAAGACAAACCCTAAAATCAAAAGGAAACAAAATAGACTCTAAAGATAAGGTACTTAGCTCTGGGTTTTTTGATCGGGCGCATAGTCGGAAGGAACCATGTTGATAACCCTGAAAAGGCATAAGAGAAATATTCAGCGTAGGGCATGTTCGTCATAAACCCTGATTAGGGCGTCAATTGGATAAGGCAACACAATCGATTTAATTAATTATTGGTTTCGCAACCTAATTAATTAAATCGGATAAAGAAAATAAAATCAGGCACAAAAACATTTTTTATGAATTTTTGGAATTAAGATAAAATATATATGAATTATTGAAATATATAAATATAATACCTAATTAAAATAAATAGATATATAATATTAAGAAAATAAAACAATTTTAAATAAAATAAATATTATTATTGTGTAAAAAAGGTTTTTAGAAGATATATAGTTTTTATTAGTACAAAAAAACAAATAATAAAACATATATATAAATATAAATATATAAAAAAGGGAATTATGCAATTAAAAATAATAAAAAAATAGAAACTTAGCGTAAGGATCGAGTGCTGAACGCCTCTAGTGAACCATGATGCACCTTCGCTGCCAGAGACGTTGGATTAGCTTTGATTGGGATCTGATGGTGGATCTCTGAGGGGTATGGTGTACCTGTACGAAGTAGAAGCGCAGGATCTACTGGCAAATTACAAAACATAGTTTATAAAAATTATATGGCTTACCTGGGGATCGAACTCCCTCCTGCTGGGTCACGCGCCTTTTCTCTCGCCAGCTGAGCCATAGTCTATTCGCTGTTAATGAAATCATCCATAACTATAATATAAGAAAACATTAAAATTCAAAAAAACCAGAACTGGCGCGCCTTGGCTTCATCTTCTTCGTGAATGCACAGAGATTCGCCCACGCTTTTTTCGCCGTTGCCGTATGCTTTCTCCCTCATAACCTGCAAATCGACACCAATTAACACAAAATTTCGGTCCAGATCGGTCTTAAAGCCTCTCACGAATCCAATGGATCCAACAATTTGTCCTGAAATCGTGTTGAACCGAAATCCCCTTTTTGGAGGAATACGAACCCTAACCATAGCATCGTGACATTCCTGCATTCAAAACTCAATCAAGCGAACCAGATAGCTTCGAAACATCATTACAAGCAATATTATATAATCAAACTCAATTAAAAATGCATGAATGTATGAAATTGAAATTGAAACCGAAGTGTCCAAATTGTGGTTGTGTTCCACGATTTCGTACGTATGAAGGACTCGTGAGGATTTGGAATCAATCAGCGAAGGTCACTGAATGTATTGGAATGCTTTATTTGACCTGAACCGCTTCAGAATTTGAAACCTGAGTTTGATTTTTTCTTGAACCTTTGAGCTTGGTACGACTACTACAGGGCTGCAAAACCTTATAATTTTTCCGACCCCTCACTTGTGAATCTGTTTTGGCATTTATAGAGAGTACATTAGGGTAACAAATTTGATCAAAATCTTTGCAATTAGTATGATTGAGTGTGAAATATTTTTGATTGAAATTTGATTGAAAAATTGCCAATTTGGCACCAAATTTCTCCAAAACGAATTTCACCTAATTTGCCTTGATTTTTGATGAGATATTGGATCTAATTTAGAATCAAATATAGTCTTTGATTATTTCTAGTATTTTATTTAATTTAATTTGAATTCAAATGATCAAATCCAAAATAAAAATAAATAATAAAAACTAAAAATAAATGAAATGGCCTATGGATCATAAATGGTCCATGAATCAAGTTAGGGATCAATTATTTGGGCCCATTTAGTCAAAAGACTTTAAATTCACCACTTTGGCCTTCATACATTTTCTCGAAATTGTTCGACTTTAACAAGTCATAAATCTTTCAATATTTACTGTATGGAGGTATTCTAGGACTTTCTAGAAACCTTGGAGAGTCCTCTAACCAGTGTCTTCAGTATCATATCAAAATTATTTTCCATGCTCATTTTATGTCCTTTTTTTAAAAAAAGTGTCTTTTGTTGACTTTTGAGCAATTGAGTGACCATTCCTTTGAACTGAGCCTTGATACTTGTCATAGAGATAGTGTGAAATATATTGAGCCATATGAGATGCTTTGGATCCATTGATTCACTGATTTTCCTTTGAACAAATCAAACCCTAGTTTTAGAGCCTTGTATAGGAAAAATAATATGGGCAAATTTTGGGGTATGACAGCTGCCCCTGTTCAATTATCTTAAACCTGAAGATGTAGAGTAGTTCGTATGCCAGTCGGTCTCTGAAGATGGAAGATGATTGAACACTAGAATACCAAGAAATTTGCCCTATTTGAAGTAGGGACTTTTGTCGGAGATGGGCTTGTGGATGCCATCTCGTAGTTGAATTTTGAGAAATGTCGTTTGCGCGTTGATCGTGTCATTACCGTTCGTAGTAAATGAATTAGATCTTTTGGAGAGATAATCGTGTCTACATCGTTCGTGATGATAGAATTAGACTCTCTTGTCGTGTCAGCACCGTTCGTAGTAACTGAATTAGACCGTGGACGTCAGTGATCGTGTCTACACCGTTCGTGATGATAGAATTAGACCTCTGAAATTTGATCGTGTCAGTACCGTTCGTGGTAACCGAATTAGATCTTCGAGCATTGACCGTGTCAGTACCGTTCGTAGTAGCTGAATTAGATCTTGGAAATGATCGTGTCATTACCGTTCGTGGTAGATGAATTAGACCTTGGAGCATTGACCGTGTCAGTACCGTTCGTGGTAGCTGAATTAGATCTTGAAAATGATCGTGTCATTACCGTTCGTGGTAGATGAATTAGACCTTGGAGCATTGACCGTGTCAGTACCGTTCGTGGTAGCTGAATTAGATCTTGAAAATGATCGTGTCATTACCGTTCGTGGTAGATGAATTAGACCTTGGAGCATTGACCGTGTCAGTACCGTTCGTGGTAGCTGAATTAGATCTTGAAAATGATCGTGTCATTACCGTTCGTGGTAGATGAATTAGACCTTGGAAAGTTGGGGATTTCGTTCATTTGTCGGTACCTGTATTCTGAAAAAGGTAAAGTTAATCTTTATGCAATGTCATGATGCATGGGTTATGTAATGAATCCCTCAAAATAAATGAGAGCTTTTGCATGTTATGTATGAGTTCATTATGAGGTAATGTATGCAATGTATGAATACGTTTATGACATATGATATGTGAATATGATTTATGTTGTCTTTGATTAAGAAAGTAGATCTTTATGTCCTTGTAATTGTACTGTCTGATCTTGTCTTGAAGATGCTCAGCTGGGAATTTATGACTTCTGCTTGGAGATGATCAGTGACTTGATGTTCCCTGATTGGTGATAAAGATATTGATAAATCATGTTGGAGGAGAGCGACAGTGTTGAAGATGTAAACTCTGTTGGGCAGTCATGTCTCTATCGGGAGCGTTTGAAGATATCTTCTTAATGATTACTCTGTGGGGATATGATCTTGTGAACCCGGCTTTGTGGGGAGACATGGGTGAAAGTTTCCCCCAGTATTATAGTAACTACTACTTGATTTAGGACACGTCACTTAAAATGTCAAACTGGACTTGTATAGATTTGCCCCCAGTTAGCAGGAACTTTGGAAAGATTCGCCTTGCGAGGCCTTTATAAGATGTGCACTTTAGGAGACATGCCCCTAGTAATCATATGCCCAATATGATGTCCTATGTTGGTTGAGAAGTAGCTTCAGATTTTTCTTGGATGCGTGCCCCTGATTATTTTGGCATCCTTGAGAGGTTCTTGGAATCTTGACTTGATTGCCCCAGATTGTTTGGACAAATAGTTTGAAACCCACTTGAGATGTATGCCTTTGATTGTTTGGCTTTTGAGAGATTCTTATAATCTTGACTGGATTGCCCCAGATTGATTGGGCAAAGCATGCCATGCCCCTTGTATACGTAGGATACATTGCTTCTTGGCGTAATCTTGTCTGTCGGGACAACTTTCAGTCATTAGTTGTACCCTGTGCAAGTTCTTTCTGATGCTAACATTTGAAATTATGTAGCAGAATATGTTTAATAATGAATTCATGAGATGCAATGCATACGTTTGTCTTGAATTTTTGAAAAACCTTTAAAACATGAGATGCAAAAACACGACACTTGTAAAAAAATGATATTTGTAATAATGTTTGTAAGAATGAAATACCGACTCCTCGTTTTTGGTAAACCTTAAGGAGTCAGGATACCTTTTTTTTTGGTGACAGTATGCTTTCGAACTAACCATGCTTCAATTAGGACTTTCAAGGGTTGTAACGTGGCTTGGTTCACGGTTTAAGAAACAAAGGATAAAGGCTCAAAGTTTATTTATCCCCACCCCTCTTCGTGATGATCTTCAGTCCTAAACTCAGTAAATTCGGCTTATGCATTCAGGTTCCAAGAGACTTTTGGATTTACACCTTTGATAATGATGATGATTCGCAAGCAAAGAGAATTTTTGAGATGGCAGTCACTTCTTCCTTTCGGTAGTCACAACATTGTGTCGTTCAGGAATTTATTGACTTCTCTTTTTTTCATCTTTTGATATCCCTAACTTTTGCCTGAACTGTCTATTTTAAGCTTACAGTCAGCGGGATGCCTCGATTTTTGCCTAAGTCATCTTTTTGTTTTTTGACTTAGCAGGCTTTTCTTTGTACATATGTTTATTCTTTTCTTTTTTTTTTTTGATAGATATTGACTGCCTTGCTTAATGATTGATGAACCATTATTGGCTTTTGATTGACATCTCCAACACTTCTTTGATGTGTACGGATGAACGCTTGTGATTGAAACCTTTGTTGAAAGGTGTACAGAGTGATTCTCTTAAAATAGAATGCACAGCCAAAATAACTGAGAACTACCCTGCCCCAGGTTAAAAATGCGGGTGTTTCGTACAAAAAGAAACTTCTACTCCTTAGGCTCAAAGGGGTTGACGAGGGATTACCATCCTTATATCTCCACTGTTTAGGAATTGAAACAATGCCTGTACATCGTCAGCATAGTCCGTTCAAAAGCATATTGTATGAGGTTGCGGTATCATTTTCGTCATCCTCCCTCAAAAGGTATACAACTTTAGCAGGAGTTGAGTATCACAAAAACATATGCAGAATAAAGACATAATTTAAAATGAGTGATAGCGAAATAATTTATTCAAGACAAACATATGCGATGCACTGATGATGATTATTAAAACATATAATGTCTATCATGATTCAAATGTTTAAACAAACAGAAGAGAAATATGCAAATGAAAGTAGATCTAATGTTCCAGAAGTTCGTCCGTCTAGACCTCAATCAGTCTTGTCATGGCTAGGCATAAGAGCGGTGATCACCACAGGTGTTTCAGGAGGGTTGAATTTGATTTCTCCGTCATTCATCAGATCTTGAATCTTATTCTTCAATGTCCAGCAATTGTTTTTTTGTAATGTTCAGGCATGTTGGAATGGTACGCGCACCTTGTATTGAGATCTATAGTATGAGTGGATTTTGTTGGCTCGATTGCCCTGAGCGTATGGATCATATGAGTGAATTGTTTGTTGTGACTCAATTGTCATGATTCCTTTATCGTGACTCAATTGTCATGATTCCATTATCGTGACTCAGTTGTCGTGACTCAGTTTTCGTGACTCCATTGTCGTGGTCTTTTGAGTGGCATGATTAACTCTTTAATGGCACGCTTCAACGGTCTATCATCCTTTACACCATAACCAGGATTGTTCGAATCATAAGCACATCTCGCATTGTAATTGTACCCCAAGAATAGGAGTGCCTTTAATTCTTCTTTCCCCTTGGCCGGGTTAAGGATCATCCCTCGGAACTGGTTATTCTGAGCCTGAAGATTTATGACTGATTGCTCGAGATCCATTTGTGCTGAAATAAACAGCGAGGAAGGACGAGAGACCTGTTATGCGATGTTATGAATGCAAATGTAATGTTTTCAAGGATCTATAGGAAATTTAGATTGGTTGCATTTTCGTCTGAAGAATTCTGAATTCCGTTTTTGAACATCCTTCTTTGAGAATCGATCTCACCATATCGAGTGGGTCATCGCCTCTGATTCGGGATACTTCTGAATTTGAAGATACATGGCCAGAGGAAAGTAAATCCTCTTGCCCCTTGATAGGTACTGAGTCTTTGAATTGGAAGGTATGTGGCTAGAGGAAAATAAATCCTCTTGCCCCTTGATAGGAATTTAGTCTTTGATAAGGGCACCTGAAATTATGCGCCCTAAATTCCTAAGATCCTTGAAAGGGTTAGTTAAATCATGTTATGCTTATGATGTCATGATGTCATGCACATGTGATGCATTAAGTAAGGCATAAGGTGATAAGGACGAGATGTCCCACAAGCAAATCCTGCAAGGAAATAGAAGGGTTAGTAGCACACACAAATAAGTCACACAAGTCACACAATTTTTGGCTTAAGGCTTGCATGGAGTCTGATCAGGTGTCCTTCCCAAGGGTATTTCTATGGATAAGGAGATTTCAGCAACGGGTTCTACCAAGTGACTCAGAATTGTCAGCCCCCTCTAAAGCACCCTTGAACATGGTAAATGCATACCACGCAATGATACTTTAGGAAGAAACCTATCTGAGCTGTAGTATCGGGTAGCGACCATAACTTGGCATGCACCAAGAATAGCCCTCCCACTACGTTCCTAAAAGCCAAGATGGTTTAAGGGTAACTAAAGGTCCTTGAGCTCCGACGCACCCAAAGATACATGCATAAACCTCTCTCATGCAAAAGAGGTACACAATAACCAGTGGAGGCCTAACTCAAGTGTGAACTTCATTTTGACCAACCCCAAGCATGCACAAGGGGGGTCTCCATGACTATGCCACTCCTAATCTTAAGTGTTCTTGAATCCGGGAATAGGATTCGTCCTTCAATTTTCCCAAAACAGCCCTGAAAAATAAAACAAGCAAAGCAAGCAATAGAAAACATTTAAGTGATTCCTAAACTTTTAAGGTAACCCCTCTTTTATCGAATTTTAATCCCCAGCAGAGTCGCCAGTTCTGTAATACGGTGAACTGACTTTTTGATAATCGGAATGTACAGTAAGCAAGAGTCGCCACCGACTTTTATTTTATCCAAACAGATTCGGAAAGGCAAAAAGAAACAGAAAAAAACCTTTTAAGAAAACTGAGTTCGGGGGGTAATTTATGCAAAGGGAAGGTGTAAGGCACCCTTTGCATCCATGGTTTTCCATGGGCTCTTAATTGCTTTGCTTGCTCGTTTGTTTAGAAAATGTAGATGAAAGAAATAGGGACTTTAGCTTGTGAATAAGCGTTGCCCTTTTGAAAAATTATGAGAAAGAATATAATAAAAAGGTTTGAGCATTGCAAGGCAATTAGGGGCAATTACCTTAAACTCAGATGATAGGTCTCTTTTTGCCTTTCAGAATGAAAGGGTCTATCCTTGCCATAAGAGGGCAGGAAGCCTTTCGTTTGGAGGTTGAAGGGTCATCGAAGCATCCTTTGCCATAAGACTGTCCCATGCCATAGAAGGGCAGGTAGTCTAAGGCAAGGATCAGAATAAGCCATTTTCGTAGGCAGCCAGAAGATACCTCAGCCTTTTTCCGCAGGCAACTTCCGCGGGTCGAGGTCATGTTAGTGTATCGAAGGCAGCATCATTAGGGACCATGACCTTTAATCGAGGCAACATGGCTGAGGTATCCTCATATTCGAGGGACTGGCTATTCTGCCAAAAATACAAGGCAACAAGGCAACAGGAACAGGCAACAGGCAACAGGCAACAAGGCAACAGAAACAGGCAACAGGCAACAGGCAACAGAGAGGGTTACCCAAAAGCGTGCGTGTGTGCACCAATCACGTGATTATATTCAGAAAATTATCTTATAATTAATTATCTACATTGATTTAAGGCTTGCACTCCCTAAGATTACTAACCACACAATAATATAACAATAATAATGGGGAAGGGAAATTGTAACCAGCGGAAGAGAGGGGAATTGAAACCAGCGGGATATAATTAAAAAATTAAAACAGAAAATATTAGAGTTAGGGTTTAGGGTTACCAATACGCGTAGCTTTGGCATTCGATAAACCCTGAAAATTGGAAAAGAAAGAATAAACAGAGGGGTGAGTGCATTATCGGTTCGGAGGCAAACGTCACTAACCCTAAAAATAACGAATAAAGAAATTTAAAATAAACAAAGTAAATAGACACTTAGCTTCGAATTTGATCTGATATGGTTGGCGGGACGCCTCGGGGTTAACCCTGAAAAAGGCAAAGGCAGAAGAATGAAGGCAAGACAAACCCTAAAATCAAAAGGAAACAAAATAGACTCTAAAGATAAGGTACTTAGCTCTGGGTTTTTTGATCGGGCGCATAGTCGGAAGGAACCATGTTGATAACCCTGAAAAGGCATAAGAGAAATATTCAGCGTAGGGCATGTTCGTCATAAACCCTGATTAGGGCGTCAATTGGATAAGGCAACACAATCGATTTAATTAATTATTGGTTTCGCAACCTAATTAATTAAATCGGATAAAGAAAATAAAATCAGGCACAAAAACATTTTTTATGAATTTTTGGAATTAAGATAAAATATATATGAATTATTGAAATATATAAATATAATACCTAATTAAAATAAATAGATATATAATATTAAGAAAATAAAACAATTTTAAATAAAATAAATATTATTATTGTGTAAAAAAGGTTTTTAGAAGATATATAGTTTTTATTAGTACAAAAAAACAAATAATAAAACATATATATAAATATAAATATATAAAAAAGGGAATTATGCAATTAAAAATAATAAAAAAATAGAAACTTAGCGTAAGGATCGAGTGCTGAACGCCTCTAGTGAACCATGATGCACCTTCGCTGCCAGAGAGGTTGGATTAGCTTTGATTGGGATCTGATGGTGGATCTCTGAGGGGTATGGTGTACCTGTACGAAGTAGAAGCGCAGGATCTACTGGCAAATTACAAAACATAGTTTATAAAAATTATATGGCTTACCTGGGGATCGAACTCCCTCCTGCTGGGTCACGCGCCTTTTCTCTCGCCAGCTGAGCCATAGTCTATTCGCTGTTAATGAAATCATCCATAACTATAATATAAGAAAACATTAAAATTCAAAAAAACCAGAACTGGCGCGCCTTGGCTTCATCTTCTTCGTGAATGCACAGAGATTCGCCCACGCTTTTTTCGCCGTTGCCGTATGCTTTCTCCCTCATAACCTGCAAATCGACACCAATTAACACAAAATTTCGGTCCAGATCGGTCTTAAAGCCTCTCACGAATCCAATGGATCCAACAATTTGTCCTGAAATCGTGTTGAACCGAAATCCCCTTTTTGGAGGAATACGAACCCTAACCATGGCATCGTGACATTCCTGCATTCAAAACTCAATCAAACGAACCAGATAGCTTCGAAACATCATTACAAGCAATATTATATAATCAAACTCAATTAAAAATGCATGAATGTATGAAATTGAAATTGAAACCGAAGTGTCCAAATTGTGGTTGTGTTCCACGATTTCGTACGTATGAAGGACTCGTGAGGATTTGGAATCAATCAGCGAAGGTCACTGAATGTATTGGAATGCTTTATTTGACCTGAACCGCTTCAGAATTTGAAACCTGAGTTTGATTTTTTCTTGAACCTTTGAGCTTGGTACGACTACTACAGGGCTGCAAAACCTTATAATTTTTCCGACCCCTCACTTGTGAATCTGTTTTGGCATTTATAGAGAGTACATTAGGGTAACAAATTTGATCAAAATCTTTGCAATTAGTATGATTGAGTGTGAAATATTTTTGATTGAAATTTGATTGAAAAATTGCCAATTTGGCACCAAATTTCTCCAAAACGAATTTCACCTAATTTGCCTTGATTTTTGATGAGATATTGGATCTAATTTAGAATCAAATATAGTCTTTGATTATTTCTAGTATTTTATTTAATTTAATTTGAATTCAAATGATCAAATCCAAAATAAAAATAAATAATAAAAACTAAAAATAAATGAAATGGCCTATGGATCATAAATGGTCCATGAATCAAGTTAGGGATCAATTATTTGGGCCCATTTAGTCAAAAGACTTTAAATTCACCACTTTGGCGTTCATACATTTTCTCGAAATTGTTCGACTTTAACAAGTCATAAATCTTTCAATATTTACTGTATGGAGGTATTCTAGGACTTTCTAGAAACCTTGGAGAGTCCTCTAACCAGTGTCTTCAGTATCATATCAAAATTATTTTCCATGCTCATTTTATGTCCTTTTTTTAAAAAAAGTGTCTTTTGTTGACTTTTGAGCAACTGAGTGACCATTCCTTTGAACTGAGCCTTGATACTTGTCATAGAGATAGTGTGAAATATATTGAGCCATATGAGATGCTTTGGATCCATTGATTCACTGATTTTCCTTTGAACAAATCAAACCCTAGTTTTAGAGCCTTGTATAGGAAAAATAATATGGGCAAATTTTGGGGTATGACACATATCATGTTTATTTTCCGCTTGCATATCATGCATCTGGACTATATTATGGGTCCCCGTGGGAACCGCATATTTTTCTGCTTTGTTTTGCAGGTTGGGTGGGATGTTTTATGAGGTAAAAGGCCCAATACCCAGGCCAGAGTTGACACATAGGATACCTAGGATAGAGTGGATAGTCATGACGCCAACAGAATGTCAGGTTCTGTTGATTGCGATCATGAGACCCACGACCAGCCGAGACTCGAATGGGATACCGTTGTTGGCATGTATTTGCAACAATGACGGTGTTTTAGGAGAGTTGTTAACGCTGGAGACCTTTTGACCTACCTTGACCTAGATTCACCTGTGAGTGGGGTGGGATATACATGACAGGTACCGTTGGTGACTATTCATATTCTGTTGGTGACTATTGGTTCTCCTGGTATTCAAAAAGGTGTCGGACCTTTGATCTCATGACATCTGACCTATATCAGTTATTCAGAGGATTGTACAGTGGTTACTAAGGTTATATGGACCTTGATCCCATGTTTCGCATTGCATAACATTATCACTCTATCCACTTCATTTGTGGGGGATTCTAAAGTCTATTTCCAAAAAAAAGGGAAACGGAAAAAAGTAGAAAAACAGAAAAGATGGAAAAGAAAAAAAGAAAAGATACTATATGCAAAAAAGGAAAGGGAAATTAAAAGAAAAAAAAAGTTGATGAAAAGACTTTAGGATCCCTTAGAAATGAAACATGCATTCATACTATCATGCATTTCATGGTTCTATCAGAAGCTTATGGGGGCCCTTTCTACATCAGATTCTAATTTCAACAAACAAAATTGACTTCTCACCACTACGTGCTTGAAAGTTAATAATGGAGCAACTCCGTGAGGTTTCTGACTGAGATGAGAACAGAAATGGGGATTAACATGAATCAGTGTATGGAGGTTATTCAAGGCTTTTCTCTTTGACAAGAAGAATTGAGACAGGTTCCTTAGAGGCCAAATGCGAATGTCAAACTCACCCCATGAGAAGGTCTTATGAATAAAAATTGTTTAATGTTGAGATTCCTATTCTTGGTAAGGAGAGTTCACATCATTGAAGTCTTCAAGTTTCCGAGTATTGAAAATAGCAAAAAGGTTTCACCTCTTGGAGGAAAGTTTGGAAGCCATAAAAAGTCGTGACTCCGCTGATTTAGATATTGTTGGTTTGTGCCTAGCGCCTGATGTCAAAAAAAAAATGCAAGGGTGACTTACTCTCACTCCGAATGGTTTGGATGTTGAAGCTAAAGTGATAATCATCTCTTGTACATATGTGGAAGTTGCTTGGGGCTCCCGATCGAGGGATAAGCAAGACATTGTCTATCTTGAGCATTGCACCATTCGCATGCTCGAATCCCTTAAAGCACTACAAATTCTTGTGCAACTTCGTCAGAATATTTTTCCATGTGATAATCAAGAGGGTTCTACGAAGACATTTCACATTCTCAAGCTTTTGCTTCATATCATGAGTCATCTCTTCCCGAAATTTTCTTCTCAGTGACATTTGATCGTCGACAGAGAAAGAAAGAATATGAGACAGAAACAATATGGGAAACGAAGTGATGTAATTTCAAGGCCTTGTGCTTAGTTATCTCCCTGATTGTTGGTATTTCAGTTGGTGTTTTGGGCCTTCCTCACCACGTATAGCTCTCTTGAGTTCAATGATAATGTAATGTTCTTTCATTCATGATGGTGATTACAGTTTTAGCATCTATATTTGGGGCTCCCGACCGAGGGATAAGCAAGACATTGTCTATCTTGAGTATTGCATCCTTTGCATTGCTCGAATCCCTAAAGTAAAGCAAAAATGCACCACTCTTTTACGCCTTTGTTGGAATATTCTTCCGGGAAGTAATATAAAGTGTGTGAAAGGAACATATGATACTGCTAAGTGGCTACCATGCTGGGGCACCTAGCCATTCAACTGAAGGTGGTAGGACATTCAAAGGCAGAATTCAAGTCCTCGTTGATTTCGGAATAACCACAATCCACTCCAAGATAGAAACAAACATAGGTGGATACCATCGAGTACGATGGGCGCGAGGGGTGCTAGCACCTTCCCCTTGCGTAACCGACTCCCGTGCCCTGTTTCTCTGGTCGAAAGACCTTGTCCTTGTTTCGAGTTAGGTTTCTGATATTCCTTTCCCGCGATGGGATGAATATATTAGTGGCGACTCTGATTCCATTTTTCGCGGGTAGCGACAATACCCCGCTATTCTACCTGTGACTATTGAGCCAGAGGTCGAAGGAGACGAACCTCAAATTATTCTACACCCGAATATGCCAACTGACCTAGAAGAGTTGCAAAAATCTTGGGTTCAACTAAAAGAGGAAAGAGACACCTTCAAAGCACACTGTCAGGACTATGAGAGAAGGATATTGGAGCTCACCGGACAGCTTCAAGAAGAACAGCAGATCAACACATTCCTGGGGGCAAAGAGAAAGCGTCCATGGGAGACCTGAAGGATCATTTATTTTATTTCTGTCTTGTAAGCCCAAATGAGGCAAAGAAAAAAAAGAGAATAAATTGATTAACTAATGTTTGTTTCTTCTTTAACAAATCTAAACTCTAAGATCCTTGAAAACATTGCACACACATTTCATTTCATGCATTGCATATACATTTCATACATTGCATTCATATACATTTCATATACATTTCATTCATATACATTGCATCCAGTCATACACATTGCGTAACAGGTTCTCATGACGGATTTCTCATCTCCTCGCTGTTTATTTCAGTCAGAAGAGATGGAATCTGAGACAAGCATCAAGAATCTCGAAGAACAGAATGCCCAAGTTCAAGTGGCAATTTTGGAACTGGCAAAGGGGCAACAAGAACTGAAAGCCCTGATAATCAAGAAGAAAAAGAAGCCCAAAGGATCTGTAGGCTTGAGTCACCTGAAAAGGAAGATCAAAATCCCAGTCAAAAAGTTCAAAAAGCCACCGATTCCTGAAACAGTCGGTGATGGTGAACAAGAAGACAATCAAAGCAACCAGGGTTCTGCTAAACCCTCTCTCTCTTCAAATGAAGAAGATGATCATTCTGGGGACGAACCGGATGATGACAAATACCAACAGCTGGAAGACCGTATGAAAGCTATGGAGATACAAAAAGTACCTGGTTTAGATTTCAATGATCTGGGGCTCATCTCGGATGTTGTTATCCCTCCAAAATTCAAAGTTCCTGTCTTTGCAAAATATAATGGAGTTTCTTGCCCGAAACTACATCTGAGATCCTATGTGAGGAAGATACAACCTCATACAACAGATAACAAATTGTGGATTCACTTCTTCCAAGAAAGTCTGTCGGGTACACAACCCGAGTGGTACTACCAGCTGGAAAATACCAAGGTTCATACTTGGGAAGAATTAGCTGCTGCTTTTTACAAACAGTACCAATACAATGCTGATCTTGCGCCAACCCGTACTCAACTAAGGGGCATGTCTATGGGACCAAAAGAAAGTTTCAAAGGATATGCACAAAAGTGGAGAGATATGGCTGGAAGGGTTCAACCACCCTTATCTGATCGCGAACTAGTCGACATGTTCATGGGCACTTTAACTGGCCCTTTCTATAGCCATTTGCTGGGAAGCTCATCATCAGGTTTCACTGACCTGATACTGACCGGAGAACGTGTCGAAAGTGGCATTCAAAATGGAAAAATTCAAATAGGTTCCTCCTCTGGTACTACAAAAAGGCCCATCAGCGGGAGAAATGAGGTCAATACAACACAAATTCAGAAAAGTCGCAAAAGTGAGCAGCATCAATCTGTAGGGGCAGTTCTGATCTCCGCATCTGCACCTCAAAAAGATCAACAACCAAAATATACGCATCGACCAGATGCACCAAGAAGAAATTTCACCAGAATCAACATGCCAATCTCTCAGGCATTGCAGCACTTGCTAAAAGCAGATCTGATCACATTAAAAGGTCCTCCAAAGAATGTCAACACTTCCTCTCCGAATTATCGCCCTGATGCAACATGTGCCTATCACTCAAACTGTCCAGGACATGACGCAGATCACTGCTGGGCCTTGAAAAATAAAATACAAGATATGATAGATGCTGGGGAAATTGAGTTCGATCCTCCAGAAGCTCCAAATGTCATCACTGCACCTATGCCAAAGCATGACAAAACTGTTAACGCTATCCTGGACACTGTTTACATCTATGATGTGAACGAATTATCAACTCCACTCTGCGAAGTCAAAGGAAAGCTAATCCAAGCTGGTTACTTTCCAGGGTGTGACCCCGACTGCTTTTATTGCTCATACCTGCCCAATGGTTGTGAAAATCTGAGGATGGGAATTCAAAAGTGGATGGATCGCCGTATCATTATGTTTGAGAGGCTCCTTTCTATGGACGTGCTGTGCGAAGTCTTTGCAAACGGGATGAGAATAGAGGATGCCTCAGTGATCTCCAGCTTACCATTCAAAATCTCTGCCAAGGCTCCATTCAAAATTTCTGCTACACTCAAAGTGGCATCAGTAGTCATTGCTAGTCCAACTCCATTTCCATACTCCTCAGACAAAGCTGTCCCATGGGGATACGACACTAATGTTTATGTTCATGGAGTTAAGCAGGGTACCTCGACTGAAGAGGCCGCAAAGTTAACTACTCCAACTGTGGGTAATATTGTGGGTACCAGCAAGATCACGAGAAGTGGAAGAATCTTTTCACCAGAAATTTCTCCAAATGTTGCTGCTGGTCCAGTCCGAGTCCCAGTTCCTAATCAAGATGACAGCACTCGAGGCAAAGAGCTACAAGTTGAACAAGTTCAAACCCTGGTGGAGATCACTGCTGAGGATCCGTCAAAGCAAGAAATGGAGGAAATATTGAAAATCATCTGCAAGAGTGATTACAATATTGTTGAGCAACTGGGGCACACCGCTTCAAAAATCTCAATGCTATCTCTGCTAAAATATTCAGAAGCTCATGCCAAAGCTCTGATGAAGTTCCTTAAAGCTGCGCATGTGCCTCAAGAGATCTCAGTCGACCAATTTGAGAATTGTGTTGCCAATCTAACCGTGAACAATGGTCTCGGTTTCTCTGATGTGGATATAACCCCTGCTGGAAAAAATCACAACAAAGCCTTACATATCTCCATTGAATGTAATGGCACCACTCTATCTCATGTGCTAGTAGATAACGGTTTTTCTTTGAACGTGTTACCGAAAACAGTACTAGAAAAGCTTGACTTCGAAGGAATTGTGTTACAACCAAGTGATGTTGTGGTAAGAGCCTTTGACGGGTCAACAAGAACGGTATACGGAAAAGTGAATCTCCCAATCAGAGTGGGTTCTCAAATCTTCGATTCTATCTTTTACGTAATGGAAATTCACCCGGCCTACTCCTGTTTACTTGGACGCCCTTGGATACATGGGGCAAACGCTGTAACTTCTACCCTGCATCAGAAGTTAAAATATCCAGTAAAAGGAAAGATTGTCACAGTCTATGGCGAAGAGGAATATGTGGTTAGTCACCTAAGCAATTCCAAATATGTTGAGTTGGAGGACGAATTCATCGAAACTCCATGCCAATCATTTGAGGTGGTCTCCCCAGATGTCTCTACCACCAAGCATATTCCTGCTACTCCAACTACAACTATGGCTTCTCTCAAAGATGCCAAAGCCATGATTGAACAGGGTGATTGCACAGTATGGGGACAGCTTCCCGATATACCCTACAAGTCTGACAAGCTAGGCCTAGGCTATGATAGTGAAGATCAAAAGAATGATCAAGGTCCTCGTTCTGGAGGATTAATGTCACACTTCGTCAGCCAAGAAGTAAACGCTATTGAAGATGAAGGAGTGTTCTTGAACCATATCATTCAACCATATCCAGATGAGATTCCACCCATTTCCATGGGAATGTGGGATGCTGTGGGAGAACCAAGTGGCGGGTATAATTATCAGTATACCGCACCTCAGAATTCTTATATTGCTATGGAAGATATTACCCCGACTGGATGGGGTGATCAAATTGAAAATGACGAAAGTTTCACAAGTCCCGTCACTGAGCAATATCAAAATCCACCCAAAAAAGTATGGGACACGCTAGGAGAACCCAGCGGCAAATATGACTATATGGTGAAATATTCCGCTCCTCCGAGCTCACAAATTGCTATGAGGGACATTGTCTCAACTGGATGGGATGAACATTACGATGACAATTTCACTCTTGAAGAATCCAGGAAAATACCAAATAACGAGGGTTGCTTTCTGTCAGAATACACTCCTCATCAGGATGCACAAGTCTCTATTCAAAACATCATCCCGACTGCATGGGACGGCCTTATCGAGCATCTCGCTCAGCCAACAGAGATATCTCAGCCTGGGCTCTCGTATCCAGCAGAGTATATCACCTATCCCGAAGGATCACCGGCTCATTTTCCCACTAATGAAATCAATGCTGTGGAAGATGAAGAAGACAACTGCAACTGGAACAGCTGGATACTCCCTGCTCACAATAGTGGATCGAACAACTAGAAAGCTGAGGATGTAATCTCCTTTGACCAGGAGTAAATGCTGTTTCCTGTTTTCTTTGTGTATATTGTGCAAAGATAAAAATGGTTCCTGAACAATCGAACCATGAGCTTGAAAGCCGTGTGCCTTGCCCAAAGCACACTGGCCCTTCTATAAGGGCTTATCATATCATGATCATGTGCATTCAATAAAATCATGGGACACTTGCATATTTAAATTTTGTGATCCTTTTTCTTTCTTTCTTCGCTTTCAAATATCTATGTTTTTTCTTCACACACACTCACATAACTAACATGCAGATTCACATACACTCTGGATCCAGTCAACAACGATTCTGCTATTGCCCGTCATGACTTTGAAAGTCTGATCTACCAAACTGAGGACGAAAGTGAGGAAGATTGTGAAGTGCCAAGAGAAATTGCAAGGCTGCTAGAACAAGAAGACAAGGCCATACAACCTCACGAGGAGCCAATTGAGGTCATCAACTTGGGCAGCAACGAAGAAAAGAAGGAAGTCAAAATAAGGGCTGATTTAGAACACAGCATCAAGCAAAGACTGATTCAAATGCTGCGAGACTACGTCGAGATATTCGCCTGGTCCTATGAAGATATGCCAGGCCTTGACACGGACATTGTAGTTCATCGCCTGCCAATCAAAGAAGGTAGCATTCCAGTCAAACAGAAACTACGAAGGAGTAGGCCTGATATGTCAAAAAAGATCAAAGACGAGGTTGAAAAACAGTTCAATGCCGGATTCCTAAAAGTTGTAAGTTATCCTCCTTGGATAGCTAACATCGTACCTGTACCTAAAAAAGACGGGAAAGTCAGAATGTGCATGGACTACAGAGATCTGAACCAGGCAAGCCCCAAATATGATTTCCCTTTACCACACATCGATGTACTGGTTGACAATACCGCACAATGCCAGGTATTCTCCTTTATGGACGGATTCTCAGGGTACAATCAAATCAAGATGGCACCCGAAGACATGGAAAAAACAACCTTCACAACACCCTGGGGAACCTTTTGTTACAAAGTAATGTCCTTTGGTCTGAAAAACGCAGGAGCAACCTATCAACGTGCAATGGTAGCGCTATTTCATGATATGATTCATCAAGAAATAGAGGTGTATGTCGATGACATGATTGCAAAATCCAACACCGAGGAAGAACATCTGGGTCATTTACACAAGTTGTTTGACAGACTCAAGAAATACAAGTTGCGACTGAACCCAAATAAGTGTACCTTTGGAGTAAGATCCGGCAAACTCTTAGGTTTCATCGTCAGCAGCAAAGGTATTGAGGTTGATCCCGCCAAGGTTAAAGCCATTCAAGAAATGCCTATACCTCGTACCGAGAAACAAGTCAGAGGATTCTTGGGACGTCTAAATTACATCGCCCGATTTATTGCCCACATGACTACTACTTGTGTGCCGATCTTCAAACTGTTGAAGAAAGATCAAGTGGAAAGGTGGAATGACAAATGCCAGTTAGCCTTTGACAAAATCAAAGA
The DNA here is from genome assembly GCF_029867415.1 of Vicia villosa. NCBI lineage: Eukaryota > Viridiplantae > Streptophyta > Magnoliopsida > Fabales > Fabaceae > Vicia > Vicia villosa. The sequence continues at coordinate 105,385,561 of NC_081183.1, forward strand.
ATATCTCCAAAAACCTCCAATCTTGTTGCCACCTGTGGAAGGCAGACCTCTGATAATGTACCTAACTGTGTTAGGAGACTCAATGGGGTGTGTACTAGGACAACATGACGAATCCGGCTGAAAGGAGCACGCAATCTACTATCTTAGCAAAAAGTTTACCGATTGTGAAACAAGATACTCACTACTCGAAAAAACTTGTTGTGCCTTAGCTTGGGTGGCTCGCCGACTAAGACAGTACATGCTAAATCACACCACTTTCCTAATCTCCAAGATGGATCCCATCAAATACGTGTTCGAAAAACCTGCCCTCTCTGGAAGAATAGCGAGATGGCAAATGATCTTAACAGAATATGACATTCAATACACTTCACAAAAAGCAATCAAAGGAAGTGTGGTAGCTGATCATCTGGCTCATCAAGCAGTGGATGATTATCAAGCATTAAACTTTGACTTCCCAGACGAAGACATTATGCTAGTCAATGACTACAAACAATCAGGACCAGAAGAAGGACCCGAGCCAGGATCCCGGTGGACTATGGTTTTTCACGGAGCTTCTAATGCACTTGGCAATGGCATCGGAGCTGTGATCATTTCCCCCGCAGGAGGTCATACACCATTCACTGCCAGGTTATGCTTCAATTGCACTAACAATATAGCCGAATACGAAGCATGTATTCTGGGTCTTAAAGCTGCAATCGATCTAAGAATCAAATTCCTGGAAGTCTACGGAGACTCGGCCTTGGTAATCTACCAAGTCAAAGGGGAATGGGACACGAAGCACCCAAATCTAATTCCATACAAAGAATATGTGCTGAGTTTGATTCCTTACTTCGAAGAAATCACTTTCGAACACATCCCACACGAGGAAAATCAACTAGCTGATGCTTTAGCTACCATGTCATCCATGTTCAAAGTCAGGTGGGACAACGAGGCGCCTATGATCACCATTTACAGGCAAGATGAACCATCATATTGCAATGAGATCAATACCGAGGGAACAGAAGAAAAACCATGGTTCCATGAAGTAAAAAGATATCTCGAAGCTCAGGAGTACCCTGAAGGGGCATCCATTAATGACAGAAAGTTTCTAAGGAGATTTGCTGCCAAATTCTTTCTAAGCAATGGAACCTTATACAAACGCAACCATGACTCGACTTTACTTCGCTGTGTAAACAAGAAGGAAGCAGAACAGATCATGAAAGAAATACACAATGGTGCCTTCGGTACTCATTCCAGTGGACATACAATGGCTAAAAAGATCCTTAGAGCAGGTTATTACTGGTCTACCATGGAAACAGACTGCCATCATCACTCCCGAACATGTCACAAATGCCAGATATACGCTGACAAAGTACATGTACCTCCAGTTCCATTAAGCGTCCTGACGGCTCCTTGGCCTTTTGCAATGTGGGGTATTGATATGATTGGAGAAATCAAACCTACTGCCTCCAACGGACATCGCTTTATCCTGGTCGCTATTGACTACTTCACAAAGTGGGTAGAAGCAGCTTCATTTGCTTCTATTACCAAGAATGTGGTGGTCCGGTTCATCAAATACAATCTCATTTGTCGGTACGGCATCCCTGAACGGATTATCACGGACAATGGCACAAATCTAAACAACAGAATGATTACTGAACTTTGCACACAGTTCAAGATCAAACATCATAATTCTTCTCCATATCGACCAAAGATGAACGGCGCGGTGGAAGCTGCCAACAAGAACATCAAGAAAATCATACAAAAAATGACAGTAACCTACAAAGACTGGCATGAGATGTTACCTTTTGCTCTTCATGGTTATCGCACATCTGCGCGTACTTCAACAGGGGCAACTCCATTTTCCTTAGTCTATGGTATGGAGGCAGTTCTTCCAATTGAAATTCAGATTCCTTCCCTAAGGATTATGAAAGAAGCCAATCTAGACGAAGACGATTGGATTCAAACACGGTTGGACCAGATAAACTTGATTGATGAGAAAAGGCTCGCAGTTATTTGTCATGATCAGCTATACCAAAAGCGTATGATCAAAGCCTTCAACAAAAAATTCAAAAGTCAAGCATACCAAACTGGTGGCTTGGTTGTCAAACGCATCATCTTACCACAAGGTGATCCCAGAGGCAAATGGACTCCCACCTACGAGGGACCATTCATAATCAAGAAAATATTCTCCGGCGGCGCCATGTTGCTTACCACCATGGATGGCGAGGATTTCCCACACCCTGTGAATGCTGACATAGTCAAAAAAATACTTCGCTTAAAAAGAAAAAAAGCTCGCTAAGTTGAAAACCTGAAAGGGCAACTTAGGCAAAAAAAATGAGCGTCTCGGTGGATTGAAAACCCGAAAGGGCGATCCAGGAAAAAATTAGAGACTAAACAAATACTATCCCGGTAGGCTGAAAACCTGAAAGGGCAGCCTAGGCAAAAGTTAGGGAATGAAGCATACAACTATGTTCCGTTCAGCTGCCTACTCACCATCAAGATTCAACACCTCAAAGACACCGATCAGTACAATCACTTTCTTCCAACAAGTGAGGGATGAGATGCTCGAAGACAGATTGGCAATAGCAGAATTGAAACTTGACTGGATTGTTTTCACATAGCTACTTATCTTTATAAATATTTTCCAAAACTTTATGACAGTTTCCTACTTCTAGGATTGTTGTCTCCCTGTGCTAATCAGCCTATCATGGCTCTTTTTCAAAAATCAATGCAGCTTAGGCTCAAAAAACACTATTTTCACTTTTTCTGTTTTGAATACGTAAACGTCCCAATGATAATTCTGAATGAACATGTGCATTTGAATATGATTGATGTTTACCAGGAAAAACAGGAATAGCATTCAGGAAATGTCCCAATTATCTGGACATCATTCCATCAGAAGAAAATCCCCAAGAGAAACGCATTTCTCAGCAAATTCCTCAAAAAGATTTTCTCTTCAAAAGAGGTATTATCCCCCAGCAGGGTTGTTCCAGATTACTTTCTTCAGAAGGTGTGATCCCCGCACCCGGACTTGGTCAAATAGTGCATCGGAGGATTATGCATCTTCCTCATTCCCATTTGAAAGGGCATCAGAACTTCCAGCTACCTTTCATTCCCAAGTGATAGTCAAAGATCCTTCAACAGAGTACCATGGTTCTCAAAGAATTTCCCCAGCCGAGGGTACTCAAACAAGACAAAAGATCATCAACAATCACAATATAGTCATATCCAGATGACTGACGGAAATTTATTTTCCCAAATAGAAGCTTGACATCATATTCATACATCACACATTCATATATTCATACATCACACATTCATATATTCATACATCACACATTCATATTCATACATCACACATTCATATATTCACATTCATACATCATATTCATACATCACACATTCATATTCACATTCATACATCATACATCATACATCATACATCATACATCATGCATCATGCGCATATTCATACGCATATTCATACACAACATAACATGCCTATTTCTCCTTTAGCTCACACTACATGCATTATAAACATTGCATATCACTAACTTGATTTTTCAGGTAGACGGATATCTTCAACAAAGATATTCTCAATCACATGCAGTGTTCACCTGAATTCCATGAACAGTTCTCTCAGATATAATCAAGCCGAAGATTCATTCTGATCACTTATCAACTCAAAAAACAAGCATCGCAGATCTAAGTTGATACCTCAGACGGTTCAAGAACGATCTAACATTACAGATCTAAAGTTGATACCTCAGACGGTTCCAGAACGATCTAACATCGCAGATCTAAAGTTGATACCTCAGACGGTTCCAGAACGATCTAACATCGCAGATCTAAAGTTGATACCTCAGACGGTTCCAGAACGATCTAACATCGCAGATCTAAAGTTGATACCTCAGACAGTTCCAGAACGATCTAACATCGCAGATCTAAAGTTGATACCTCAGACGGTTCCAGAATGATCTAACATCGCAGATCTAAAGTTGATACCTCAGACGGTTCCAGAACGATCTAACATTGAAGATCTAAAGTCGATACCTCAGACGGTTCAAGAATGATCTAACATCAAAGATCTAAAGCTGATACCTCAAACGGTTCCACAATGATCAACTTTCAAAATCTAAAGCGGTAACCTTGGACGGTTCCGAAACAGTCAACACAAAGACTTTCAAATCCTTCATCAAGATATAATCAATGGATTCATTCTGATGAACAAACCCTCAACCCATTTACCAGGTGGCATCTGAAAGCCCATCTCAGGTAATGTTCCAATCTGCCAACAACATTTCGCAGACGACATTCAAATGCAACTTCCAACATCTCTTCTGATCAAGGTAAGTGCAAATTTTCAGGGCATCTAAATATTCAATCATCTTCTACCTTCAGATTTCAGACAATCTCTTCAGGTTTAAGAAGATTGAATAGGGGCAACTGTTATACCCCAAAATTTGCCCGCATCTTTTTTCAAGAAAACTCCAATCTGAAAATTAAGAGTCTCATATAATCATGGATTTTTATTTCAACAAATATCCTGACATATGAAATACTTAGTTTTTTAGAATTTTTCTTATACAGTAATTTGGCTTGCAGTTGAATTTATTCTTACGCAAACGCCAAATACTGTTTATTACTTCACACATGCTATTTATTTATTTACAGATAAATAGTACTGACACAATTGGTACAGAGTTAAATTTTTTTGCAGGCGCAGAATCAGGAAACTCAGACTGTACTGGTAACAGTCAGTCGACAGTCAAACTGCTGGCAGTACAATTCTCAGTGTTTTGTACCATCAATCAAATCAATCTTTTGCAATTCAAAATTCCAAGATTTTTGTTCTAGAAGTCTTCTGAATATCACGCAATTAGCAGAGACTCAACACTGCATAAAAATCAGGTACGCTTAACTGTCTCCTACACAAACAATCCCTGACTAGGGTTTTCTTGTTTTTACAGGAGAAACAAGTTTTTGAGACCTCAAATGGATTTAATGGACATCCATATATCTCAAAGTACCATCATACAAATTTTCAAACTTCAATTCACTCAGACGCACCGTCAGCAGCTCAAACAGTCAACAGACGACCCGTTTGACCAAAAAGTCAACAGACAGTCAAAAATGAATTTTTTTGTCAAAGTCCATATTTTGTCAAAGGATTCATCATTTGATCATTGGATGAGCATAATTCATCAAGGAAAGATCAAAAATCAACAAAACCCTAAGATTCAAAATTAGGGTTTTTGCCTGAAAAGTCAACTCAACTTTGACTGGTCATAACTCTCTCATCCTTCATCCAAAAAATTCAAACCAAAGCTCATTTTGAAGTAAATTCAATTATCTTTCAAATGCAATTGATCCCATGGTCATTGCATTCACCATTTGAAAAATATGACCAAAGACATTACAGGTCATTTTCAAAGTCAACAAAAAGACACTTTTTTCAAAAGGACACACAAGGAGCATCAAAAATCATTTTGACATGAGACCAAAGAAATTGGTTAGAGGACTCTTTGAGGTTTCCAAAAAGTGCAAGATCTCCTTCATATGACAAAAATTGAGGGATTTACACCTTGTTGAAGTTGGCTAAATTTTGGGAAAATGCATAAAACCAACATTGCTCAAAAATGCATTTTTTCCAAATGGGGCCAAGTTTTCATGGTTCAAACATGTTTGCCATGATATTATGGGCCTCCCACGACCAAGACAAGGCCCACTCCATTTTTTATTCATTTTTTCTTGATTTTATCTTATTTTAAGATTAAATGAAAAAAGAAAATGGAAGGATAATGGATAGCTTGAATTCCAAGCATGACTCATCAAGAGAATCATTCAAACTCTGTCCCAAGCCAAAGTACAGCAGAGGGAGAGAAGAAAATCAAGTCATAGTGGCTTAAATGCCAAGCTACACATATGGAAAAAGCCAAAAATTCAACAAAGCACTTATTGCTTTCTAGCTTAGATTTTAAGCACTTCAATGCTTATATATAGGCTACAATACTTCAGTAATGAAAAGAGACGAAATCAGAATCATACTCTTGCTTGTATCACTCTTGAATCAAATTGAAATTTTCAAAGAAACTTGAAATTCGAATTTTTAGTTTAAGTCATTTTTAATCCAAACTAAACACTCAAATACAATCCCCAAGCATCACTGAATCTATTCAAATCAGTTTCAAGCTTTGAAACTCAAAGAATCGAGCACTATAGCACACGGTTTGCTCAAACTAAAACTTACAAAAATCTCATCATATATGCATGTTTAACAAGATGTAGACATATATTTGAGTTTAGTTTGATGTACTGATCGTTTCTGGAAGTTTAATTGAGATTTGGGTGCTTGTACACGAAATTGCCATTCTAGGGTTCTTGAGATCCGTTTTAGGATTATTTGATATAGGCAAAATTAGAAGAAACTAAGGGCATATTTGAACTCAGGGGAGAATTTGCAATCGAACCATGGTCTCACATCTCATTTATTTCACGTATTTCTTAACGTTTGATTTGCAGGACATGTAGCTACAGCAAAAAACCGTCGCTAAAACCTTTAGCAACAGTTGCAGGCCTAAGCCAACGGACGAAGGAAGAAGACGAACTCGTGGCAGCCTCTCATTGGCTGCCCTGCGCGCGTTTGCTTTTTTTTAAAATATATGATTCAGTACTTTGCAGGCTATGTGCGCACCATGCTCCCTCGTTTCAGTGACCACATGATCGTTCCGGTCACACAATCCAACGCACCAGACACGCTAGTCCATGATATAGACTCTTAAGCCAACCACACTTGATCATTATCTTTTTATTTTCTATTTTATTTTAATTTCTTGTTAAATTAATTAAAAATAGTTTTAAAAATCCAAAAAATACACAAAAAATATTTTTAAGTTTCTAAAATAATATTTTATTTTCTGAAATAAAAATATTTTATTTTTCTTCATAATTTCAATATTTTGCATAATTAATTAGTATATATTTATATATTTGCTTTTTAATTATTTTAACCAATCAAAAAATCATAAAAAAATTGTTCTTTATATAAAATATTGTTTATATATTATAGACTAATTTTGTACATATTTTGAATAATTTTCTCTTTAAGTTTTAATTATTTGTATAATTATTTGTATAATTATGTATTAATTAGCTTAATCAATTTCAAATCAATTTCAAAAATTCCAAAAAAATTAGTTTTTGTTTTAAAATTAATTGACAAATATTTTGTACATATTTTAAACTTAATTTCTAGGTTTAAATCTATTTTCATTTTTTTTCTTCATTTTAATTTAATTAATCATGCATTAATTATAATTAAAATCAATCATAAAAAATCCAAAAACATGCCTTTTATTTTTCTTGCAATTTAAATTCCTAGATAAATGTATAGGATGTCAAAATCATGTAAATAGGCTTAGTTTACATTTCCTGCATAATCGATGTAATAGCGTAGATTTACTTTCCGCACTTTACATTTCCGCATTTTAATTTCCAGCAAATATAAACTGCGTGTATGTCAAAGATAAAATTGAACCGTTAGATCACTAACTTCAAAGATAAAATATCTGAATCCAATCACAATCACACTTGCACCTTTTAAGGTAATCCCTTCTCATTCTTTTCAAAATCAAAGTCAAAATTCTACTGTTTCGAGTACAAAATCGAACCTTTTGTTTGTATCCGGTGAAAGGATAGATTTTTAAAGGAAATAGGATAAAGACCTTACAACTCAGGGTAGACCTCCTAGTTTGCTTGCTCAAATCAAAACAAACAAAATTCTCATACACTGTTGTTTTTCAAAACAAAACTTTCCAAAAAGATAATATTTTGTATACATCCAAACACGGATCATTACAAAATTAACGTTCTTTTCAAAACATCTTTTGAAAGATAAACAAACATTTTGTATACATCCGCCCAAGGATCATTACAAATTCAATTTACAAAGGTATTTGAAACCACATATGAGCATTCTAAAGCAATTGAAAAATGATCGAAAAACAAGTGAGCTAAGCAAACTTAAGAGCCCATGGATAACCATGGATACAAAGGGTGCTAACACCTTCCCTTTGTATAACTTACCCCCTTACCCAGAATTTCTTAAAGGTCTTTTTTCTGTTTCTTTTATAAACCTTTCCTTAATTGGATAAAATAAAAGGTCGGTGGCGACTCTGTGAATTTTCAAAAATGCGAAAGCATAAGCGATAAAAAAGAGTCAGTTCACGTATCTCTCCCGCTCAGAGGTATGGCCCGAAAAACGGAGGTCCACACTTGTTTTTGGTCATTTTTCGTCACTGTCAGCGATGTAACCGGTTACCTGATTCATGTAACCGGTTACATGCCCCTTTTTTCTCAAAAAACAGCCACTGCCAGTGATCTAACCGGTTACCTGATTCATGTAACCGGTTACATGACCCTGTTTTTCAGTTTCTGCCAGTGATGTAACCGGTTACCTGATTGATGTAACCGGTTACATGACTTGTGTTTTACCCTTTTTTCGTCACTGTCAGTGATGTAACCGGTTACCTGATTCATGTAACCGGTTACATGACTTTGTTTTCTCAAAAACGGCTTCTGTCAGTGATGTAACCGGTTACCTGATTCATGTAACCGGTTACATGCTTTTTCTAGTTTTTTTTCCAACTTTGAATGTTCATATCTTTTGACTCATAACTCCGATTTGCATGTTCTTTATATCGTTGGAAAGCTCGTGAGATGTACTATCTTGTGGAATGATTTGTATTGCTGAATTTTGTGTTTTCCATGATGGTACTTTTGTCGGCTTCCGGTGTGATTTTTGCATGCTTATTCGTGTATTACCGCACTTTTTCCATATTTGCTTTGTCCGGTTTATTTTAGAATAGCAATAACGCAATTCCGATTGCGGTGTCTTGTTATCTCTAACGTGTGTACTAGTGTGCGAGGCTTTTGGACGGTCACTGATCGATGCTCATTCTATGAGTGTTCCGCTTTACTTGCGGGACACGGGTTCATTCACGTGCTTTGTGTTCTCATCCTGGAGACACATTCCTATTACTTTGTATCTGCTTGTTTGGTTTGCTTGTTCCTCTTGCAGGTGTATTGTGATTGTGCTAGACGCGCCCGTCGACCTTTATGTGCTTTCATGGCTAATCGGTGTGCTGACCATTTTGCTTTTGCTTTGCTAGTTCGCTCGCGGGATCCTTGTTTCCTTGCTCTCTTCGCTTTAGTTTACGGATCATCATCCGTTTGGTATTGATTCCGTTTCATTTTATTTCTCTTGCACTTTATCGCTTTCTCGCATCATCCTATAACATGAGAAGTAGGACTTAGACATGCATCTGGCCAAGTCCTCGAAAGAGGCTCTGTTTTTGTTGGTGTGTTTACATTTGTGCTTTGCGGCAGGGAGTCACGGTGTAATAAGTCCTATATGGCACTCCGTTAAGTCCTCATGGAAGGCACGCGGAAAGGGTTAGCAATCAACCCCCGCCTAGTCTCATCGAGTCCGTTCAGTAAGCGCACGCAATGCGTTGCTTGCTTCTGAACCAGCACAAGATCTTGTTATCGAGTATGTCAGGAAAAGGGTTCATGCATCCGGACCCCCACCTTTCCTATAGCTCACGTCGCTCGACGTTGATGCTCGGTGTACGCACGCACTGTTTTCCTTTACGATCTGTGACGACTTGGTTGCTGAGAGGGGCCCGCCCTCTTGTCTATGGCCCGATCATTTTCGCGAGGTCTAATGCTTGGTTGACTTGGGTTGAGCTGCTCCCCTTGGCTATGGCGGGACCGCTTTTCTACCACTCGGTCAGTACCGTTGGTTTGTTTGCTTTACGAGCGGATGCTCGTTTGTGTGCTCATTGTGTGCTTCCCTTTTCCCTTGTAGGTTGATAGCTTATCTTAGACTTGTACCCTTTGTATGATAACATTAGGTAGCAAGCTTTCCCCCTTAGCTTAGGTTTTCCTCATGCATTCTTTAAAACACAAACCACACTCTTAGATTTTCTTTTCTTAAGAGCTTGTTATTTCCGCTCCATTCCCAGCATAAGTCTCCAAAGGTCGAGCAGCGGAGTGTGAATGTAACTCGTTCACCTAAAAAACACAAAACAAACAGAAACTAGTTAGCCGAGCTACGGTAGCTCTGATTCTGCAAAACAGATACGTAGGCAGCGGGGTAGGGCCCGTGCGAGCATAATCCTTTCTTTTCCCTACATTCTGCATTCATTTTAGTCCAGATTAGCGTAGTTTGCTTACACACCCATAGGTTTAAACACAGGCGTGGATACCATCGAGTACGATGGGCGTGAGGGGTGCTAATACCTTCCCCTCGCGTAACCGACTCCCTTACCCTTTTTCTCTGGTCGTGAGACCGTTGTTTTGTTTTGTGGTTTGCTGGCATTCCCTTCCTTTTCAGGATAAATATGTTAGTGGCGACTCTGTTAATTTTCGCGGTAGCGACAGCTGGCGACTCTGCTGGGGAAATCTCGACCTGTTGCTGGTCCGGACTCAGCGAGTCGATCCTAGCGCTTGTGTGTTTATCTTTGGGTGTTTTTACTGCTTTGCATATTTACCTGTTTGCATTGCATTCTATGTGCGTTTTTACTTTTATGCATCATATTCTGGACTGTCTGGATCTCTGTTTGTTGGGTGGGTGTTTCAAGAGGTAAAAGGCCCAATACCCAGGCTATGAGTGATACCATAGGAACTAGGAATAGAGTGGCCGTGACGGACAGAAGGCGTATGCCTGATTGATCTGATCACGTATCCACGGGCAGAGCTTGGTGGAATGAGGCAATATCGTATGATAACGCCTACATGCGATCCTCTGTTGGCTTTTTGACCTACCTTGGCCTAGATTTCACCCGTGAGTGGGGCGGGTATCAATGATCATTTAACAGGTACATTATTGGTGACCGCTGTTCTGGTTCGTGGGTTACCGATGTTCTTGTTCGAGGGTTACCGCTGTTCTCGTTCGAGTGTTCTATTGGTTCCTGTTCGTGGGGTACTATGTTTCTTGTTCGAGTGGTAATCTATGCTCTATTCCAGTGTGTTGGTGACTATATGTTCTAGTTCTGATGGTAAATTGTTCTATTGGTGACTAGTGGTTTGTGTGATGGTCCGAAACTATGCCGAACCTTTGAACTTGTGTCGTGTGATTTATCGGCATCCCAGATATATCCAGTATTGTGGTTCCCACCACTTTGCATCATTGCATATTTACTTGTGAAAAAATGATGTACAAAAAATAACTAGCATACATGTTCCTTCCATTTCCAAGGAATCGTGTCTTTAAGCCGCGTGTTGAGCTTTTCCATCTCTTGCTAAAAAAATCAAAACATGAAAATTCCGTGGAAATCGAATGAACATGGCATTGAATTCATATCATGCATCTCATACATATCATGCATAACAGGTGTTCAAGATCAAAGATCTCTTATTCATACTTGGTACTCTCACCGGATTCATAGACTTGACTTGTTCTTATTGTGTGTTCAAAGATCATTCATGGAACAACTTTGTGGGGTGACCACGATGAAAGCTCAGGTTGGGGTTCTTTTTGAAGATTTGTCTTATGCTCATTTGCTTCCATGCTTGCTTTATTTGCAACTGGTTAGGCTCCGTACTGTGTGGATGTCTACAGACTCTCTTCTTGATGACGATGACACTAGGTGTGAGTCCTATTCTGGGGCACCTGGTCATGATGTTATGATCTGCAAGTACTTGAAGTTGCTTGGGGCTCCTGCACGAGGGATAAGCAAGACATTGTCTATCTTGAGCATTGCACCATTTGTGTTGCTCGAATCCCTAAAGCACTTACAAATTTCGCGTGACTTCGCCAGAATCTTCTGCTAGATAGTAATCAAGAGTGTTCTACTGAGACGCCTCTCATTCTCAAGGATGTGCTTCACATCCTGAGTCACCTTCTCTTCCTGGAGTTCCCTTTTCTGTAGCCTTCACTTGTCAACCGAGACGGAAAGAATATGAGAAACAAGCTAATGTAATCCCCATGCCTGGTGTTCAGTTGCTTTCCTGTTTGATGGAAATTCAATTGGCTAAGATCCGTGCTTTGGTTGTTTCTCACCACAGGTAGCTCTCCTGATTCCGATGACTATACTAGGTGTGTTCCATGCTGGGGCACTTGATCATAATGTCAAGCCTTACATGGTGTTGAGGTACTAAGAGTCCAGAACTTGCTCGATACAGAGATATTGGAGTTTATTCATAATGGTTTCTACTGGTCAATTCCATTTCATCTGCCGCAAGAAGAATGTTTGTTCTTCCAAAGGAGTAACTCATGAGAATCACTTACTACTTGTACTGCCAGAGGCTTCCTTCCCAACAACTATTGTGTGTTCCAAGTAACGACTTTGATGACCAAGCGGCAGAGGTTATTGTTGTTCGCTGATAGTAATACAATGTTCCTCTATTCACGGTGGTGTTTTCTGTTTCAGCAGCTATATTTAGGGCTCCCGACTGAGGGATAAGCAAGACTCTGTGTTCTTGAGTTTGCATCATTGGCAGCTCAAATCCCTAAAGCATTCACAAACTTCAGTCGCTATACTTGGGGCTCCCGACCGAGGGATAAGCAAGACGCCTTGTATGTTGAGTTGGTGCACCGTTTGCCCGGCTCAAATCCCTAAAGATGGAAACTTGCAACTTCTGTATGACTTTTGTTATACCCCAAAATTTGCCCGCATCTTTTTTCAAGAAAACTCCAATCTGAAAATTAAGAGTCTCATATAATCATGGATTTTTATTTCAACAAATATCCTGACATATGAAATACTTAGTTTTTAGAATTTTTCTTATACAGTAATTTGGCTTGCAGTTGAATTTATTCTTACGCAAACGCCAAATACTGTTTATTACTTCACACATGCTATTTTATTTATTTACAGATAAATAGTACTGACACAATTGGTACAGAGTTAAATCTTTTTGCAGGCGCAGAATCAGGAAACTCAAACTGTACTGGTAACAGTATATTAGTTATTTATTATGTCTATGTTTTTAACAAGTCATGTAAATAAACTTTCATTTTTCACACAAAACATAAAACAAAAACAACAAAAAAAAAAGAAAATTAACTTTGACTGTTGATTTTTCACTCTAACTGCTACCTGAACAGTCAGTTGACAGCCAAACTGCTGGCAGTACAATTCTCAGTGTTTTGTACCATCAATCAAATCAATCTTTCACAATTCAAAATTCCAAGACTTTTGTTCTAGAAGTCTTCTGAATATCACGCGATTAGCAGAGACTCAACACTGCACAAAAATCAGGTACGCTTAACTGTCTCCTACACAAACAGTCCCTAATCAGGGTTTTTCTTGTTTTTACAGGAGCAACAAATTTTTTGAGAGCTCAAATGGATTTCATACACATCCATATATCTCAAAGTACCATCATACAAATTTTCAAACTTCAATTCATTCAGACGCATCGTCAGCAGCTCAAACAGTCAACAGACGACCCGTTTGACCAAAAAAGTCAACAGACAGTCAAAAATGAAATTTTTTGTCAAAGTCCATATTTTGTCAAAGGATTAATCATTTGATCATTGGATGATCATAATTCATCAAAGAAAGATCAAAAATCAACAAAACCCTAAGATTCAAAATTAGGGTTTTTGCCTGAAAAGTCAACTCAACTTTGGCTGATCATAACTCTCTCATCCTTCATCCAAAAAATTCAAACCAAAGCTTGTTTTGAAGGAAATTCAATTATCTTTCAAATGCCATTGATCCCATGATCATTGGATTCACCATTTGAAAAATATGATCAAAGACATTACAGGTCATTTTCAAAGTCAACAAAAAGACACTTTTTTCAAAAGGACACACAAGGGGCTTCAAAAATCATTTTGACATGAGACCAAAGGCATTGGTTAGAGGACTCTTTGAGGTTTCCAAAAAGTGCAAGATCTCCTTCATATGACAAAAAATGAAGGATTTACACCTTGTTGAAGTTGGCTAAATTTTGGGAAAATACATGAAATCAACATTGCTCAAAAATGTATTTTTTCCAAATGGGGCCAAGTTTTCAGCATTCAAACATCATTTCCATGATGTTATGGGCCTCCCACGACCAAGACTAAGCCCATACCTTTTTTTTATCCATTTTTGCATGATTTTATCTTATTTTAAGATTAAAATTAAAAGGAAAATGCATGGATAATGGTTAGCTTACAAATCAAGCATGACTCACCTCAAAGAATCTTCATCTTTCTGCAGAGAATTGAAGGGCAAGGCAGGTGCATTGAAGGCAAGATGACTTGGTCAAGAATTCAAGGTTTTAATATTAAAAAAAACCAAAGTTTCAACAAAGGCAACTAAAGACACTTCTTAGCTTCAATTGTAAGCACTCAATGCTTATAAATAAGCTATCATAGTTCAGTAACAAAGGGGAGCCGAGTTCAGAAGCATACATAAGCTCATAACACTTGTAATAACTTGAAAAAAATTCAAAGAAAACTCAAATTCGAATTTGTAATTTCAGTCCATTTCAATACAAACTAAGCATTCATACACCTTCCTTGAACATCACTGAAACTATCTCAATCAATTACAAGCCTTGAAGCTCACTGAATCGAGCTACACAGGTCAAAATTTGTTCAAACTAAAATCAATTCGTATCTGGTTATTCACACATGTTTAACAAGATGTAGACATACTATTGAGTTTGGTTTGAGGTGTAGTTCATTTCTGGAAACTTAATTGAAGTTTGGACACGTACAAACGAAATCACCATTTTAGGGTTCATAGCTTCAAAATTAGGGCTTTCCAAATTAGGCAAAATTAGAGATTCTAAATAGTACCATTAGATTCGTATGGACAAAACGAGTTGAATGGTACCATCGCGCCAAACTTATTTGCTTGTTTACCCCTATTCGTTATTTTGCAGAATTAGGGCTCACTTACAATAGCGCTTTTTTACAAAAGCGCTGTAAAAGGCCTTGTCTGAAGGTTGAAGACGATGATGTGTCTCCCCCTCATTGGTCCAGAAGCGCGCGCGTGTTTTTAAACTTTCCACTAATCCAGTGTTTTGCAGATGTAACGTATCCCACGTGCCTCACCATCTGGACCACCTGATTTCATTTAATGACTCATTCAACGCGCCAGATCAAACAATCCTTATCATGCACTCTCCAGCCTACCACACAGGATCAGTATCCTTTTATTTCTATTTTATTTTCTATTTTATTTTAATTTCTTTGTTAAATTAATTAAAAATAGTTTTAAAAATCCAAAAAATACACAAAAAATATTTTTAGACTTCTAAAATAATATATTATTTTCTGAAATAAAAATATTTTATTTTTCTTCAAAATTTTAATATTTTGCATAATTAATTAGTATATATTTATATATTGGCTTTTTAATTATTCTAACCAATCAAAAAATCATAAAAAAAATTGTTCTTTATATAAAATATTGTTTATATATTATAAACTAATTTTGTACATATTTTGAATAATTTTCTCTCTAAGTTTTAATTATTTGTATAATTATTTGCATAATTATGTATTAATTAACTTAATCAATTTCAAATCAATTTCAAAAATTCCAAAAAAATTAGTTTTGTTTTAAAATTAATTGACCAATATTTTGTACATATTTTAAACTTAATTTCTAGGTTTAAATCTATTTTCATCTTTTTTCTTCATTTTAATTTAATTAATCATGCATTAATTATAATTAAAACCAATCATAAAAAATCCAAAAACATGCCTTTTATTTTTCTTGCAATTTAAAATTCCTAGATAAATGTATAGGATGTCAAATTCATGTAAATAGGCTAGTTTACATTTCCCGCACAATCGATGTAATAGCGTAGATTTACTTTCCGCACTTTACATTTCCGCATTTTAATTTCCCGCACATATAAACTGCGTGTATGTCAAAGATAAAATTGAACCGTTAGATCACTAACTTCAAAGATAAATATCTGAATACAAACACAATCACACTTGCACCTCTTAAGGTAATCCCTTCTCATTCTTTTCAAAATCAAAGTCAAAATTCTACTGTTTTGAGTACAAAATCGAACCTTGCGTTTATATCCGGTGAAAGGATAGATTTTTAAAGGAAATAGGATAAAGACCTTACAACTCAGGGTAGACCTCCTAGTTTGCTTGCTCAAATCAAAACAAACAAAATTCTCATACACTGTTGTTTTTCAAAACAAAACTTTCAAAAAAGACAATACTTTGTATACATCCAAACACGGATTATTACAAAGTTAACGTTCTTTTCAAAACATCTTTCGAAAGATAAACAAGCATTTTGTATACATCCACACACGGATCATTACAAAATTCAAATTACAAAGGTATTTGAAACCACATATGAGCAATTTCAGAGCAATTGAAAAGTGATCGAAAAACAAGTGAGCTAAGCAAACTTAAGAGCCCATGGATAACCATGGATACAAAGGGTGCTAACACCTTCCCTTTGTATAACCTACCCCCTTACCCAGAATTTCTTAAAGGTCTTTTTTCTGTTTCTTTTATAAACCTTTCCTTAATTGGATAAAATAAAAGGTCGGTGGCGACTCTGTGAATTTTCAAAAATGCGAAAGCATTAAGCGATAAAAAAGAGTCAGTTCACGTATCTCTACAGAACAGAGGTATGGCCCGGGAATTAAAAAACGGAGGTCCACAACTTTGCCGAAATCTTCTTCTGCGAAGTAATCTAAAGTGTTCTACAGGAACATATGTTGATGCTTGGTGTGTTCTCCGTGCTGGGGCACTTGGTTATCTGATTAAAGGCTGTCAGTCATTCAGAGACAAGGTACAAAACCCGATTTACTCAAAGGCTCTCACATTTGCACCTGAAGGCTAGAATTGAAGTTCTCCTTTGACGCAACGGATGTTCTGAAGCAATAAGTTCATACGGAGAAGATCTCCTCAACATTGGCAATTCCTGAATCATCATGCATGTTCATGTTTAAGCTTCCTTGCTTTATCCAATACTGTTTGTATGTAAAACTTGTTTGTTTTTGAACTATAATCATAATGCATTGGATATGTTTGTCTTGAAAAAATCCATTCGCTTTTGATCTTATATGTTTTTATATGCTTTTTGTGATACTCAACTCTTGTTAATAAAGCACGATAACTCTGTAGGGAGAATGATGAACATAATACCAAAAACCTCAAATGGTATGCTTTTGATTAGAACCCTGTTGATGATGTACAGGCATTGTTTCAAATCCCCAAACACTGGAGATATAAGGGAGTGAAACCCTTGATAACCCCTCTGAGCCTTCGAAGTAGGAGTTTCTTTTCTCAAAATAAAAAACCCTAACATTCAACCCAGGGGCGGGTAGTGTTCAGTTGACCTGATCGAGCATTCAAAACTCGTCAGGAGTACACATCCAAAGATACAATAATGGTTATCTTTCAAAAGAGGAAAGTCAAATCCACATCAAGTTTATCCCTCACCTCAGGAGGTCGAGACATCAAATTTATCCCTCACATCAAGAGGTCAAGATCAACATCCAAACCGCTGTGGTTTATCCCTCACATCAGGAGGTCAAAATATGACGATACCACAATGGTAATCCTTCATCAATCAATGACTCAGGCAGTCACAATCACATCCAACAAATTTGAGATTCAGGATCACACGACTTGTTCAAAAGAAAAGAATGAATCAAAAAGAAAAGAAAAAAGAAAGAAAGCTCGCTAAGTCAACAACTTGAAAACATGTGACTTAGGCAAAAGTTAGGGCATCCCGCTGGACATCCAACTCAAAATTCAAAAGAATTTGTCCAGGCAAAATTTAGGGGGAAAAAAAAGCAAAGCAAAAGCGAAAAAAACAAGGATTACAAAATAAGAATCCTCAACAAAAGAACAAAGTCGTGTGATCAGACACAAAAAACAAAAGGTAAAGTGACTGCCGTGTCCACAAGACCTCATGGATTCCTCAATCATTCCAAACTCCTTTTGAAAGATGAATGCTCGCATCGAGTTAACTGAACTTAAGACTGGAGAACATCACGAAGGGGGTGGGCACCAAATAATTTGAGCATAAAAATCATTTTTTCCTCAAACCGTGAACCTGGCCATGTTACAACCCTAAAATGTCCTAACTGAAGCATGGGTTAATTCGAAAGCAGACTATACATGAGAATACAGTAAACTGACTCCTAGGAGTTTGCTAATGCTTGGGTTGGTATCACACCATCTTTGTTTCATAAAAAAATCGATGTTACAACATCCTTTCAAAAAGTTTCTTTAACTTCAAGACAAACATACTCTTTGCATTAGAATTGTATTTCTCATAATAAACATTCTTTGCATGTGAACAAGTGCCTGACATCAAGAAAGTTTCCATCATGAACTTCAGATGAAAAGTTTATTCCTCCCAAAGGACAAGTTGTCTTCAAAACTCCGTTGAGCAGAGGCAGCAATATTTCAAAGTCTAATCACCCTCAGGGGCACAAAAGCGTTTGATTACTCTATCGAGTAAGTTTTCAATCAATCTGAGGCAATCAGGTCAAGATTCGAAGAATCTCTCAAAATGTTGAGTAGTACGGGGCATTCACCCCAAGCACAGTTGAATCTACCTACAATACAAGTCAGGCAGGGGCATGGTGCCAAAATTCTTGATACTGGGGCAAGTCAGTTTATGAACAGATATCAGAAGGTCCTTACAAGACAAATTTCTTCAAAGTCCTTACAGGCTGGGGCAAAGCATTATGCATTGGCATTTTATCCTCATCAGGAGGTGTTCAGTTTAAATTTCAGGTGTGAACTAAACAACTTATGAACTTGGGAACCATCAGGGTCATCATCCTCAATGGTCTGAAGCTGAAAGTCTAATCTTCAGTGGTATCTTCGCATTTCAGTGTGATTTTCAAAACCCTTCCAGAGGTTGCAACCGTTGGTTATTGGTATCCCTAAACCAGAGTCCTATTATATGGACATCGGATTCCTCTGCTTTCCGACCCTCGAGTCGTGAGTTTCCAACCCTCGTGTTGTGAGTCCTTTGCTTTCCGACCCTCGAGTCGTGAGTTTCCAACCCTCGTGTTGTGAGTTCTTTGCTTTCCGACCCTCGAGTCGTGAATTTCCAACTTTCGTGTTGTGAGTCTATCTCCTTTCCGACCCTCGAGTCGTGAGTTTACTACCTTTCCGACCCTCGAGTCGTGATTTTACCTCCTTTCCGACCCTCGTGTCGTGAGTTTATCTCCTTTCCGACCCTCGCGTCGTGAGTTTGATTTCCTTTCCGACCCTCGAGTCGTGAGTTTCCAACCCTCGTGTTGTGATTTCTTTCCTTTCCGACCCTCGAGTCGTGAGTTTATCTCCTTTCCGACCCTCGCGTCGTGAGTTTATCTCCTTTCCGACCCTCGCGTCGTGAGTTTGATCCTTTTCCTACCCTCGAGTCGTGAGTCTGCTCCTTTCCGACCCTCGAGTCGTGAGTTTACCTCCTTTCCGACCCTCGCGTCGTGAGTTTGATTCCTTTCTGACCCTCGCGTCGTGAGCTTGTTCCTTTTTCGACCCTCGCGTCGTGAGCTTGATTCCTTTTCCGACCCTCGCGTCGTGAGTTTGATTCCTTTTCCAACCCTCGCGTCGTGAGTTTGATTCCTTTCCGACTCTCGCGTCGTGAGTTTGATTCCTTTTCCGACCCTCGCGTCGTGAGTTTGATTCCTTTCCGACCCTCGCGTCGTGAGCTTGATCCTTTTCCGACCCTCGCGTCGTGAGCTTGATCCTTTTCCGACCCTCGAGTCGTGAGTTGATTCCTTTCCGACCCTCGTGTCGTGAGTTTACCTTCTTTCCGACCCTCGAGTCGTGAGTTTGTTTCCTTTCCGACCCTCGCGTCGTGGATTTCCAACAATTGCGAATAGTTGTCATATACACCTCAATGTGTTTGTAAGCCCATTACTTGTTGGCATCTTTACAATCAACACGAATATGCGAACACTATGAAAGCCAATGCCTGTTTGGCCCCTTTGAAGTCGACACTTGCTTGACCCGTTAATCCCACTTCTTGGTGGCGTTCCCTTGAAGAACTAATGCCTGTTTGATGCTCCGGCCGATACTTGTTTGGTGTTCTAATCATTGCTTGCCTATCAGCTCATTGAATCCATTGCCTGTATGGAAAGTTTTAAAGCCAAGATGGCTGACAATTTGTTTGCTCTTGCATTTGCCCATTGTGGGTTAGCATTACCGTTCTCTGCCATGTGAGGAGACCCTGTGAAAGACACCATGCTATATCCTGGGGCATTTTCATTTGTTTGTCTCGCAGGTACGTCCTTGCAAGCGCTTCGCATCAACATGTTGGCGGACCTAGCCATGAGAGATTCTCACTCCCCAGACGAGTGCTTCCTAACGAGAGATTCTCACTCCCCAGCGGAGTACATTCAGATGAGACTTTCTTGGTTCCAAGATTCTCATATACTCAGTAAAGCACATCTTGATGCATTCTCCATGCTACAGAAGTCTTGTTCCCAGTGGAATGTCTTCTCCCCAGTTGAATCATGATTGAATGGTGTCTGATTCCCCAGCTAGCTCTTAATGAAGTTCTTTGCCTGAATGCCTCATTTTCCCCAGTAGAGGGCTTTCTCTCCCCAACAGATTGATCGGTTCTCCCCAGGAGAGTCATCTTGTTCCCCAGTGGAGTTGTCTTAACAAAAGGTTCTTACGCTAAGTTCCTTATCCCCCCAGCGGATCTTTCATATCCCAGCAGCTCGCTTTGCAGAAGTATTCATCTTCCCCACTGAGTTTTCTTTCCTCAGCAAAGATTCACATGCATCCTCAGCAGGATCTGTTATCATCTAAGACTTCCCCAACGGAATGCGTCCTACACCAGCAGGTTGTTCACTCCTCACCAGAGTTATCTCCACGACTTGCTCTTATCTCCACATCCCCAGAGTGTCGAGAATTTGCTTCTCCAGTGAAGTTGCCAGGGTTTTTCCCCCAAGCAGTTAAGTGGGATGTTCTTATCTCCAACCAGGATTTGTTCCCCAAACAGAGCTCGCATCCAGATTTGATCGTCTCCAGCAGATTTCTGATCCATCTTTGCCAGCTCACGGTTTGTGACTGTTAGAACAAGATTTGTTCTGATCAATTATCTTAGTTTTGATGATAACAATAATATGAATTTTGCTTAAGATAATATGGTACTCTAATCCAATGCAATTTCCTTTTCAGGAAATATATAAAGAGTATGCATAATTCAGCGCTCAGAAGCTTTGTCTCAAAGGGTTCAGCATGCAACATTAGAACATGGTCTGGCAAGACATCAGAAGATGGTCGAAGCAGAATCAGAACATGGGTCTATGGAAGCATCAGAAGAACATGAGATCAGAAGCACTGAAGTTCTGATGGTATCACGCTCAGAAGCACTTCAAGGTCAGAAGATCAGAAGATGCTTTGCACCAAGCTGTTTGACTCTGATGATATTCAAACGTTGTATTCACAAACATCAGATCAGAAGGAAGTACAAGTGGCAAGCTACGCTGACTGACAAAAGGAACGTTAAAAGCTATTAAAGGCAACGTCAGTAGACACAGCGTGAACAAGGCTCGAGGTAGTTGACAAAAGCGTATAACATTAAATGCGATGCTGTACGGAACACGCAAAGCATTAAATGCACTCAACGGTCATCTTCTCCAACGCCTATAAATATGAAGTTCTGATGAGAAGCAATGTTAACGATTCTGAACAAAACAACTCATATTAACTTGCTGAAACTCTGTTCTATTCAAAGCTCAGAATCTTCATCTTCATCAAAGCTCACTACATTGCTGTTGTAATATATTAGTGAGATTAAGCTTAAACGTTAAGAGAAATATCACAGTTTGTGATTATAGCTTTTAAGAAACAATTGTAATACTCTTAGAATTGATTACATTAAGTTGTAAGGAACTAGAGTGATCGTGTGGATCAGAATACTCTAGGAAGTCTTAGAGGGTATCTAAGCAGGTTGTAACTAGAGTGATCGTGTGGATCAGAATACTCTAGAAAGTCTTAGAGGGTATCTAAGCAGTTGTTCCTGGAGTGATCAGTGTGTGATCAGAAGACTCTGGAAGACTTAGTTGCTGACTAAGTGGAGAACCATTGTAATCCGTGCGATTAGTGGATTAAATCCTCAGTTGAGGTAAATCATCTCTGCGGGGGTGGACTGGAGTAGTTTAGTTAACAACGAACCAGGATAAAAATAACTGTGCAATTTATTTTTATCTGTCAAGTTTTTAAAGCTACACTTATTCAAACCCCCCCTTTCTAAGTGTTTTTTCTATCCTTCAATTGGCATCAGAGCGCCGGTTCTAAGGTGCAAGCACTTAACCGTGTTTAGAAAAGATTCAGGAAGAGAAAAACGCTTCAGTAAAAGATGGCTGATGAAACTGCAAAGTCTACATCTACATCTGGCTCTGCTGAGCAACACAACGGTAACAATGGTTATACTAGACCGCCGGTATTTGATGGTGAAAACTTTGAATACTGGAAAGATAAACTGGAAAGTTACTTTCTTGGTCTTGATGGTGATCTATGGGATCTTCTGATGGATGGTTACAAACATCCAGTAAATGCCAGTGGCGTAAAGCTGACAAGGCAAGAAATGAGTGATGATCAGAAGAAGCTTTTCAGGAATCATCATAAATGCAGAACTGTTTTGCTGAATGCTATCTCTCATGCTGAGTATGAGAAGATATCTAACAGGGAAACGGCCTATGACATATATGAGTCCTTGAAAATGACTCATGAAGGTAATGCTTAAGTCAAGGAGACTAAAGCTCTCGCTTTAATCCAGAAGTATGAAGCCTTCAAGATGGAGGATGATGAAGACATTGAAAAGATGTTTTCAAGATTTCAAACTCTTACTGCTGGATTGAGAGTTCTTGACAAGGGATACACAAAGGCTGATCATGTAAAGAAGATCATCAGAAGCTTACCCAGAAGATGGGGTCCTATGGTGACTGCATTCAAGATTGCAAAGAATCTGAATGAAGTTTCTCTGGAAGAGCTTATCAGTGCCTTGAGGAGTCATGAAATTGAACTGGATGCAAACGAGCCTCAAAAGAAAGGTAAGTCTATTGCATTAAAATCCAATATCATGAAATGCACTAACGCTTTTCAGGCTAGAGAAGAAGATCCTGAATAATCAGAATCTGAAGAAGAAGATGAACTGTCCTTGATCTCCAGAAGGCTAAATCAACTCTGGAAGAACAAGCAAAGGAAGTTCAGAGGCGTCAGAAGTTCAAAGAAATTTGAACGTGGAGAATCTTCTGATGACAGAAGATTTGACAAGAAGAAGGTCATGTGCTATGAATGCAATGAGCCTGGACACTTCAAGAATGAATGTCCAAAACTTCAGAAGGAAAATCCCAAAAAGAAGCTTCATAAGAAGAAAGGTCTTATGGCAACCTGGGATGAGTCAGAAGATGATTCAGACTCTGAAGATGAGCAGGCTAACTGTGCGCTGATGGCGACAGAAGATGACGGATCAGAATCTACATCAGAATCAGATTCTGAAGAGATATCCTTGGCTGCAAAAAGGACAAAGCACAACATGTCGTGGTACCTGGACTCTGGATGCTCACGACACATGACAGGAAGAAGGTCTATGTTCCAAGACCTGGTGCTTAAGTCTGGAGGAGAAGTCAAGTTTGGAGGAGATCAGAAGGGCAAGATAATTGGCTCTGGAACTATAAAGTCTGGTAACTCTCCTTCCATTTCTAATGTACTTCTTGTAGAAGGATTAACACATAACCTCTTATCTATCAGTCAATTGAGTGACAATGGTTATGATATAATCTTTAATCAAAAGTCTTGCAAGGCTGTAAATCAGAAGGATGGCTCAATCCTATTTACAGGCAAGAGGAAGAACAACATTTATAAGACAGATCTGCAAGATCTTATGAGTCAGAAGGTGACTTGTCTTATGTCTGTTTCTGAAGAGCAGTGGGTCTGGCACAGAAGATTAGGTCATGCTAGTTTGAGAAAGATTTCTCAGATTAACAAACTGGATCTTGTCAGAGGACTCCCTAATCTGAAATTCAAATCAGATGCTCTTTGTGAAGCATGTCAGAAGGGCAAGTTCTCCAAACCTGCATTCAAGTCCAAGAATGTTGTTTCTACCTCAAGGCCATTAGAACTCTTGCACATTGATCTGTTTGGCCCAGTCAAAACAGCATCTGTCAGAGGGAAGAAATATGGATTAGTCATCGTAGATGATTATAGCCGCTGGACGTGGGTAAAATTCTTGAAACACAAGGATGAGTCTCATTCAGTGTTCTTTGATTTCTGCATTCAGATTCAATCTGAAAAAGAGTGTAAAATCATAAAGGTCAGAAGTGATCATGGCGGTGAATTTGAGAACAGATCCTTTGAAGAATTCTTCAAAGAAAATGGTATTGCCCATGATTTCTCTTGTCCTAGAACTCCACAGCAAAATGGAGTTGTAGAACGAAAAAATAGGACTCTGCAAGAAATGGCCAGAACCATGATCAATTAAACCAATATGGCTAAGCATTTCTGGGCAGAAGCAATAAACACTGCATGCTATATTCAGAATAGAATCTCTATCAGACCTATTCTAAATAAGACTCCTTATGAATTGTGGAAGAATATAAAGCCCAACATTTCATATTTCCATCCTTTTGAATGTGTATGTTTTATTCTGAACACTAAAGATCATCTTGGTAAGTTTGATTCCAAAGCACAAAAATGTTTCCTTCTTGGATATTCTGAACGCTCAAAAGGCTACAGAGTATACAATACTGAAACATTGATTGTGGAAGAATCAATCAATATCAGGTTTGATGATAAGCTTGGTTCTGAAAAACCAAAGCAGTTTGATAATTTTGCAGATTGTGATATTGATATATCAGAAGTTGTTGAGCCAAGAAGCAACGCATCAGAAGCAGAGCTTCTCAGAAGCAAAGAATCTGAAGATCAAGTATCAGCTTCTCTGGAGAATCTAAGCATTTCTGAAGAACCATCTGTCAGAAGATCATCCAGACTCATCTCTGGTCATTCAGAAGATGTCATTCTTGGAAAGA
Source organism: Vicia villosa (assembly GCF_029867415.1). Lineage (NCBI taxonomy): Eukaryota > Viridiplantae > Streptophyta > Magnoliopsida > Fabales > Fabaceae > Vicia > Vicia villosa. The sequence continues at coordinate 105,410,536 of NC_081183.1, forward strand.
AGGATGATCCAATCAGAACAAGAGCATTCCTTAAGAACAATGCAGACTGTCAATTAGGTCTTGTATCTTTGATCGAGCCAACTTCTGTTGATCATGCTCTAGAAGATCCAGACTGGATAATTGCTATGCAAGAAGAACTGAATCAGTTTACAAGGAATGATGTTTGGGATCTTGTTCCTAGACCAGATGGATTCAATATAATCGGTACAAAATGGGTCTTCAGAAACAAGCTCAGTGAGAAAGGTGAAGTGGTAAGTGTCGCGGGCGAAAAATCGTTTTGTTCCTCTTTTTTTGTGGATGAGACACCTGATGCCTTCTTTGGGCTCGAGTGCTCAAAAAAAATGATTTTTCTTTTGTACCGACCAAACTTTTTATTGTTTCCAAAGGAGGAAAAGGGAAAAAGCTGCAATAACCTAAAAACAGATGCAAAGCCCGAAACTAAAAGCAATGCATAAGTGGGGGAGAGATTCCGGGTAAGAGGGTTGGTTATACGAAGGGAAGGTATTAGCACCCAACGTATCTATAGTACTCTATAGGTTTCTTTATTTTGTTTATTCCATTCTTGTTGTGGTGGAGGTTCTTGTGAAATAGGTGGGACCTAAGGTGTTTGTTTGATTATGCTCGCAAAGATCATCGCGATCCTCTGCATACATATCCCTTAGAGGGAATCAGAGCATCTGTAGCTCGGGGTCTACGGGTGCTAAGGTTTGAATGGTTTTTTTTGTTTTGTTTTGCTCGCCAAGGATCGACCTTGTGCCTACGTATTCTCAAAGGGATGTTGAGAAAGTCAGAGCAATCGTAGTTCCCACTTATGCTAGTGGAAGCAAAGGAAAATAGACAAATGTCGTCTAAATGCTAGATGTATCTGTAGCGGCAGAAATTTTGAGTTTAAGTCATTGGTTAACTTAAATCGTTAAAAAGCAAGAGTCGCCACCGAACTTTTTTAATTCCAAAAGAGGAAAGGGAAAAAACTCGAAAAAAAACCACAAAGAGAAATTTGGGTACGGGGGTTGGTTATGTAAGGGGAAGGTGTTAGCACCCCTCACATCTGTGGTACTCCACAGGAACCTTTTGAAAATCTGTGTTTATGTTAAAACCATTTTTGTTTGCTAAAAGAAAGAAATGCGGAAAGAAGTATATACAAAAGAAAAAGGTTATTTACAAAAGAAGAAGGGTATTTACAAAAGTTTGCTCGGCAAGACGTTGTGTCTTGTGCCTACATACCTCCTCAGTGCAATGGAGAAGTCAGAGCATTTGTAGTTCTGCTCAAAAGTTTTGAAAAACAAGGTTTTAAAACAGTTTTAAAAGAAAAGGAGTGCAAGTGCACAAAAGAGATTTAAAGAAGATCACTCAACAAAAGTCAAGGTTTTATTATGAAAAGAGTTTTGAAAACAGGTCGATGGCGATGCGCGAGGCACTCGACTTACAAAGAGTTGGTTGGGAGCTTGGTATATGGACCAAGTAATGCGGGGGTGAAGATTTATTAAAAGAGAAAAATGGAAGAAGTAAATGAAAACAAACAAGCTCATACAGGTAAAATCCATACAAGCATAAGGGTTCAAACATAAAGGAATGAACATGAAAGAGGTAAAATAAGAGTGTACGTGCAAGTGTGCATGTGTAAGTACGGTTGATGGCGATGCGTGAAGTGCAATCGACTTAAGGTAGAAAACGGCTAAGAACCTAATTTTAGTTTGAAAAACGGTTAAAACATGCAGGCAATAATAAAATAAAGCGGTAAAGGAAAGCGGTAAAATTATTACAAGGCTTCGGGGATGGGGGATTACACACTTAACCGAATGGGGATGAAAATTAACTACTAATTATTACAACCCAATCGAAAATTAAAACGAAGATAAAAGAATAATATGTACAAAATTAAAATGAAATATAAATGTCCACAAGTCCAAAGCCTCAACGGTAATAAAACCTCACAAAAGTCAAGCAAATGTTAGTCACGGATATATATAATGATGCATGAATAAATGACAAAATATACTAACAAATATTAATCAAAATTAACTAAAGAGAATATAAAAATAAGCATATTAAATTCTAAAAGAAAATTAAAATAGGTAAACATATTTTTTGTATTTTTAATATGAAAAATAAAATCTAATTCTAAACATGTTTTTGGTATTTTTAATAGTAGTAGAGAAATAAAAATCTAACTAAGCATATTTTTGTATTTTTATCAATTAAAACAAGAACATTAACAAGTACTAAAAAAAACAACTAAAGACTAATGATAATGCAAGAAACTCAAATACTGGCCTATGAGAGGGGTGTAGATATAAAAAGATACAGGCCACAAGATAACGGCCCAAAAGTTAAATCAGTGTGCCCAGGGGGTGTGAACACAATCTGGGCGCTGGACCTTAGAGATTTAAACAGCAGGCCCAAAGAAAGTAAACTCAGTCAGTCCAAAAGATGTGTGTAAGCATTGGTGTAAGGGTGTAGACATTAAATCCTGTTGGGCTTTCACTGATACGACCCAAAACACACTTAAGAAACCCTAAGATCTACATGGGGTATTCCGCCTCCCTCTCTTGTTTTTCGGTCCACCCAACAACTTCTCCTCTGTTTTTATTTCTCAATATCTTCTTTGTAACCAATCAAACAATAATCTCTCCCTCTGCTCTCACCGCAATCTCATCTCTGTTCTCTCTCAAATCGCAACAACAACAAAACTCTTCCTATCTCTCTAATTCATCTCAAATCTAAACTCACGTAAACATACAACAACCAACAAAATAAACCTCTTCATTCAATCTCATCTCCCTCGGCCGATCAACAACTCTCAAACATACAAATTTCAGAACAAAAAGCTAAACCTCATCTTAACTCTCTACTCGTTTTCAGTTCAATCAAACAAATTAGCAGAGTAAACACAAGATTCAAGTAAAATAGAGACATATCACGTATTCAGAACAACAACAAATCATATTCGGATCACAAATGGAGCAAACATTTAACATAACCAGCAAACATCAGTGTTATGAACGGAAAAGAAAGTAAGCAAGGATGATTTTACCGACAGAGAGGAGAATTGCCGCGATGACGGAAAGGTTGACGCGTCGGTGTGAAGAAGGTTGTGCGATTTGATTGTGTGGTGGTGCTGTTGAGCGATCTCGTGAAGGTGTTGAATCTCAAAGTATACTTGGATCTCCCTTGTTTTTTTGTCTCTATCTACTCTTCTGCTTCTGATTGTTATTGCTTATGCGGTTCGTTAAGATGCGGTGTGTTGAGGATTTGGTTTGGCTCTGAAGTTGTTGGGACGAAAGAGAGCGGTGAAGGTGGAAGAACTGTAGATTATGTATCGGTTTTGGTGGATGAATGGTGGTAATGCATTGTTTGGTTGATTTTTGCTGGTTTGTAGTTTGTGAATGTGTGTTTACGCTGAACTTTGTAGATACAACAATTTGGTGGTGAATGGTAAAAATGAAGGTTGTGTATGAAGGAGTATGGGTCTGGTTTAAATGGAAAGTAAATGGGTGATATGAGCAGAGGTGTTTGGGTTGAATCGGTGCTATGAAGCAGAATTAATGATGTGTATTCATGAAGGTGGTTTTGCAGGTTATGGAAGTTGCTTGGAGGAAGATTCTGAGTTAATTTTGGCAGAGTTTCTTTGCTAATTTCTTCCTCCTCTTATTCTGTGAATGAGGTCTTGTTATATAGGAAATGGAGAGTGAGGGTAAAAAGGAGAATTGAGTGAAGATAGGGAATCAAATTCTGTTATGGAGTGGAGAGGATCATGCTGATTTTGCGGAGAGAAGGAAACGGGTGAACGAAATTGGTGAGCAAATGAGTGGAAAAAGATGTGAGCTGTAAGAATTGGTTCAATTTTTGTCTTTAGTGAGCTTCTAGAATGGTACTGTATAAATTATGTGATGAGATATTTGCTTCCTTGATGCATCAGGGAGGAAATCGTGACCTCCTTGCCTGAAAACGTGAGAAATCTTTGAAGTGGTCCCACATGGACTTTCTTGGCTTCATTGTTTGACTTGTTGGCTTGGATCAAATAAAAAAGGGTATTTGGGCTTTGAATCAATGACTTGCAAATGGGCCAACTTGAATCAATAAGATCTTTCCTCTTTATTGGACCAAAAGATAGTCCTCACTTTTATTGAATTGTACCTATAAAAGAAAATAAAACAAGTAATAACAAAATAACATGATAAAATTGATTTACTAATTTTAATTAAAAACTCAACTTAAATTTAAATTGAATTTAAAATTAAAATTATAAATCCCAAAATATTAATAAGAATAGACAAAAACCATTAATTCTAAAATGATGTTATGAAATGAATGTATATATATTTTTTTCAATTTTTTGAATGAGAATGATGCAAATGAGTACTACATATAATTTTTTTGGATTTTTGAGATAAAATAAGAATACTAAATGTAAATGATGCAGATAAAAAGTCGGGGCAAAATTTAGGGTACAACAGATGCCCCTATTTAATTATCTTTAGCCAAGTAACTTGAGTGACTTAGTCATTAAGATATCAGGCAGAAGGTAATTAAATACTTGAAAAAACCTGAATTTTGCCCCTTGATGCAATGGTATGTTATGCCATGAATGCAGGGACTTTTTTTTTTGTTTTTTCGTATGATATGAGACAGACTCGAATCTCTGTGGGGAATATAGTGCCACGGGAGATAAACTATTGATGGAGAAATTTGGAAAAGGGAGCAAGAACTCCGCATGGGAATACACAAAAAGAATGCATAATAGACTTGAATGAAAGAAACAGCTGGGGAAAAGGTATGCGTCAACCAGGAATAAAACTGGATTTCAAAGGATCACGATATTCAGGAATAGCATTGAATAAAGTGAAGATCACAACATCCGAGAATAGCATTGAATGAAGTGAGAAAATGATATCCAGGAATGGCACTGGATAAAGTGAAACAAGTCTTTCAAGAATGGCACTGAAAGAAGTAAGAGGGAATCACAACATTCAGGAATGGCACTAAATGAGGTGAGAAAATCACGATATCCAGGAACGGTACTGAATAAAGTGAGAAACATCTTTCAGGAATGGCACTGAAAGAAAGGGAAATCATAACACTCAGGAATGGCACTGAATGAGGTGAGAATCACAATATCCAGGAACGGCACTGAATAAAGTGAAGAAACATCTTTCAGGAATGGCACCGAAAGAAGGAAGAATCACAACACTCAGGAATGACACTGAAGGTTGAGGTAAGAAATCACAATATCCAGGAACGACACTGAATAAAGTGAGAAATATCTTTCAGGAATGGCACTGAAAGAAAGAAGAATCACAACACTCAGGAATGGCACTGAAGGTTGGGGTAAGAAATCACAATATCCAGGAACGACACTGAATAAAGTGAGAAATATCTTTCAGGAATGGCACTGAAAGAAAGAAGGAAAATACATCTAGGAATAGCACTAGACGGAGAAGACAAACAAGTATTTGTTTTGGATAGGTGCCAAGTAGGTCGGACTTTCATCTCAAGGTAAGATGTTGATAACAACAGGACCTCGGAGAATGTAAATGAGCATGAATTTTGTTTCAATGCATGATGTTGAATCTTTCTATGCATGCCGAATGATAAATGCAATGCAATTGTTTGTGACAACTGGGGTAGACTCTTTTGTGAGGCAAGATGGGAGCTCTGATTCCTCAACACGGGAACTCTTCCAACTCTGCTTGGGAAGAAGATGCTTGAACACACTTCTATTGCACTGTAACTGTATCAAAATGATGATCCTTTGAGAAGGACTAATAAAACTGCTTGGGGATTGCTGAAACAGATTGCCCCTGATTCACTAACTGTTGCAAGTTAACTGATCATGGCTTCAGTTGAACTGTATTGGGGATGAACTGATCATGGCTTCAATTCTTGAAATGCATGTTGGGATGGCTTGCCCCAGTATAAGTCTTGAAAGGATATTTTGATAAACAAATCTTGACTGAACATCTGAACAACAGGATCTTGAAGTAACGCGCCCCTGATAGGATCACTGATCAAGTTTCTTGACTGTTTGAACTTCCTAAAAGATGAGTGCTTACTTGCAAATAAAATGTTCATTCAAAAATGGTAATTTTAATGCAAAGCTCAAAGCATATTTTTGAAATCAAAATCATTGGAATGATGTTATTGATGTAAAGCAAATGGAATCACTGGTCAAAGCACAAAGGTTAAGGCATTTAAAGTGAGAGATAAAACAGAGATATGATATCAAAATAAATGATCGGAAAATCTCATGGGAGTCAGGTTACACAACCTTGTTGTAGTATGCTTCCAAACAAACCTTGCTTCAATTAGGTCTTTTAAAGGTTGTAACGTGGTCAGGTTCACAGTTTCAGAAACAAAGGATATAAGGCTCAAAATTTGATTGTACCCACCCCATCTTCGTGATGATCTCCAGTCCTAACACTCAGTCAATTCAACTTATGCATTCAGGTTCTAAGAGACTTATGGAATTGCACCTTTGATAATGATGATAGTTCACAAGCAAAGAGAACTCTAGAGATGGCAGTCACTTCTTCTTATTGATAACCACAACCTTTTGTTGTTTGGGGAATTTATTGACTTCTCTTTTCTTTTTTTTTTTTTATCTTTTTTCTTTTGATATCCCTAACTTTTGCCTGAACTGTTTATTTTTGAGCTTACAGTCAGCGGGATGACCTTGTTTTTGCCTAAGTCATTTTTGGTCTTGACTTAGCAGGCTTTTCTTTGATTCTATTTTTTTTGATACACATTTTTTTGAAAGATAGTGACTGCCTTGCTTAATGATTGATGAACCATCGTTGACTTTTGATTGGCATCTCCAACACTTCTTTGATGTGTACGGAGGAACGCTTGGGATTGAAACCTTTGTTGAAAGGTGTACTGAATTATTCTCTTAAAATAGAATGCACAGCCAAATTAACTGAGAACTACCCTGCCCCAGGTTTAAAATGCGGGTTTTTTCGTACAGAAAGAAACTCCTACTTCGAAGGCTCAGAGGGGTTGACAAGGGATTAACTTCCTTATTTCTCCAGTGTTTGGGAATTGAAGCAATGCCTGTACATCATCAACAAAGTTTTATTTGAAAGCATACAATTCAACAACTTGGGTATTTCGTTGTCATCATCCTCCCTCCAATCTTTGCATAAAACACAAGTTTGATAGAGAAAGCAAATGGGAGATTTTTTTTTTTTTTATTATTATTATTTTTTTTTTGTAAAAGAAAGCATAAACATAAACATAGTGGATGTGAATGAATTCAAAATATGCAATGCTCATTTCATTAAACTTAACATTCAGGAACAAACAAAGTTTAAAAGTAACACACAATACGAACAAGGAAATGTAAACAGTAAAGAAACAAGGCCTAGTGACTAATCAGCAACAAAGATGAGCTATCCCGTCGGAAACACTTGGCTTTAGGAGACCATCTGGCTTTGACTTGTCTTCAGCCACTTTGATCTGGCAAAGGATTAGTGACAACGTTAGGACCCATATCCCTGAAAGATAGCATCTTTGATCTAACCAACTCTTGCACCAAGGTCTTCAAAGCATAACAATGTTCTAAATCATGGCCAGCACCACCCTGATGAAACTCACAATGAAGATCAGGCCGAAATCCTATTGAGGGAGGGTTTCGAGGAGGAGGCATGGGTCTTGTTGTGACCAAACCTTTTCGGACCAGCGCGGGATATAGTTCAGTGTAAGTCATAGGAATAGGATCGAAGTGAGTCCTATCGCGATTCTGATTCTGGTTGGCAACCTGAGGTTGAGGAGCTTGAACTCGCACAGGAGTGACAGCAGATACATAAGGTTGATCACCATTTTGAGGTCTACGGTGAAATCTTCTTCTGTCATCTGACACAGCATTAGTCTCATTCTCTTTCTTCTTCTGGAAGCCCCCAAAAGGTTTCTTTGAAGAATCAACAGCAACAAACACTTTTCCTTTCCTGATTCCTTCTTCTAGCCTTTGACCAATTGTTACCAAATCAGTGAAGTTTGAAGACACACTTCCAATCATCTTCTCCCAAAAGAAAGGAGAAAGGGTATCCATGAACAAGCTAGTTAATTCCTTCTCAGACAAAGGTGGTTCAACTTGGGAAGCTAATTCTCTCCAACGTTGAGCATATTCCTTGAAAGATTCCTTTTCCTTCTGAGCCATGTTCTGAAGTTGACGACGATCAGGTGCCATATCCAGATTATACTTGTACTGTTTCATGAACGCATCAGCTAAATCTTGGAAATTCTGAACACAACCCTTTTCCAAACTCATGTACCACTTCAACGAAGCTCCACTTAAACTGTCTTGAAAGCAATGAACGAGCAAATTCTGGTTGTTGGTGTAAGCAGTCATCTTTCTGTAGTACATGGTCAAATGACTCCTTGGACAAGTATGCCCCTTGTACTTCTCAAACTCGGGAACTTTGAACTTGGAAGGCATGACAAGATTTGAAACAAGACCCATGTTATCAGCATTCACACTAAAGAAATTGCTTCCTTCCATAGCTCTTAGCCTCTTTTCCAATGCCTGATATTGCTCACGGACTTCTTCAACTTCACCACAATCTCCTTGACTAACACTTCGAGAACCAACAGAACGGTAATCATAGAGAGGATTGTCATAACGAGCTGGAACAGCTTGAGCAGTAGTATGAACAACAGGTGGAGGTTCAGAAAAGACCGGAGGTTGGAATATCTGCCTCGAAGTTTGACCCACCATAGAAGCATTAACATATGTTGGAGAGAAATTCTCAGGTAACCCAAATTCTGGCCAAGTAGAAGGTGGCTTCTGAACCTGTAAAGGATCAACAACAACAGTGGAGACTTCAGAAATAACAGTCCTCTGAGGTGGATCAGTCCTAGCCATCAGCACTTGCATCATCTCGGTAAGCTTAACCATGCTTGATTTCAACTCATCAATTTCCATTCTAACTTCCATGTTATGTTTCTCTTGGTCTGCCATTCTTTGTCTAACAACAGCTCTAGTTCCGTACTTGTGCGGAGGAATCAGCTTGACGGTAGACAGACAACTCTGAAGATGGAGACAGACAAGGATAAGTGTTCTGGACAACCTGGATAAATGCATGAAGTATGCAAATGATGCAATGCAAATGCAATGTTGTTTGATTTTCAAGGAATTCAAGTTATTAATTTGTAAACATCAAAGCATGAAGGAAGTAAATCCTAAACTGGATCAACGCATTGATCAAGTTATCATCAAGATCAATCATCCATTTTGGTGGATTAGGGTTTTCACCCCATCAACACCCAAGATCCATTGAGTTTGATGAAACTTATGATGTTTACAAAGAAAGACCTATGAGTTCCTTGGAAATCAAACGAATGCATGGTTTATGTATCCATCATAATCAAGGTCACACAGGGTCACACAAACAAGGTTCAAAGTCACGAGCATGGGGTCAAGGTTAAGAACCACCCACAAAGGTATGTGCTAAGGATTTTTGTACCTGTACAACGGGTTCTACAAAGTTCCCAAGGTCTGCATTCCATCTCGAGAATATTATCGGCTTAAGCGACTTACTCACCAACCAATAATATTCTAAAGAGAAACTCGCTCGAGTGTAGTATCGCGTGACAACCAATTAGGACTTCACCCAAATAGTCTCCGCACTACGTCCTAAAAGGCTAAGATGGGTTAAGGTATTCTAAGGTCCTCAGCTTTACAGACCCAACCAAAAGTAACAATGCTTTCACGACTGACTCGTTCAACACTATCACCTTTAGCCAAGCCATTCTCCACTGAGTTGTGGGTCTCAAGTCAGCTCACGAAGGAATAACTCCACATAAGCCAAAATGACTATACCACATCCTATCTTAATGTACACTCAAGTCCGGGTATAGGACTTATCTCACACAAGTATCACCCAAGCACCCATAAAAAAAAAATATATACAAATAAAGATATATACAAAAGAAATAGCAAACAAGAAGCAATAACATAAACACACAGATAAACAAAATAGGCTAAACCCACTTAGAGAAGTCCCCAGCAGAGTCGCCACTTTTCTGTAGCGGCAGAAATTTTGAGTTTAAGTCATTGGTTAACTTAAATCGTTAAAAAGCAAGAGTCGCCACCGAACTTTTTTAATTCCAAAAGAGGAAAGGGAAAAAACTCGAAAAAAAACCACAAAGAGAAATTTGGGTACGGGGGTTGGTTATGTAAGGGGAAGGTGTTAGCACCCCTCACATCTGTGGTACTCCACAGGAACCTTTTGAAAATCTGTGTTTATGTTAAAACCATTTTTGTTTGCTAAAAGAAAGAAATGCGGAAAGAAGTATATACAAAAGAAAAAGGTTATTTACAAAAGAAGAAGGGTATTTACAAAAGTTTGCTCGGCAAGACGTTGTGTCTTGTGCCTACATACCTCCTCAGTGCAATGGAGAAGTCAGAGCATTTGTAGTTCTGCTCAAAAGTTTTGAAAAACAAGGTTTTAAAACAGTTTTAAAAGAAAAGGAGTGCAAGTGCACAAAAGAGATTTAAAGAAGATCACTCAACAAAAGTCAAGGTTTTATTATGAAAAGAGTTTTGAAAACAGGTCGATGGCGATGCGCGAGGCACTCGACTTACAAAGAGTTGGTTGGGAGCTTGGTATATGGACCAAGTAATGCGGGGGTGAAGATTTATTAAAAGAGAAAAATGGAAGAAGTAAATGAAAACAAACAAGCTCATACAGGTAAAATCCATACAAGCATAAGGGTTCAAACATAAAGGAATGAACATGAAAGAGGTAAAATAAGAGTGTACGTGCAAGTGTGCATGTGTAAGTACGGTTGATGGCGATGCGTGAAGTGCAATCGACTTATGGTAGAAAACGGCTAAGAACCTAATTTTAGTTTGAAAAACGGTTAAAACATGCAGGCAATAATAAAATAAAGCGGTAAAGGAAAGCGGTAAAATTATTACAAGGCTTCGGGGATGGGGGATTACACACTTAACCGAATGGGGATGAAAATTAACTACTAATTATTACAACCCAATCGAAAATTAAAACGAAGATAAAAGAATAATATGTACAAAATTAAAATGAAATATAAATGTCCACAAGTCCAAAGCCTCAACGGTAATAAAACCTCACAAAAGTCAAGCAAATGTTAGTCATGGATATATATAATGATGCATGAATAAATGACAAAATATACTAACAAATATTAATCAAAATTAACTAAAGAGAATATAAAAATAAGCATATTAAATTCTAAAAGAAAATTAAAATAGGTAAACATATTTTTTGTATTTTTAATATGAAAAATAAAATCTAATTCTAAACATGTTTTTGGTATTTTTAATAGTAGTAGAGAAATAAAAATCTAACTAAGCATATTTTTGTATTTTTATCAATTAAAACAAGAACATTAACAAGTACTAAAAAAAACAACTAAAGACTAATGATAATGCAAGAAACTCAAATACTGGCCTATGAGAGGGGTGTAGATATAAAAAGATACAGGCCACAAGATAACGGCCCAAAAGTTAAATCAGTGTGCCCAGGGGGTGTGAACACAATCTGGGCGCTGGACCTTAGAGATTTAAACAGCAGGCCCAAAGAAAGTAAACTCAGTCAGTCCAAAAGATGTGTGTAAGCATTGGTGTAAGGGTGTAGACATTAAATCCTGTTGGGCTTTCACTGATACGACCCAAAACACACTTAAGAAACCCTAAGATCTACATGGGGTATTCCGCCTCCCTCTCTTGTTTTTCGGTCCACCCAACAACTTCTCCTCTGTTTTTATTTCTCAATATCTTCTTTGTAACCAATCAAACAATAATCTCTCCCTCTGCTCTCACCGCAATCTCATCTCTGTTCTCTCTCAAATCGCAACAACAACAAAACTCTTCCTATCTCTCTAATTCATCTCAAATCTAAACTCACGTAAACATACAACAACCAACAAAATAAACCTCTTCATTCAATCTCATCTCCCTCGGCCGATCAACAACTCTCAAACATACAAATTTCAGAACAAAAAGCTAAACCTCATCTTAACTCTCTACTCGTTTTCAGTTCAATCAAACAAATTAGCAGAGTAAACACAAGATTCAAGTAAAATAGAGACATATCACGTATTCAGAACAACAACAAATCATATTCGGATCACAAATGGAGCAAACATTTAACATAACCAGCAAACATCAGTGTTATGAACGGAAAAGAAAGTAAGCAAGGATGATTTTACCGACAGAGAGGAGAATTGCCGCGATGACGGAAAGGTTGACGCGTCGGTGTGAAGAAGGTTGTGCGATTTGATTGTGTGGTGGTGCTGTTGAGCGATCTCGTGAAGGTGTTGAATCTCAAAGTATACTTGGATCTCCCTTGTTTTTTTGTCTCTATCTACTCTTCTGCTTCTGATTGTTATTGCTTATGCGGTTCGTTAAGATGCGGTGTGTTGAGGATTTGGTTTGGCTCTGAAGTTGTTGGGACGAAAGAGAGCGGTGAAGGTGGAAGAACTGTAGATTATGTATCGGTTTTGGTGGATGAATGGTGGTAATGCATTGTTTGGTTGATTTTTGCTGGTTTGTAGTTTGTGAATGTGTGTTTACGCTGAACTTTGTAGATACAACAATTTGGTGGTGAATGGTAAAAATGAAGGTTGTGTATGAAGGAGTATGGGTCTGGTTTAAATGGAAAGTAAATGGGTGATATGAGCAGAGGTGTTTGGGTTGAATCGGTGCTATGAAGCAGAATTAATGATGTGTATTCATGAAGGTGGTTTTGCAGGTTATGGAAGTTGCTTGGAGGAAGATTCTGAGTTAATTTTGGCAGAGTTTCTTTGCTAATTTCTTCCTCCTCTTATTCTGTGAATGAGGTCTTGTTATATAGGAAATGGAGAGTGAGGGTAAAAAGGAGAATTGAGTGAAGATAGGGAATCAAATTCTGTTATGGAGTGGAGAGGATCATGCTGATTTTGCGGAGAGAAGGAAACGGGGTGAACGAAATTGGTGAGCAAATGAGTGGAAAAAGATGTGAGCTGTAAGAATTGGTTCAATTTTTGTCTTTAGTGAGCTTCTAGAATGGTACTGTATAAATTATGTGATGAGATATTTGCTTCCTTGATGCATCAGGGAGGAAATCGTGACCTCCTTGCCTGAAAACGTGAGAAATCTTTGAAGTGGTCCCACATGGACTTTCTTGGCTTCATTGTTTGACTTGTTGGCTTGGATCAAATAAAAAAGGGTATTTGGGCTTTGAATCAATGACTTGCAAATGGGCCAACTTGAATCAATAAGATCTTTCCTCTTTATTGGACCAAAAGATAGTCCTCACTTTTATTGAATTGTACCTATAAAAGAAAATAAAACAAGTAATAACAAAATAACATGATAAAATTGATTTACTAATTTTAATTAAAAACTCAACTTAAATTTAAATTGAATTTAAAATTAAAATTATAAATCCCAAAATATTAATAAGAATAGACAAAAACCATTAATTCTAAAATGATGTTATGAAATGAATGTATATATATTTTTTTCAATTTTTTGAATGAGAATGATGCAAATGAGTACTACATATAATTTTTTTGGATTTTTGAGATAAAATAAGAATACTAAATGTAAATGATGCAGATAAAAAGTCGGGGCAAAATTTAGGGTACAACAGTATCTAATCTATATCATCACATACACCTGTTTGATTTGTTTGAAAATCTTTTCATTATAAGCCCGGGGCCATGCCACTTAGGGTGCTTAGAATGATAAAGATGTTTTTGTGTTTAACCAGCCTTGTGGCAAAAGTTTCAATGAAGTCAGCCTTGTGACAAAACTTTGATTAATCAGCCAGCCTTGTGGCAAAAGTTTCAATGAAGTCAGCCTTGTGACAAAAACTTTGATTAATCATCCAGTACGGTGGTAAAACAGTTTGATTGATTAGCCAGCCTTGTGGCAAGAAAAAGTTTGATTGATTGATTGTTTGTGATGATATATAAGAGATACTCCTAGCATAGAGATGAAAAATGTCTAATCTCCTAGGGTATTTGTTTTGGATATTGGGGATGCTTATAAGAAGCCCGTGGGTCCTTGTACGAAGCCCAAGAGGAGGCTATCCGAGGGTCCTTGCATTGTAAGCCCAAGAGGAGGCTATGGGAGGGACAATCCAGGGTCCTTGCATTGTAAGCCCAAGAGGAGGCTATGGGAGGGTCACTCGTTTGTACAAAGCCCAAGGGGAGGCATGGTATAGTTGGTTTGAGCTCTTAGAGCGATTTCACCGGGAAACCATACTCTATGTCCTAACCTAAACTAGGGAGATTCTTTGCACGAAGCCCAATAGGAGGCTATGGGGAACCTAGTGTTGTACTAAGTTGAACAAGCATATATAACACAATCACAAGTATGAACAAGTACGAACAAACATGAACAAGTACATGAACAAGTATGAACAGTTATACCTATATGACAAAGTGTGTGTATATAATGGAGTTTATGAAGGAAATATACCTGTAAGCATGATCCATTTGTATACACAGGGCTCGGGACTCATACTCGGGGAGAGTTCCATTTGAATTTATTCAAAGCTATGAAAACAGGTTTTTACAAAAGGGCTTGGGACTTATACCTACATGGAGGCCCATGGTATATCTTTGGGAAGATTTAAAGAAACCTTCATTTTTGGTTTGTTATTCAAAGTTAAAAAAACAGATTGATTGAGATATGTACAAAAGGCGTACAATGAAATACCTAATTTCATGTACTGGAATGGGTATGTACAAAAGGGGCTTGGGACTTATACCTACATGGAGGCCCGTGGTATATTTTATAAAACATGGTTGATTATTTTTAACAGACGCGAGGTTTGAAAAACTGTTTGAAAGTTATTATTTTGAAAGAGTTTTCTGTACAAAGAAAAACTGTAGAAAAAAGGAAAAAAGGAGTGGGTCTTATACTCTCTAATATTCGAGAGGCCCCACATCGTTTTGAAAATCAATTGATCAAATAAAAAGATTTAATCAATAGTTTCTTTTGAAATCAAAAAGAGATGGTTTATCGTTTTTTTTGAAAAGAATTGCGATCGCTTGTTTTAAAACGATTTGAAATTGAAAGAAATCAAATTAATCAAGATAAACAAAAAGATTATGCTTAATTAATACCTAAATGATTAGGGCTTGCTCAAAAAATATTTACAAGTGATTTAAGTTTAAAGATTAAATGAAAAACAATATTCAAAGCATTTAAAAACACTAAAAAATGTATCATTTTAAACCTAATTAAAAGTGTGTTAAATAAATATTTTTTGATGATTTTTTTTGATATTCATGAAATTCATATGTTAAATAAGAAGTGTGCAAAAAATGAATAAAAAATGAATTAATTTGATTGGTCAATGAATTAATTGAAGTTGTGTAAAAAATTGAAAAAAAACAAGTGATAAAAAGATGGTTTTGGCCCCCATGAGTGTTGAACTCGTGACCTTAAGGTTACTACTCAAAAGTTTAACCAACTGGACCACGCGCGTGGTCTGATAATCATTTGCAACGAGTTGAATATATTTTGAATCAAGTTTATAAAATCAATTTCAAAAAAAGGCGCCAAGAACACAAACCCTATCTGAATTTGAAAAATCTGAAAACTGGATTGTTTGGATCAAGTGAATAGCCTAACTTGCTCGATTTTGGACGAGGAACATGATGGTACCATTTAATTCCATTTATTTTCACTCTAGGGCCATTGATTCTCTGATGAACACGAAGAACCCTAATTCTATAATTCACTCTGAAATTGTGTATAGTTGATGAATTATGAAATTGATTGAGGGCTATTGATCAGTGATAGTGCAGAAACAAGATGGTAAACCAGTTTTTCATTTATGATGCATGTATGTATGAGTTTGAAGTTGATAGGCACTTACCTCAAAAATGCCAAAGCTGGAGATCGAATTTTGCAGTAGAGGAGTTCCAGTTGTTATTTCTTGATCTGAACACCTTCAGTGGACCTTATGGAACATGTTTGGATGCTTAGAGCAGTTTGAATTCACCTGAGCATGACCATAGTACCCGATCTGCAGTTGCTTCAAGTATGAATCAAGCTTGGTGATTATGAGGTTACAGATCATATGTGAGTGCTTGGATAGTTCATATGTGATGTATGGATGATGTTAGAAGTGGTAGTTTGGACAGAATTGAGCCTGAACAAAAATTGGCATGATAAGTCTCATGTTATGCATATTTGGAGGTGAGATGATGATTTTGAGTTTTCAGGTGTTTTGGGGTGTATGAGTGATTCAGACACATCATATATGACATTTAGAAGTTGTGGGAAGCATCACTTTGTTCAGAACTTGCAAGGTTTGGAGGTTGAGTTTTCTACCTCACTTTGAAACACATGACTTGTAATTCAAGAAAGAAGAGAGAAAACCTATAATTGTGAGGTTTTGGTGTGATTTGCAATGAAGTTTGGACCTCTATTTATAGGCCAAGAGTTCTGAATGCAGAGCTTTGCAACTTGCTTCAAAGTTTGGTGATTTGGCATTTGGAGATAAAGTGGAATCTTCACATTAAATGCAAATGGTTAAAGTAACTAAACCATGGTTATTTTTCTAAGCTTCTTATCTCTTTCCATTCTGATCTCAAACCAGAAAATATCTATCAATTATTGCATTGGTGTGTCATCACTTGGATCATTGGCCATATAGTATAGAAACTTAGTGAAAATGGCTTGAAATTTCATGCTTAATGACCTCTAATGTCAAAATTCAAAACCATAGCTATGCTTCATATTTTTTCATGCTCTTGGACATTTTGGAAAGCTCATGTTACACACTTCAAAAGCCTAGTTGAAAGTTTCTTCAAGACCTTTAAGGAAATGGGTGAAAAAGATCCATGAACTTTGAAGAAAATGAAGTTTTAAGTGAAATTTTCATAAGATGCCAACTTTGAAGCTCCATATCTCTTAAATGGTTGATCTTATGGAAAAAATTTATATGTGCCAAAGTTGTTTATTGGATCAAAATCTACAACTTTCATGTTGGAAGTTTTTTTCAGTTTGTAGGTGAAATTTTGAGTTATTCCCCTCCAAAGTTTGGAAAAAACCATGAAAAACACAGAAAAATTTTCTAAGTATGAAAGTCAAACTTTTGACTTTTTGATTCTTGATTGATTTTCTTGATTTTTCTTGATCAAATGACTTCTCATATCATATATTGATGATTTAAAACTTCAAAAGTCATGGTTGACCAAAATTCCCAAAAGTCAAAGGTGTTCTTGTACAGTTGACTTTTTCAGACGAATCGCGTTTCTGGAGATTTCAAATGAAACAGGCTACCCTCACCAAATGAATGGTATGAATGGATCATATTGAAGCATTAGAGGATATTGAGCCATGGTTTGAGTTGTGGCACCATGTCCTGATTAAAAAGTCAGTTATTCAGTGAATTAGGTCAAAAACCCTAATTGTCGACCAGATGAAATTGATGACTGTGGATCTTGAATTGAGATGTAATTTCCATTGGATGTTGTCATAGGGATTATTTGAAGATGATTGAAACCTTTGATTGACTCCCTGGGGATTTTTAGGGTTTCCCAAATGTGATCCCTGATTTCAGTCCCTGATAGTTCAAAACCCTGATCTGAGGATTTGTCTGATCAATCTTGGTGTAGGAGATGTTATGAGCCAATGGATTAGGTCAAAATGATGCACTTGGGGTCTTGAGTTCATGTACCAAGTCATTAGGTCAAACCCTGAGCAAAAGTCAGGAGTATGCTAGCTTCAGTCAAAACCCTAACTTGGTTGATTCAGAGCCTTTGAGCTTGTTGAAATGAATCTTTGAGGACCAAATGTTGATTGTTGATGAAGATGATTCATTTGAGATAAAGGGAGAACAAAACCCTAGTTGACTGTTATTTGCACGGATGAGTGATTTCCTGATTAAATCCCTGCTGAGTCACAAGTAGCAAACACAAGCTATGCAATTTGTTAGAGATGCAGATGATGCATATGCAATGATATGAGGTGGTATCTTAGGTCAAAAATTGGGGTATGACAGATGCCCCTATTTAAGTTTCTTCAACCTGAGACATGAAGATTGAAAATCTTCGTTTTGATAGGGTGAAAGAGACTTAAATATCAGAAGACGCGAATTTTGGACCTAAGATACCAAAATTGCGAATGATGCAAGGATGTCTTTACCGAGGGATATCAAACTGGCTCCACTGGGGAAAAGAGATCGGGAAGGATGTCCCAATCCGTTTTAGGAAGAGAATCCGTTTTTTTCTTTTCGGGAAAGCAAGTGTATGCTTCACCAGGGAATGATAGCTTTGTAAGGAAAACTTACCTATCAACATTATCGACTATCAGCATGGGGATAGACTTGTTTAATAATGCGAAGGTGAAAGGTATGAAACTAGATTACCGACTATCAACATGGTGATAGACTTGACAAGGTAGAAAATAGTTTCAAAGGTTTGGTTAATATTACCGACTATCAGCCTTGTGATAGACATGTTTAATAATATAACCAGAACAAAAGGTTACCGACTACCAGCCTTGTGATAGTGGTTTTGAAGACATGATCAATTATCAGCCGAGTGATAAAATGATCTTGGAGACTTTGCTAGGGGAATTACTGGATATTCAGCCTTGTGAACAGTAATAAGGCCCTGATTGTCAAATGGTCTTCATGATTGATTTCCTTGAGAGGAAAAAGCTTTTGAAAGAGACATAAGCTGCTCGGATGATGAGGCTATTGCTTATTGTCTGTTTTTCACGATTCTATTTGAGGAATCGGAACTTGAATCTTTGGTAAAGACAGGGTTCTAACCAAGAATGAATTGGAAAGAAAAGTCAAACAAGACTTTGTTCCCATGAGGAATGAACTCAAATGGGGATTTTCTCCTTTGTTTTGAGAGGAGAAACTGAAGCAACCTTCTTCCACGAGGAATGATCTCAGTGGGGAACTGGAGAAAGAAGATGTTTTTTCTGCTTATGGGTGATAACCTACTTGGAGAGATGACACGCCCATACTTGTTTCTTTTCTTTCTTTTCTTTTTCTTCTCTTTTTTTTTTTACTTTTTGGGATAGATATATCCTGAACAAGCGATTATTGAAAAATGCAAGAATGCATAAATGATGCAAATATGTATGAATGATGAATGTCATGAATGTAGCATGCATACTAACAATACTGACAGACAATGAAGTGTATACTGGAGAGGGACCGACGTCGCAATACAACCAGATACTTGGCAAATGTTCTTCAACACGGTGTAGATAACACAAGTGATGAATGGTGTTGCGTGCTTTAAACATCTCTGGGGAAGATAAGCATTTTTCCTTATTGAGATGGAAGAACCTTTTCACTGGAGATGGAAAATCTTCGTCACTGGGGATAAAAGACCTCCTTCACTGGGAATAGAAGAACTTTTTTCACTGGGGATAGAAGAACTTTTTTCACTGGGGATAGAAGAGCTTCTTCACTGGGGATAGAAGAGCTTTTTTCACTGGGGATAGAAGAGCTTCTTCACTGGGGATAGAAGAGCTTTTCCTATCATAATCTTTGATTCATCCCATGGAGATAACTGTTGATGTTCCTTCTGTTGTTCACAACTCAAAGGAAAGTTTCGCTTTTATTTTGAAAAAGAAAAGTGAAGTAAATTCATTTAAAACTTATTTTTTTCTCTTTTTTTTCAAAAGTGAATAACACAATTAAAGCGTCATTTTGTAAGCTGAAAGAAATTAAAGATTGCAAACAAATGGGCACAAGGCTCAAATTTATTTAATAGGATGGCAATCAGCTAAAGGCGTGATTCCATGGAGTATTTACAAAAGTTGGAAATGGTAATTATGCGGAAAAAGGCTACATTGAAAGCAATAACCACTATTCCCCCCAACAACTTTGAGTTCCAACTGTGCTTGTTGCTTCAGATTGGCAATGATTTGTTTGAAGATCCTTTGATGAAGTACAGACTCCTCAGGTGACGAAGTACAGGCTGATGCAGTTACTTTGTCATAAATCCCTAATTTTTGCCTAGATTGCCCTTTCAGGTTTTCAATCTACCAGGATGATTTTTTTCTGTTTATTGTCTCTAATTTTTGCCTGGACCGCCCTTTCGGGTTTTCAGTCCACCGAGACGCTCATTTTTGCCTAAGTCGCCCTTTGCGGGTTTTCGACTTACCGAGCTGTTCTTTTGTATTTTTTAGACAAAGTATTTCTTGACTGCATCAGCATTCACAGGATGTGGGAGTTCATCACCATCCATGGTTGCAAGAATCATGGCGCCGCCAGAAAATGTTCTTTTGACAACATACGGGCCTTCATAATTAGGAGACCATTTGCCCCTAGAATCTGGTTGAAAAGACAAGATCTTTTTAAGCACGAGGTCGCCTTCTTGAAATTCACGAGGTCGAACCTTTTTGTTGAAGGCTTGTTTCATCCTTGCTTGGTATAACTGTCCATGGCATAGAGCAGTCATACGTTTTTCTTCAATTAAATTCAACTGATCGTATCTACTTTGACACCATTCAGCCTCTGATAACTCAGTCTCCATGAGGACTCTCATTGATGGGATTTCAACTTCTACGGGGAGCACAGCTTCCATGCCGTATACTAGAGAAAAGGGAGTTGCCCCTGTTGAAGTACGCACTGAAGTACGGTATCCATGTAAAGCAAATGGCAGCATTTCGTGCCAGTCTTTGTAAGTGACGACCATTTTCTGGACAATCTTCTTAATGTTCTTGTTGGCAGCTTCAACCGCGCCGTTCATTTTTGGTCTGTAAGGAGAAGAGTTATGATGCTCAATCTTGAATTCCTCACACAATTCTTTCATCATTTTGTTATTCAGGTTTGAACCATTGTCAGTAATGATCTTGCTGGGAACACCATATCGGCAAATGATGTTGTTCTTGATAAACCTCACAACCACTTGTCTTGTAACATTGGCGTAAGATGCTGCTTCGACCCATTTGGTGAAGTAATCAATTGCTACTAAGATGAAACGATGACCGTTTGAAGCTTTCGGTTCGATCATTCCAATCATGTCGATACCCCACAGGGAGAAAGGCCATGGAGATGAGAGAACGTTGAGTAGAGTCGGTGGCACATGGATCTTATCTGCGTAGATCTGGCACTTGTGACATCTCTTCACGTGTTTACAACAATCAGATTCCATTGTCAACCAATAGTATCCTGCTCTTAAGATCTTTTTGGACATTGCATGCCCATTTGAATGAGTTCCAAAGGACCCTTCATGCACTTCATGCATTAACATGCCTGCTTCGTGTCTATCCACGCATCTGAGCAAAACCATGTCGAAATTTCTTTTGTATAGCACATCTCCGTTCAGGAAGAAACTGCCAGCAAGTCTTCTTAGAGTTTTCTTATCTTTGTTTGATGCCCCAAGCGGGTACTCTTGAGTTTGAAGGAAGCGTTTGATGTCGTGGAACCACGGTTTATCATCGATGACTGCTTCAGTTGCAAACACATAGGCGGGCCTTTCAAGGTGCGTGATTCTGACTTTAGGCACATCATTCCAGTGACTGACTTTGAACATGGAAGATAGAGTAGCCAAGGCGTCTGCCATTCGATTCTGATCTCGAGGTATATGATGCAATTCAACTTTGTTGAAGAAAGTCAACAGACGTCTTGCATAATCTCTGTAGGGAATCAAGCCAGGGTGGAAAGTTTCCCATTTGTCTTTGATTTGGTTGATCACAAGGGCTGAATCTCCATATATGTCCAGGATCTTGATCCTTAAGTCAATGGCTTCTTCGAGACCCATGATACAAGCTTCATATTCTGCGATGTTGTTGGTACAATCAAATAGTAGTCTGGCGGAGAACGGGATATGAGTACCCTTGGGAGTAATGATGATTGCCCCAATTCCATTGCCAAAAGCGTTTACTGCTCCATCGAAAATTAGGCCCCATCTTGATCCAGGGTCAGGACCTTCTTCAGGTAATGGTTCGTCACAATCTTTCATCTTCAAGTACAAGACATCTTCATCAGGAAAGTCAAACTTGAGAGATTGATATTCATTAATTGGTTGATGCGCCAAATGATCGGCGAGAATGCTTCCTTTGACTGCTTTTTGAGCATGGTACTCAATGTCATACTCAGATAACAGCATTTGCCATCGGGCAATCCTTCCTGTTAAGGCAGGTTTTTCAAAGACATACTTGATCGGGTCCATTTTGGAGATTAACCAAGTAGTATTGTTGATCATGTACTGGCGGAGACGTTTTGAAGCCCAAGCCAAAGCACAACATGTTTTTTCGAGCATGGAGTAACGAGACTCACAATCTGTGAATTTCTTACTCAGGTAATAGATGGCATGCTCCTTCTTACCGGTTTCATCTTGTTGTCCAAGCATACAACCCATGGATTCTTCTAACACGGTAAGGTACATGATTAATGGTCTTCCTTCAACTGGAGGAATCAATATCGGTGGTTCTAACAGGTATTCCTTGATACTGTCAAACGCTTTCTGGCAATCTTCAGTCCATACAACCCCTTGATCTTTGCGGAGAAGCTTGAAAATTGGCCCACAAGTAGCAGTCATTTGAGAGATAAATCTGGAGATATAGTTCAATCGTCCGAGAAATCCTCTTACTTGCTTTTCAGTTTTTGGTGCAGGCATCTCTTGAATAGCTCTGACTTTGTCGGGATCTACTTCAATACCTCTTTGGCTGACAATGAAACCCAAGAGTTTTCCAGATCTAACCCCAAAAGTACATTTGTTAGGATTCAAGCGAAGCTGATATTTCCTTAGTCGTTGAAACAATTTCAAAAGGTATTCAATATGTTCTTCTTCTGTGCTGGACTTGGCTATCATGTCGTCCACATAAACTTCTATTTCTTTATGCATCATGTCATGGAAGAGAGTAGTCATTGCCCTTTGGTAAGTTGCGCCTGCATTCTTCAATCCAAACGGCATCACTTTGTAGCAAAATGTACCCCATGGGGTGATGAAAGATGTCTTCTCCATGTCTTCAGGAGCCATCTTAATCTGATTATAACCGGAGAACCCGTCCATGAAGGAAAAGACGTTGAACTTGGCAATGTTATCAACCAGCATGTCTATATGTGGTAATGGAAAGTCATCTTTTGGACTGGCTTTGTTCAAGTCACGGTAGTCAACACACATTCTAACTTTACCATCTTTCTTCGGAACTGGCACTATGTTAGCCAACCATTGAGGATACTCAGAGGTGACAAGAAAACCTGCATCGAGTTGCTTTTGAACTTCCACTTTGATCTTGTTAGCTATATCAGGGTGAGTCCTTCGCAATTTCTGCTTAACCGGCGGACATTCTGGCTTCAATGGCAAGTAATGTTGAACAATATTGGTATCCAACCCAGGCATGTCTTGGTAGGACCAGGCAAACACGTCAACATATTCTTTGAGAAGGTCTGTCAACTTACTCTTGATATCAGCATCAAGCAGCGATCCAATGGTCACTTCTTTTTTGTCTTCTTCAGAACCCAAGTTGATCTTTTCTAAAGGCTCTTTGTGAGGCAGAATGGCTCTTTCCTCGTGCTTAAGTAATCGAGAGATCTCGTCTGGGATCTCCTTTTCTTCCTCTTCTTCGGCTTCGAACACAGGAAACTCAAAGTTGGGAGAGGGCATAGGGTTATTGCATTCAATGGGTTTATCAATAGTAAATCTGCACATGTGATTTATATTTATTTCAGAAAATTTATGAATGCAGGAGTGTATGCAGATTTTTTTTGAAAAAGTTTTTTTTTTTATTATTATTATTTTTTATTTTGGTTTTTTAGGATTACCATTTCCAGAAAAAAGCAAAAATAAAACATATAATGTAGGGAATTCAAAATGACACTTTATTTATGATTCATTTTTGAAACAAAGTCTTAAACACAAACTCATTTGTCTTGGGCAGGACAAAGAGGGAAACTTTTAAAACAAAGCCCTATACACAAAGTTATTCGGGCGGAACATTTAAAAGCAAAGCCCTATAAAACATCTCTCTGCTTTGGGCAAGGCAGGAGGTCAAAATAACAGCGAGGTGATTACTTTGAGCGGCGAACAACATTCGGAACGTCGACAGCCTTCCAGTAGCAACGAACTCCTCTGTGTATTATGTATTCAGGAAAATTCTCCTCAGAATTATCTTCAGTATTGACATTGACCGCTGGTCGAGCAGGATTTGAAGGCCCTGGTTTGTCACCCTTGTTCTTTGTAGAGTTGAAACGGTCTTCTTCCACTTCTTGAAGAGCATAAGACGAGTCACAATCCTCAGAATTTTCAGGATGTATTTCCCAGTCTTCAGGATGAAGAGACTCATTGTCAGCGACACTTTCTGAGTCAACTACGGGGCCATCTTCCCCTTCATCTTCAAAAATGGCATTTATGTGATAATAACCATCTTCAGGATTATAAACCTTGGTAGATGCATTAAATCCGAAATCTTCAGTAATTTCAGGCTGCTGAGAAAATTGACAGGGCTGATAAGCCTTTTCTGGTTGACTGTTATATTCAAAGGAATCTCCCCATCCAGTTGGTTGGATATCCTCAATCGCAATCTTGTAACTTTCAGGTGCAGTGTATCTCACCATATAATCAAATTTTCCACTTGGTTGTCCCAAGGTGTCCCAGATTTCTGCAGGAACAGGCTCAGTTTCTTTGCCTTTGGATTTCTCTGAAGGAGGATGTGGTTCTTCCTGAGATATGTATCCCGAGTCATTGAGATAACATTTCCATTCTTCTTCACGATCGGGTAAACCTTCTTCAATGCATTCTTCAATAAGGACATTAACCTCTTGAGGAATTGGGTTAAGGAACCCTCCACTATGGAACGTTTCTTTGATCGGACGAAGGGTTTCATCCTTCTTGGTGCAGTTTGAGAATGTTGGTGAACATCCGAGTCCTGCTCTGGTTTCATTCTTGGTCGGGATCACAACTTGCCCCCAGCCAGTGGTAGTTCCATCTTTCACTACTTTCACTGCCTCTTTGTAAGAAGAGATCGATGCTTTCTTCTTGGAAGATTCGTCTTCTAAAGAGAGACCTTGGAACGGAGTTCCTTCCACATCATCAGCACTGATGAAAGAGAAATTGGATAAATGGCTCACCATCAAGGCTTGTTCTCCACTTATTGTTACCAATTTTCCATTTGTTACAAATTTTAACTTCTGATGGAGAGTAGAAGTTACTGCCCCTGCTTCGTGGATCCATGGTCGTCCCAACAGACAGCTATAAGCAGCTTGAATGTCCATGACCTGGAAGGTGATTTGAAATGTATGTGGACCAATGGTCATGGGAAGGTTGACTTCGCCGATAACAGATTTTCGCGATCCATCAAATGCTTTGACAACTACACCACTGAACTTCATAGGCATTCCTTGGTATGACAAGCGAGCAAGAGTCGTCTTTGGCATCACATTCAAGGAAGATCCGGTGTCTACCAACACATTGGACAAAGAGTCTGACTGACAGTTCATAGAAATGTGCAAAGCAAGATTGTGATTTTTACCCTCCTCGGGGAGTTCTTCATCACAGAAGCTTAAATTGTTGCAAGCAGTTATGTTGGCTATTATCCCATCAAAGTGATCAATAGTCACATCATGATCTACAAAAGCTTGATCTAAGACCTTCATCAGGGCTTCCCTGTGGGCTTCTGAATTTAAAAGCAATGAAAGTATGGAGATCTTCGAAGGAGTCTGCATAAGCTGATCCACAATCTTATATTCACTTCTTTTGATAAGTTTCAAAATTTCATCAAAGTCAGGATTGACATTGGTTCCACTGGATTGACCAACATCAATGTTTGTATTACTGGCAGGAGTTTCCTCAGGATTCCCCACTGGTGTATTGACAGGATTTTGTCCGGTTGTAGGAGCAACAGGCTGCTTTGAAGGTAGTGGAGTATACACACGTCCACTTCTTGTTACTCGACTTACATCGGCGATGTTTTCGACAGATGAGAGAGTTGGTAAAGGAACTTCTTGTCCATCCTTTATCATTGTGGCATTGTAGTTGTATGGAACTGCCTTGTCAGAGTCATAAGGAACAGGTCCAGGTAGACAAATGATCAGAGGAGCAACAGGAACCCTTGGCTTGTTGTAAGTAACTTCTATGCGCTCAGGCATGTTGAAATGAGGAACGATGACGTTAACTTTAGGCATTTCCGAGTTGATATCTGAGACTAAAAGCTCATGCGGATAACATCCTATCATGTTAACTTCATTTTCATCCCTATTTCTGTAGATCTCAATAGTACCATTATCTAGCAAAACTTGGAGATCTCTTCTCACAATCGAACACCCGTGAGGATCCACACAACATATTCTACAGGAACCGTATTGATGCTGGCGAAAATTCGGCCCCCGACAAAGAGTAGCGTGCATTTGTACCAAATCTGCTCTTGAGAAGTTGATATTATAGACTCGGTATTGGCCAGGACATCCATATACCATGTTTACAACATGCCCTCCATGATTGGGCAGCGGATTTGCTTGCACATTAGGGTTCAAATTTCTGAAAGATAGAAGATTAGATCTAATCAACCTCTGAACTTCATATTTCAAAGCTATGCAATGCTCAAGATCATGGCCAGGTGCTCCTTGATGATAAGGGCATGAGACCTCAGCTTTGTACCACCATGGGAGCCTCTCAGGTACTGGTGGTGGTGCTCTAGTTTGAACGAGACCTTTTTCAATCAAAGCAGGGTACAATTCTGTATAGGTCATTGGAATCGGATCAAACTGTGGAGCTCTTTGCACACGATTCTGATTGTTGTTAAGTTGTTGAGCCTGTTGTCGAGGCTGTTGTTGTTGAAACTGCGGGGTAAATCCCGGATTCGGTGTTGTATTAACGACTGGCGCAATAGCAGAAACCTGTTGTTGACGACTGACATTTCCTCTTGGCCTCCCTTGGGATACCATGTCAACACTTTGTTCTTTCTTCTTTGGGAAACCACTTCCGAACTTTTTGGTTCCGCTTGAAGATCCACCTTCTTTAGTTAGGCGTCCGGTTCGGACTCCTTCTTCTAGACGCATCCCCATGTTTACCATTTCGGTGAAATCACTTGGAGCACTAGCAATCATGCGTTCATAATAAAAGGGATTGAGAGTATTCAAGAAGATTTTTGTCATCTCTTTCTCTTTTAACGGTGGATTAATTTGAGCAGCAGTTTCTCTCCATCGTTGGGCATATTCTTTGAAAGCTTCATGGTCTTTCTGAGCCATGGACCGAAGCTGATCTCTGTCCGGAGCCATATCCGAGTTATACTTGTATTGTCGGACAAAGGCCTCACCTAGGTCATTGAATGTTCGAATATTAGTGCTATCCAAGCCTGTGTACCACTTCAGTGCGGCACCAGTCAAACTGTCTTGAAAGTAATGGATAAGCAACTGATGATTATCTGCATAAGTAGACATCTTTCTGGCATACATCACGAGATGACTTTGTGGACAAGAACTACCTTTGTACTTCTCAAAGTCTGGGACCTTGAATTTAGCTGGTATTTGTACACTGGGAACCAAACATAGCTCCTGGGCATTCTTTCCAAACAAATCTTTGCCACGAATAGCTTTGACTTCTAGTTGAATCTTGTTGAACTGTTCTTGGAGATCTTCCACAAGGTTACGCTGATTTGTGCTATCACCTTGATCATGATAAATCTCATTGCCATCATAAGGAACAGTGTGAACCGTAGGGGTCGGAACTGTCATAGTGGGTTGAGAAAGTGCCATAGTGATTTGGGAAAAAGTTACCCCTGAATGTGGAATAAACGCCGAACCTTGTGCAGCAGGTGCTTCAGTTGTAGCTGTTTGAACCCCAGAGAAATTATGGCGGAAACCTGTACCAAAACTGAAAGGCGGGCCCCAACCTTCTGGCATGGAGAAAGATGGAATACCGAATGCAACTGTAGAAACTGGAGTAGTGACCTCAGATGTTACTGTTGCTTGACTGTTAGGTGGCGGCGGCTGATTCTGTGTGGCCATTAAAGAGTCAACCAGAGTCGTGAGACTTTCCAACTTTTCCTGAAGAGTGGTCACTGTACCACGGAGCTCAATATTCTCTTGTTCAGAGTGTTCCATTACTCTTCTTCTGCTTGAACGAGTATTGTATCTGTGATCTGATTGCGAACGCGGTCGAGAAACTTTGAGACGCGACAGCTTGACGATCTATTGGAGAAAGATCCAAAAGATGAGACTCTATACAACAGACTCGATATGCAGAATGATGTATGCAAAAAGAAATTTATGATTTTTCCAAACATTTTAAAGATTATTTCCTTGCAAACATTTGAACACAAACAATTCTTTTATTGAAATAATGGGAAATGTTACAACATTGGAGCGTAGCTCCTTACAGAATCAAATGATACATGAAAATCTTAAACAAATCCTAAACATCTTCATCAGACGAAGAACCAAATGCGTTGTGCAGCTTGAGCTTCATGATTTCTTTCCCATAGTAAGCTTTCAACTCGGCCTTTTCAGCTCTCAGCTTGTCAACAACATTCTTCCAATTGTCAGGCATCGGAGCGTTGCTTGTCGAGGCTTCAGGATTCTTCTTGCTTTCTTTGATGTATCTTCTGATTGCGGCGTCTTTTCGACGGATCTTCTCATCTTTGCTCATGAGCCATCCATCCTGATAATAGAGAGTTTCTTCGTGATCTTTCACCCTTTTCTTCAACTTTCTATTTTCCTCATCAGTTTTACGAAACTTTTCTTCCCAAGAGTCCTTTTCTAACCTTATCTTGGCTAAGATTTCCTGGTACTTTTCTACAGTATTAATGGGAACATTAGGTAGTTGAGACACCACAGGGAACATGGGTTTTTCATAATCATAAGGCATTTGAAACTCCTTTGCTCTTTTCTTCACCCAGCTGGTGTAGGCGTTCGTAGCAATGCAGTTCCTTATCTCACCTTTTCCTTTCCATCGGACGTCGTACCAAGCTCTCACCATTCTTGTTTTCAACCCTTGAGGATCCTCCCCTTCTTGGTAGAAGTAGCTTTCCACTGCGAGACCAACAGGTTTAACTGAATTTGCATACCCGAGTTGTCGTCGGGCTAGGACCGGATTGTAGTTAATTCCTCCTTGTGTACCAATGAGGGGTACATTGGCGAATTCTCCACAACTATCAATGATTTCTGTGCCGCAGCGAGCCAGAGCATACCAATGGATATCATTATTAGTAAGGGACATAAGTCTTCGAGGCCAATGCAAACCTTCTCGGTTTTCCGTGAAAATAGGAGACTTAGGTAAGTGTGAAACAATCCATTTGTACAAAAGAGGTGCACAACATACAATGATTCCACCACCTTGGCGATTTTTGTGATGAATAGAGAAATACATGTCACCAAGCAAAGTCGGAACAGGATTTCCATTCAGAAAGATCTTTATGGCGTTGATATCAACAAAGTCGTTGATGTTGGGAAACAGAACCAACCCATAGATGAGCAAGGCTAATACAGCTTCAAAAGCTATCATGCTACCAGTGTCAATGAAATCAAAAGCTTTCTTTATTAGAAACTGCGAAGTCAAACCCGGAAGGTTTCCTTTGGTAGTCCAATTACTTTCTATTTCAGATTTCTTCAAGTGGATACTTGCTGCAATGGCTGGTGACTTAGGAATGGCTTCCAAACCATTGAAAGGTATTTTGTCAGACACAGGAATACCCAACAGATTGGCATATTCTTCCAAGGTTGGTACCAACTGATAGTCTGGAAAGGTGAAACACCGGTAGACGGGATCATAAAACTGAACCAGAGTTTTGAGAAGTCCTTCATCAACATGAGTGTTCAAGATAGGCAAAAGCTTTCCATGGCTTTTCCTAAAATCAGAAGGATCTTGTACAAAAGATGCTAACTCTTTCAGTCTTTCCACATTAGGCGCTTTGAAACCGTACTTCTTGGTATGCCTCTTTACCCACTCCATAACTTAATCCTATAATGTTTGCAAGGAAAATTTCTCTAAATTTTTTTGGAAAAATCATGTTTTTATGGAAAAAAGATGGGTTTTTTAATGAATGTATGAATGCATGGATGCATGGATGCCACATATTCAAACATGGTAAGGCAAACATGGTAGTTCAAACATGGTAACGCAAACATGGTACTACAAACATGGTAACACAAACATGGTACACACAAGTTCAACGGTCCAGCGTCACGAGCATGAGGTCAGAGAACCAAACATGGGATAGTACTAGGGTTTATCACCTGCAAAACATGTTCTACTGATACGTCAGAGTCCACATTTTTCTTTCGGATATTACCGGCTTGCACAACTGAACTTGTGAGCCAGCAATATTCTCAAGAAAAACTCGTCTGAGTGTGGTTCTCCGCATGACAACTAATCCAAGTCTACACCTGAATAGTTTCTGCACCACAACCTAATAAGGCCAGGATGGGTTGGGGTTCTACAGCCAACTCAGCTTCTACAGTTCAATGAAAGCAATAATGTCTTCGCAACTGAACTTGCTAAACATATACTACCAACAAGGAACCTCCACTGAGCGGAAGGATTCTCATGCTGACTTTTTAAGGACTGAACTCCTTGTATGCCATACATGACTATACCCTCCACCTAATTCTTATGTGTACTTAATCCGGGTTAGGATTTGTCCATAATGTATCACTTGTAACAGAATCACACAAGTAACAGAACCAAGGAACCACACATGTAACAAAAATAAAATAAAAACAAAACAAATAGAAATAACCCTTTCTTTGGAAACAATAAAAAGTTTTGTCCCCAGTGAAGTCGCCATTTTTCTGTCGCGGGCGAAAAATCGTTTTGTTCCTCTTTTTTTGTGGATGAGACACCTGATGCCTTCTTTGGGCTCGAGTGCTCAAAAAAATGATTTTTCTTTTGTACCGACCAAACTTTTTATTGTTTCCAAAGGAGGAAAAGGGAAAAAGCTGCAATAACCTAAAAACAGATGCAAAGCCCGAAACTAAAAGCAATGCATAAGTGGGGGAGAGATTCCGGGTAAGAGGGTTGGTTATACGAAGGGAAGGTATTAGCACCCAACGTATCTATAGTACTCTATAGGTTTCTTTATTTTGTTTATTCCATTCTTGTTGTGGTGGAGGTTCTTGTGAAATAGGTGGGACCTAAGGTGTTTGTTTGATTATGCTCGCAAAGATCATCGCGATCCTCTGCATACATATCCCTTAGAGGGAATCAGAGCATCTGTAGCTCGGGGTCTACGGGTGCTAAGGTTTGAATGGTTTTTTTTGTTTTGTTTTGCTCGCCAAGGATCGACCTTGTGCCTACGTATTCTCAAAGGGATGTTGAGAAAGTCAGAGCAATCGTAGTTCCCACTTATGCTAGTGGAAGCAAAGGAAAATAGACAAATGTCGTCTAAATGCTAGATGTATCTAATCTATATCATCACATACACCTGTTTGATTTGTTTGAAAATCTTTTCATTATAAGCCCGGGGCCATGCCACTTAGGGTGCTTAGAATGATAAAGATGTTTTTGTGTTTAACCAGCCTTGTGGCAAAAGTTTCAATGAAGTCAGCCTTGTGACAAAAACTTTGATTAATCAGCCAGCCTTGTGGCAAAAGTTTCAATGAAGTCAGCCTTGTGACAAAAACTTTGATTAATCATCCAGTACGGTGGTAAAACAGTTTGATTGATTAGCCAGCCTTGTGGCAAGAAAAAGTTTGATTGATTGATTGTTTGTGATGATATATAAGAGATACTCCTAGCATAGAGATGAAAAATGTCTAATCTCCTAGGGTATTTGTTTTGGATATTGGGGATGCTTATAAGAAGCCCGTGGGTCCTTGTACGAAGCCCAAGAGGAGGCTATCCGAGGGTCCTTGCATTGTAAGCCCAAGAGGAGGCTATGGGAGGGTCACTCGTTTGTACAAAGCCCAAGGGGAGGCATGGTATAGTTGGTTTGAGCTCTTAGAGCGATTTCACCGGGAAACCATACTCTATGTCCTAACCTAAACTAGGGAGATTCTTTGCACGAAGCCCAATAGGAGGCTATGGGGAACCTAGTGTTGTACTAAGTTGAACAAGCATATATAACACAATCACAAGTATGAACAAGTACGAACAAACATGAACAAGTACATGAACAAATATGAACAGTTATACCTATATGACAAAGTGTGTGTATATAATGGAGTTTATGAAGGAAATATACCTGTAAGCATGATCCATTTGTATACACAGGGCTCGGGACTCATACTCGGGGAGAGTTCCATTTGAATTTATTCAAAGCTATGTAAACAGGTTTTTACAAAAGGGCTTGGGACTTATACCTACATGGAGGCCCATGGTATATCTTTGGGAAGATTTAAAGAAACCTTCATTTTTGGTTTGTTATTCAAAGTTAAAAAAACAGATTGATTGAGATATGTACAAAAGGCGTACAATGAAATACCTAATTTCATGTACTGGAATGGGTATGTACAAAAGGGGCTTGGGACTTATACCTACATGGAGGCCCGTGGTATATTTTATAAAACATGGTTGATTATTTTTAACAGACGCGAGGTTTGAAAAACTGTTTGAAAGTTATTATTTTGAAAGAGTTTTCTGTACAAAGAAAAACTGTAGAAAAAAGGAAAAAAGGAGTGGGTCTTATACTCTCTAATATTCGAGAGGCCCCACATCGTTTTGAAAATCAATTGATCAAATAAAAAGATTTAATCAATAGTTTCTTTTGAAATCAAAAAGAGATGGTTTATCGTTTTTTTGAAAAGAATTGCGATCGCTTGTTTTAAAACGATTTGAAATTGAAAGAAATCAAATTAATCAAGATAAACAAAAAGATTATGCTTAATTAATACCTAAATGATTAGGGCTTGCTCAAAAAATATTTACAAGTGATTTAAGTTTAATGATTAAATGAAAAACAATATTCAAAGCATTTAAAAACACTAAAAAATGTATCATTTTAAACCTAATTAAAAGTGTGTTAAATAAATATTTTTTGATGATTTTTTTTGATATTCATGAAATTCATATGTTAAATAAGAAGTGTGCAAAAAATGAATAAAAAATGAATTAATTTGATTGGTCAATGAATTAATTGAAGTTGTGTAAAAAATTGAAAAAAAACAAGTGATAAAAAGATGGTTTTGGCCCCCATGAGTGTTGAACTCGTGACCTTAAGGTTACTACTCAAAAGTTTAACCAACTGGACCACGCGCGTGGTCTGATAATCATTTGCAACGAGTTGAATATATTTTGAATCAAGTTTATAAAATCAATTTCAAAAAAAGGCGCCAAGAACACAAACCCTATCTGAATTTGAAAAATCTGAAAACTGGATTGTTTGGATCAAGTGAATAGCCTAACTTGCTCGATTTTGGACGAGGAACATGATGGTACCATTTAATTCCATTTATTTTCACTCTAGGGCCATTGATTCTCTGATGAACACGAAGAACCCTAATTCTATAATTCACTCTGAAATTGTGTATAGTTGATGAATTATGAAATTGATTGAGGGCTATTGATCAGTGATAGTGCAGAAACAAGATGGTAAACCAGTTTTTCATTTATGATGCATGTATGTATGAGTTTGAAGTTGATAGGCACTTACCTCAAAAATGCCAAAGCTGGAGATCGAATTTTGCAGTAGAGGAGTTCCAGTTGTTATTTCTTGATCTGAACACCTTCAGTGGACCTTATGGAACATGTTTGGATGCTTAGAGCAGTTTGAATTCACCTGAGCATGGCCATAGTACCCGATCTGCAGTTGCTTCAAGTATGAATCAAGCTTGGTGATTATGAGGTTACAGATCATATGTGAGTGCTTGGATAGTTCATATGTGATGTATGGATGATGTTAGAAGTGGTAGTTTGGACAGAATTGAGCCTGAACAAAAATTGGCATGATAAGTCTCATGTTATGCATATTTGGAGGTGAGATGATGATTTTGAGTTTTCAGGTGTTTTGGGGTGTATGAGTGATTCAGACACATCATATATGACATTTAGAAGTTGTGGGAAGCATCACTTTGTTCAGAACTTGCAAGGTTTGGAGGTTGAGTTTTCTACCTCACTTTGAAACACATGACTTGTAATTCAAGAAAGAAGAGAGAAAACCTATAATTGTGAGGTTTTGGTGTGATTTGCAATGAAGTTTGGACCTCTATTTATAGGCCAAGAGTTCTGAATGCAGAGCTTTGCAACTTGCTTCAAAGTTTGGTGATTTGGCATTTGGAGATAAAGTGGAATCTTCACATTAAATGCAAATGGTTAAAGTAACTAAACCATGGTTATTTTTCTAAGCTTCTTATCTCTTTCCATTCTGATCTCAAACCAGAAAATATCTATCAATTATTGCATTGGTGTGTCATCACTTGGATCATTGGCCATATAGTATAGAAACTTAGTGAAAATGGCTTGAAATTTCATGCTTAATGACCTCTAATGTCAAAATTCAAAACCATAGCTATGCTTCATATTTTTTCATGCTCTTGGACATTTTGGAAAGCTCATGTTACACACTTCAAAAGCCTAGTTGAAAGTTTCTTCAAGACCTTTAAGGAAATGGGTGAAAAAGATCCATGAACTTTGAAGAAAATGAAGTTTTAAGTGAAATTTTCATAAGATGCCAACTTTGAAGCTCCATATCTCTTAAATGGTTGATCTTATGGAAAAAATTTATATGTGCCAAAGTTGTTTATTGGATCAAAATCTACAACTTTCATGTTGGAAGTTTTTTTCAGTTTGTAGGTGAAATTTTGAGTTATTCCCCTCCAAAGTTTGGAAAAAACCATGAAAAACACTTAGAAAAATTTTCTAAGTATGAAAGTCAAACTTTTGACTTTTTGATTCTTGATTGATTTTCTTGATTTTTCTTGATCAAATGACTTCTCATATCATATATTGATGATTTAAAACTTCAAAAGTCATGGTTGACCAAAATTCCCAAAAGTCAAAGGTGTTCTTGTACAGTTGACTTTTTCAGACGAATCGCGTTTCTGGAGATTTCAAATGAAACAGGCTACCCTCACCAAATGAATGGTATGAATGGATCATATTGAAGCATTAGAGGATATTGAGCCATGGTTTGAGTTGTGGCACCATGTCCTGATTAAAAAGTTAGTTATTCAGTGAATTAGGTCAAAAACCCTAATTGTCGACCAGATGAAATTGATGACTGTGGATCTTGAATTGAGATGTAATTTCCATTGGATGTTGTCATAGGGATTATTTGAAGATGATTGAAACCTTTGATTGACTCCCTGAGGATTTTTAGGGTTTCCCAAATGTGATCCCTGATTTCAGTCCCTGATAGTTCAAATCCCTGATCTGAGGATTTGTCTGATCAATCTTGGTGTAGGAGATGTTATGAGCCAATGGATTAGGTCAAAATGATGCACTTGGGGTCTTGAGTTCATGTCCCAAGTCATTAGGTCAAACCCTGAGCAAAAGTCAGGAGTATGCTAGCTTCAGTCAAAACCCTAACTTGGTTGATTCAGAGCCTTTGAGCTTGTTGAAATGAATCTTTGAGGACCAAATGTTGATTGTTGATGAAGATGATTCATTTGAGATAAAGGGAGAACAAAACCCTAGTTGACTGTTATTTGCACTGATGAGTGATTTCCTGATTAAATCCCTGCTGAGTCACAAGTAGCAAACACAAGCTATGCAATTTGTTAGAGATGCAGATGATGCATATGCAATGATATGAGGTGGTATCTTAGGTCAAAAATTGGGGTATGACAGTAAGGAACAAAGCCAGACTGGTGGCTCAGGGTTATAGTCAGCAAGAAGGGATTGACTATACAGAAACCTTTGCACCAGTGGCCAGGTTAGAATCTATTCGTCTATTAATTTCATTTGCCACTCAACATAACATCACTCTCTATCAGATGGATGTTAAGAGTGCCTTCTTAAATGGTTATATAGATGAAGAAGTTTATGTCCATCAACCTCCTGGTTTTGAAGACTCTATGTCTCCTAATCATGTTTTTAAACTAAAGAAATCGTTGTATGGATTGAAACAAGCTCCCAGAGCTTGGTATGAACGCTTAAGTTCTTTCCTTCTGGATAATGGTTTCACTAGAGGAAAAGTGGACACTACTCTCTTTTGTAAAACCTTTAAAAGGGATATTTTAATTTGTCAAATATATGTAGATGATATTCTTTTTGGAACATCTAATGCTACACTTGGAAAGGAGTTTGCTGAGTCTATGCAGGCTGAGTTTGAAATGAGCATGATGGGAGAACTCAAGTATTTCCTTGGAATACAAATAAATCAAACATCAGAAGGAACGTATGTTCACCAAACCAAGTATGTGAAGGAACTTCTGAAGAAGTTTAATCTTCTAGACTGCAAAGAAGCCAAAACTCCTATGCATCCAACATGCATCCTAGGTAAGGATGAGGTAAGTAAGAAGGTAGATCAGAAGTTATACAGAGGTATGATTGGATCTCTTCTATATTTGACTGCTTCTAGACCTGACATTCTGTTCAGTGTTTGTTTGTGTGCTAGATTCCAATCAGATCCTAGAGAATCTCATTTAACTGCTGTTAAGAGAATTCTAAGGTATCTGAAAGGTACTACTAATGTTGGCTTAGTTTACAGAAAATCTAAAGAATACAACTTAGTAGGATTCTGCGATGCTGACTATGCTGGAGACAGAATTGAAAGAAAGAGTACTTCAGGAAGTTGCCAATTTCTTGGAAGTCATTTGATCTCCTGGTATAGCAAGAAGCAAGCAACTATTGCTCTATCAACAACAGAAGCAGAATATGTCGCTGCTGCTGGTTGCAGTACACAGATGCTCTGGATGAAGAGTCAGTTAGAAGATTATCAGATATATGAGAGTAACATTCCTATATTCTGTGATAATACTTCTGCTATATGTTTATCTAAGAATCCTATTCTTCATTCAAAGGCTAAACATATTGAGATTAAACATCATTTCATAAGGGACTATGTTCAGAAGGGTGTTATATCTTTAAACTTTGTGGATACAGACCATCAATGGGCTGATATCTTTACAAAACCCCTGGCTGAAGATAGGTTTAAGTTCATTCTGAAGAACATCAGTATGGATTTATGTCCAGAATGAGAAGATGAGAAGTTCTTATGTATGGGTATCTTCTGAAATGAAATCTTTTTTAAGAAGTTCTGATTGAAATCAATTAGAAATTGTGATTCAGTTATTACTAACGTTTCATTGTCTAAGTTGATTCAGAATCTCTTCAAAAGCAAAACAGCTGTAACTGGCTATCCAGATGGTAAACACGTGTTCACTATTCCTGGACAAGCGTGCGTGCAGTTGAGGGGACGTCTACTTAGGTAACTGTGCAAATCACGTCTTTTGTCATTATTATCTCTCCTCACGTCACGTAACATTAAATGCTTTTCATCATTTACTCTCTTTCAGTTTTCTTTTTATATTCTTCAAACGTTTCTTTTCCCTCTTATATTTCTCTCACTTTGCATTCGGTTTCTTTTTCGTTCTCTCTCTTTGCATTCATATCATAAACCCTAGCAGTTTCCAATATCTGCAACTTCATCATGAATCCATCGTCAAGCTCTGGGAATCAAGATAATGATCGGAAACAAAAGAGAAAGGCAACTGCTGAACCAGAAACCAAACCAAAAAGAGTAAGGATCACCTATGACCCTCTCAAAGTGAACCCGTTTGAAGCTATGATGTCTAGAAATTACTCTAGACGTGTGTATCAACCCCTTGACGGTACCCCTCAATCACCTCCCTCTTCACAGACCTCCACCACCTCTTCCTCCTCATTCATCCTCTCGGAACCACCTTCTTCACCATCTGATATCTCCTCTCCTTCAACCCATCCATCAGATATTTCTTCATCTCTCTCACACCCTTTTCCCACCAGAACACCTAATCCCTATAGTGTTGTTTTTCCCGACTCCAGGTTCACTGTCAACCCTCCAACCCCTACCACTCAATCATTTCTGGAGCTTTTACATTCTGATGTAAATGGCTGGTTGGAGATTCTGGGTGCTGCTCACCTTAACCATCTGGATGAGTATGCTACAAGCAACCTTTGGGATACCTTTCGTCAGGATTTTCTGGTTAGGGCTACAGACACTCAGAGAAGGATCATGTCTGAAGCTCCTGGTATTCGTGGTCTTCGGTTGGAAGTTGGTGAAAGCAGCTATCACCATCTCATCAGGAACAGAAGTGTTCTTGAGAAGAAGATACCTGCAGATGAGTTGGAAGAAGAAAATCTCTGCAGAGACATCGTGGTGTGGAAACCATGGTTTCCTGTGCTGACTGGAGATTTTCAGTGGCTGTTTAACTGGTTCAGAATGAACCCTTCTGAAAAAGCACCTCACATGGTCTTTCCAGTAGTGGTTTATCCTGCTGAAGTTGCTGGTCCTACTCCTCCAACAAACCTAGCAGCTATTCTTCAAGCGTTGGAAGTTGGAACTTCTGAGCTGCCTGAACCAGAACATGCTAAGGCTACTTCTGAGTCAGACTCAGATGAGGAAATGGAAGATGCACAAGCTGAAGATCTCCCAGAAGATCACCCTGCTGAGATTGCTGTCCCTTTTGGCAGAAATTCAGGTGCCTCTTCTTCTGGTGAAACCTCAGCTCTGATGGAGACCTTGGAAGCTCTTCATCAGAATCAAGCTATGCTGGCTTCTCGTTTGGACGCGCAAGAAGTAGCCAATGCTGAGTTTCGCTCCTTCATGGCAAGGCAAGCTACAAGCACTGACGGGATTCATGATGTTCTGGCGCGGATTTTGCGTAGGCTAGGATCTTAGTCCTTTGGTCTGTGTAGTTTTCTTTCCTTGTTGCATCTGTTTTCCTGCATTCCTCTTTTGTAATCTTTCTTGTTGAAATCAATGAAAAGTTATTTGTGTTTCTTTCCTTTTGTCTCTTGCTTTGCATCTGAATCTTTTGAAATATTCTTTTTGATGTTATGACAAAAAGGGGGAGAAGATAAATGATAAATGATTTGATTAATCTATCAGTTGCTGGGTAAAGCTCCCACACATTTACTAACAAGAACTGCAAGTTCTATATGGTTTAAGTGTTTTGCAGGTATAAAGAAGTGAAGAGAATCTTCAAAGCAAACACAAGAAGCAAAACCATAAGAAGTGTTATTCTGTAAAAAGAATAAGCTCATGGAAACTGAAGCAAGCTGAGTGCTGTCAAGCTTCAGAAATCAGAAGCAAGAAAGAAGAATGAATCAGAAGCACTGATAATAGAATTTGATCCATATTTGTCTATTTGCTCTGACAAAATTCTATTTGCTCTGATACATTATTTTAGCCTATATGGCTCTGATACATATCATGTGTTCTAATATACATTTTATTTTCTGACTCGTTCATGCTGACTTTTGTCGTTTAGTTTTTGTTCTGTAACATTTCAGGATGTAGAGATGCTCTGATGATGCTCTGGTACATTCAACAATGTTCTGATACAAATCTAGCATGAAGTGATGTTGGTAGAAATTCAAAGCTCTGAAGCTATCCGAGGGAAGCAGAAATCAGAAGCTGCGAATGTTCTAAAAATCCAGAAAACTCAAGTTCTGAAGCTGTCCTAAATGGAAGCAGAAATCAGAAGCTGTGAATGTTCTGAAGATCAAAGAAATTCAAGTTCTGAAGCTGTCCTAAATGGAAGCAGAAATCAGAAGCTGTGAATGTTCTGAAGATCAAAGAAATTCAAGTTCTGAAGCTGTCCTAGATGGAAGCAGGAATCAGAAGCTGTGAGTGTTCTAGGGATCTAAAGAAATTCTAGTTCTGAAGCTGTCCAATGGAAGCAGAAGTCAGAAGCTATGAATTCTCTGAAGACAGAAGCCTATGTGATCGTCTCTACCGAAATAATCAGGGAAGTCTTTTATTAAAGTTCTTCGAGTATTTATTTCAGGGGGAGATTATTTATCTCAGGGGGAGATTGTTAATCTCAGGGGGAGACATATTCATATGCTTATGCTATAGCTGTGTAATTTGTCTTTTGCCGTCTTCTCTTTCTGATCGCAAATTCATATCATTTATATATGTTTTTGTCATCATCAAAAAGGGGGAGATTGTTAGAACAAGATTTGTTCTGATCAATTATCTTAGTTTTGATGATAACAATAATATGAATTTTGCTTAAGATAATATGGTACTCTAATCCAATGCAATTTCCTTTTCAGGAAATATATAAAGAGTATGCATAATTCAGCGCTCAGAAGCTTTGTCTCAAAGGGTTCAGCATGCAACATCAGAACATGGTCTGGCAAGACATCAGAAGATGGTCGAAGCAGAATCAGAACATGGGTCTATGGAAGCATCAGAAGAACATGAGATCAGAAGCACTGAAGTTCTGATGGTATCACGCTCAGAAGCACTTCAAGGTCAGAAGATCAGAAGATGCTTTGCACCAAGCTGTTTGACTCTGATGATATTCAAACGTTGTATTCACAAACATCAGATCAGAAGGAAGTACAAGTGGCAAGCTACGCTGACTGACAAAAGGAACGTTAAAAGCTATTAAAGGCAACGTCAGTAGACACAGCGTGAACAAGGCTCGAGGTAGTTGACAAAAGCGTATAACATTAAATGCGATGCTGTACGGAACACGCAAAGCATTAAATGCACTCAACGGTCATCTTCTCCAACGCCTATAAATATGAAGTTCTGATGAGAAGCAATGTTAACGATTCTGAACAAAACAACTCATATTAACTTGCTGAAACTCTGTTCTATTCAAAGCTCAGAATCTTCATCTTCATCAAAGCTCACTACATTGCTGTTGTAATATATTAGTGAGATTAAGCTTAAACGTTAAGAGAAATATCACAGTTTGTGATTATAGCTTTTAAGAAGCAATTGTAATACTCTTAGAATTGATTACATTAAGTTGTAAGGAATTAGAGTGATCGTGTGGATCAGAATACTCTAGGAAGTCTTAGAGGGTATCTAAGCAGGTTGTAACTAGAGTGATCGTGTGGATCAGAATACTCTAGAAAGTCTTAGAGGGTATCTAAGCAGTTGTTCCTGGAGTGATCAGTGTGTGATCAGAAGACTCTGGAAGACTTAGTTGCTGACTAAGTGGAGAACCATTGTAATCCGTGCGATTAGTGGATTAAATCCTCAGTTGAGGTAAATCATCTCTGCGGGGGTGGACTGGAGTAGTTTAGTTAACAACGAACCAGGATAAAAATAACTGTGCAATTTATTTTTATCTGTCAAGTTTTTAAAGCTACACTTATTCAAACCCCCCCTTTCTAAGTGTTTTTTCTATCCTTCAGTGACTTCGGGTCACGTATCTTGTCCTCCCCGCAGAGTTCTATGCTCTCTCCAGGACTTCTTCAGCAATTCAGTGCTCATCCGTTGCCTCCCTAAGCAACGTTTGAATCATGCATCATTCGCATTGCATTCTCTAAGCGTGCAGCGTCTTCCTTCTCGGAAACGTTATTCCATACACATTCATACATGCATCATGCATAAAGCACATCATATCTATTTCTTTCTGCAGGAGAGTTATCCACATTCAAATGTATCCCAGAGAGCAACTCGCCTAATCATTACAGGCGCTCATCCTGATGTTTAAATCAGAAGAAGTTTGTCTCCCTCTCCCTGAAATTGTCGGATCAGATGAAGGCTTACTTATTCTCGATGCCCAGATCAATTGAAGTTTTTTCTCCCAACTTGTGGGGTGGTACATTCCTTCTTATTACAAGACGGAATCTTCTATTGATCAAGAGTGCAAATTTTCGAGTTCATTCTGGTATTCAATCTCCTTCCACCTCAACGGTTCGAAACTTTCGTTTCTCACTCGTCAGGTTCAAGAAGTTTGAATAGGGGCAGCTGTTGCACCCCAAAATTTTCCCTCTTTATTTGAGCTATAAGTTAATAATGACGTTTATTTCGTCATTCAAAAAATTGAAGAAAAATAATAAAGAGTTTTCATGGGTTTATGAAGATAAGGTGTAAAAAATGGCTAAAATGGTGGAAATACGAGAAAATTCGCAAGTCCTATTTGTGAGGTGATATGAGCTAAGTTCCCGCGTTGTCCCCACTGTTTCGACGATATCTACAACTTCCATGTTTGGACCGGAAGCCAATTCTTCGAGGAATGTTGTCAAATTTGCAAGTTACTTGAGATTTCGCAGTGAAAATGGTGCTGAATGTAGGGTTTCGGGTCTCAGAAAATTCATATCTCACAATCCGCTCGTCGGATTCGCTTGAAAATTTAACTAGAGCTCCGTACCATCATTTCCAAGATTCCATATGTTCGGACCGAAGGCCAAATATGCATGGAAAATTCCCTGAATTTTAAGGATCGTCGTGTTGTTTCGGTAAAAAGTGTGTTTTCGAGTGTGTCGCGCCGAGTTCAAAAATTCATAACTTCTTCGATTTTTATCGTATGAAGTCCATTCCGGCGGCATTGTCTCAGAAATTTCGTTAACTTCGATTCTTCGTCACACATGCTTGTTCATATTTTGAGCCGAAGATGGAGTTTTATCGAGTTCTTTGAGCGGTACTCACAAAATTTCGCGCGGTCGCGCCAGATGAATCGACGGTTCTCGTCATTCAAACACGCGTATTTTCTTCATCGCTTATCGGATTGAGGTGATTCTCGCGACGACAAGTCAAGAATTTGGTCATCTTCATAGTGGTATTGGTTTCGTTCCGGAATTCAGAGCCGAACCGAGTTTCCTTAAAAACGAGCCAAAATAAGACGCACCGAGGGCAATTTGGACATTTCGCGTTGACATTATATAAACATTTTGCTCTTCACAAATCGAGGGAGGCTCTCAGAATTTCAATTCACCAAAAAGATCACAAACACTTTCTCTCAATTCTCTCTCAATTCTCTTGAATCAAAACTACAAATTACATAAAACTTTCATCAATATTCATCAATTTTCTTCAAGAATCAAGAGCAATATGGATTGAAAATCAAAGATCGAAGTTCGAATCTCTTCTCCCTCTCCTCACTAGCTCGCGCGCCTCACTCTCTCTCCCTTGGGATTTCGTTTTCGCGTTCGTGTCGCGTTCGTGTCGTGTTCGCGTTCGTGTCGTGTTCGCGCGTCGGTTAAAGATCTTCATCCGGTAAGCCTTTGAACCTTGAATTAAGTGCTTAATTGTTGATGTTAACATGATTTGAATGCTAGATCTAATGATAGTTTATGCTTAATTGATGTTGATGATGATTAAATGTTGGATCCATTGATATCTTTGCTTGTTATTGCATGTGGATACAAGTTTGGTGCACTATGTGTTTGTTATAATGCTTGCATGAACTTGTTGCTTGATGATTATTGATGATGACTTGAAATCTATGTGGATTGATACCTAATTGTGCTTGTTTGATACTCATAATGTTGTACAAATTGAGGCAAATTTGTGCTTGGTTACATCTCTTATTGGATGCATGATTGAAGTGCTTTTGGATGTTTGATTTTGTTGATTTTTCACTTCTGGTGCTGATGTAACCGGTTACCTGATTGATGTAACCGGTTACATAACTTGTTTTTGGTCATTTTTCGTCACTGTCAGCGATGTAACCGGTTACCTGATTCATGTAACCGGTTACATGCCCCTTTTTTCTCAAAAAACAGCCACTGCCAGTGATGTAACCGGTTACCTGATTCATGTAACCGGTTACATGACCCTGTTTTTCAGTTTCTGCCAGTGATGTAACCGGTTACCTGATTGATGTAACCGGTTACATGACTTGTGTTTTACCCTTTTTTTCGTCACTGTCAGTGATATAACCGGTTACCTGATTCATGTAACCGGTTACATGACTCTGTTTTCTCAAAAAATGGCTTCTGTCAGTGATGTAACCGGTTACCTGATTCATGTAACCGGTTACATGCTTTTTCTAGTTTTTTTCCAACTTTGAATGTTCATATCTTTTGACTCATAACTCCGATTTGCATGTTCTTTATATCGTTGGAAAGCTCGTGAGATGTACTATCTTGTGGAATGATTTGTATTGCTGAATTTTGTGTTTTCCATGA
Source organism: Vicia villosa (assembly GCF_029867415.1). NCBI lineage: Eukaryota > Viridiplantae > Streptophyta > Magnoliopsida > Fabales > Fabaceae > Vicia > Vicia villosa. The sequence goes on from NC_081183.1 coordinate 105,454,387, forward strand.
TGGTACTTTTGTCGGCTTCCGGTGTGATTTTTGCATGCTTATTCGTGTATTACCGCACTTTTTCCATGTTTGCTTTGTCCGGTTTATTTTAGAATAGCAATAACGCAATTCCGATTGCGGTGTCTTGTTATCTCTAACGTGTGTACTAGTGTGCGAGGCTTTTGGACGGTCACTGATCGATGCTCATTCTATGAGTGTTCCGCTTTACTTGCGGGACACGGGTTCATTCACGTGCTTTGTGTTCTCATCCTGGAGACACATTCCTATTACTTTGTATCTGCTTGTTTGGTTTGCTTGTTCCTCTTGCAGGTGTATTGTGATTGTGCTAGACGCGCCCGTCGACCTTTATGTGCTTTCATGGCTAATCGGTGTGCTGACCATTTTGCTTTTGCTTTGCTAGTTCGCTCGCGGGATCCTTGTTTCCTTGCTCTCTTCGCTTTAGTTTACGGATCATCATCCGTTTGGTATTGATTCCGTTTCATTTTATTTCTCTCGCACTTTATCGCTTTCTCGCATCATTCTATAACATGAGAAGTAGTACTTAGACATGCATCTGGCCAAGTCCTCGAAAGAGGCTCTGTTTTTGTTGGTGTGTTTACATTTGTGCTTTGCGGCAGGGTGTCACGGTGTAATAAGTCCTATATGGCACTCCGTTAAGTCCTCATGGAAGGCACGCGGAAAGGGTTAGCAATCAACCCCTGCCTAGTCTCATCGAGTCCGTTCAGTAAGCGCACGCAATGCGTTGCTTGCTTCTGAACCAGCACAAGATCTTGTTATCGAGTATGTCAGGAAAAGGGTTCATGCAGCCGGACCCCCGCCTTTCCTATAGCTCACGTCGCTCGACGTTGATGCTCGGTGTACGCACACACTATTTTCCTTTACGATCCGTGACGGCTTGGTTGCTGAGAAGGGCCCGCCCTCTTGTCCATGGCCCGATCATTTTCGCGAGGTCTAATGCTTGGTTGACTGGGTTGAGCTGCTCCCCTTGGCTATGGCGGGACCGCTTTTCTACCACTCGGTCAGTACCGTTGGTTTGTTTGCTTTACGAGCGGATGCTCGTTTGTGTGCTCATTGTGTGCTTCCCTTTTCCCTCGTAGGTTGATAGCTTAGCTTAGACTTGTACCCTTTGTATGATAACATTAGGTAGCAAGCTTTCCCCCTTAGCTTAGGTTTTCCTCATGCATTCTTTAAAACACAAACCACACTCTTTTATTTTCTTTTCTTAAGAGCTTGTTATTTCCGCTCCATTCCCAGCATAAGTCTCCAAAGGTCGAGCAGCGGAGTTTGAATGTAACTCGTTCACCTAAAAAACACAAAACAAACAGAAACTAGTTAGCCGAGCTACAGTGGCTCTGATTCTGCAAAACAGATACGTAGGCAGCGGGGTAGGGCCCGTGCGAGCATAATCGTTTCTTTTCCCTACATTCTGCATTCATTTTAGTCCAGATTAGCGTAGTTTGCTTACACACCCATAGGTTTAGACACAGGCGTGGATACCATCGAGTACGATGGGCGTGAGGGGTGCTAATACCTTCCCCTCGCGTAACCGACTCCCTTACCCTTTTTCTCTGGTCGTGAGACCGTTGTTTTGTTTTATGGTTTGCTGGTGTCGCACGCTCGCGAAAAATGAACAGAGTCGCCACCAATATATTTATCCCATAAGGGAAAGGAATATCAGAAAACCTAACAAAGGAAGGAACAGGGTCTTGCGACCAGAGAATCAAGGTACGGGAGTCGGTTACGCAAGGGGAAGGTATTAGCACCCCTCGCGCCCATCGTACTCGATGGTATCCACCTATGTTTGTTTCTATCTAAAGGGTGTGTACTATGTCTATGTCTAAATGCGAATGAATGCAAAATGTAGGGAAAATAAAGAATTGTACTCGCACGGGCCCTACCCCGCTGCCTACGTATCCTTTTCAGGAATCAGAGTTACCGTAGCTCGGCTCACGATTTTCTGTTTGTTTTTGTGTTTTTTAGTTGGGCGGCGTTAACGCTCACGCTCTTGCACAAGGGGACAGCCTAGGATGCAGTGGAGCGGAGATAACTTGCCCTTAGAAAGGAGAAAAAGAGATTGGTTCGTATCTTTTAAGGGTAGTTCCATGATGACGAGAACCCACTACAAGGTCTCGCATCACTTCCTTACTTTTGTTTTAAGTCTGAACATTTATTAAGTTTTTTGAAGTGTTTTTGGTTGGTGTTTTTTAAGGGGATTTTAATTTGTGACTTAGATCATACCAAAAAGAGTTTTTTGTTTGTTTTTGAATATTTAGAGAACGCACATCGAGGCCTACGCCACAATCGTTTCTCTAAATAACGGTTAAGAAATACATCGAGGCTTCACACCTCAATCATTCCTTCTCCGCTAAGTAAAAGAGATACAAAAAGAGTTTTTTTATGAATATTTAGAGAATGCATATCGAGGCCTACGCCACAATCGTTTCTCTAAATAACGGTTAAGAAATACATCGAGGCTTCACACCTCAATCATTTCTTCTCCGCTAAGTAGGAAAGAACATACATCGAGGCCTACACCCCAATCATTTCTTTCCTACTATGAAATATAGTAACGGTATGATCTTCATCGGTATTTATTAAGTATTTTAAAAGTCGAAAGGGAAAAGAATGAAGGAAGGGAACTATTTCTGAATTCTAGTCTAAGTTGTCTATACAAGGGATTTAAAATGAAAAACTATACAATTTATTAACAAAAAACTATACATGAAGTAGGTAAAGGAAAATCAATATGCGGCAAATAAAATTGGGAATTGTAGCAAACAAACGGTATTCACAAACACACATATATCAATTAGTTCTATAAAAAAAAGCAAGACTAAAATTAATTCCTAAGTCTATTAACAAGTTTTATTTACAAGGGAGTATTGATACAAAGAAAATTCAAATATATTGTGAAAAAAAGATTTATTAAAAGGATTAAAACAATTAAGGAAAATTAACAAAAATCATGGCGATTATTTGCATACCCTAAAATATCTATGAACAATTTTATGCATTTTATTTGATTTAAAATTGGAATTTAAGAAGCAAAAATAAAAGAAAACAAAAAAATTGAAGGAAAACTAGAACTGAACTACCAGGGGGTGCACTAGCATTTTCAAATGAATTAAAATCAGTTGTGGGCGAAATACAGGGCCCAAAATAGGGGGTGTGAAAAGCAGGTTGCGTACAGGCCCATTCTAGCGCCAGGTGGTGTGTAAGCAGTGAGGGAGTGCAATTCGGAAACACAGGGCAAAGCCCAAAGCGTGAAGCCCAGCGTTCTTGTTCACTTCATTTCATTTATTATTATGTTATCATTGTATGTGAAAATGCAGGGTAACATGATATCAATAGGGCATAGCTATAGTTAAGTCACAAAATGCCAAAATAGACTCCCCAACCAGTAACAACGTCACACGTCATAAGCCAATTATTGAAGTAAAACGAAATAGCCAAAAGATTGGGGAGGACAACCAATCCTCACGCGCCACGGTAGCAAGCGGAATAACACACACCAAAAGTGTCAGGCGCCGGACCACCGCGTAGGTCATCTTCTCCGGCGGCCTCACCGCGCCGGAGTACAGCAAAACGCCCAGAAATGAACTACTCCGACACCATCCGACTCAGTTTTTCGCACTGAGCACGGATCTGCACTTAGTTTCATCCGATTCTCTTCCTAATGTTCAAACCGAATAACTTTGTAAAACCCTAACACCTAACATATCCATGGAAATCAACGGTATTCATATCAACCAATCACTTATCACGCGCAGAACATGTATAAGACCTCAAAACACAGCGAAACACCAAGCGATTCTATATATTCTGAGGAACTTAAATCTTGAGAAGTGCGCACTTACAGTCGTCATTATGGACGTATGGACTAACACAAAAAGTTAACCAGATGCATATATCACACTACACATTGCTAACATGCTATGAAGTTCAGAACTACTTACTTGTAAAGCCTAAGAGTGAAAGCGATAGAGAACTCTTTGGATTCGAACTCTCGACGACGGTGATGCTTGTTCTTGTTGTGAACTCCCAGCAGCGAGCTTTCAACAGAGGAATGAACTCACGTTGGCTTGAAATTGATGAATCTTGCAGCTGTGGTGAAGATGACGATCGGCCTTGCTTTGGCTATGGAGATTAGGTGACGGAGGAGCGAACTCGAAGCTCAAGCTTTCATGGAAGATTCAGAGTTTGTTATGGTGTTGTAACAAACTTCTAACAGAAAAAGAGGGAGAGAGAGAGAGGACGGTGGAGAGAGAAAGGAATGAGCGGGGAGTGAGAAAATGAGTGGAGGGAGAGTGATAAGAGGTTTTGAGGAAAGATGGGAGAATGAGAGAGTCGTCACCGTATGAATGAAGGTGTGAACCTGTTTTTATAGGGCAAGGGGCTCGTGATTTGAGGAGAGGTTCTTAGAGTGGGACCTGTGAATGCATCTTGCAGCATAGTTTTCTATTTTCTCGATGTGGGACACTTAGCTTGCAGCATGAGCTCCTTTGGCTTTCCTTAGTATGGGACTTGGTTTAGTGTGTATTGTAGTGCAATGCTTAGTGAACAAGTATACCTCATGGAGTAAATTTCATGCAAGCTTTCAATGTGTGTGGTGTTTGCATGGTTAGCAATGGCAATGTGATGTTATTGTGGAATAACTTTATGCATATGCTGCAGCAATGGATCCTTGGGCCAGTGCCAATAACACTTCATGCACCTCACTTTGAGTGCTCATATCTCAAGCCATGGTCCTTCATATGACTCACTTTCTGGCTCAAATGGAAGAGGGGATGGAATACATGAGATTTGCTGTTTGAAGGATCTTGAGTTGTCATCTGGAAATGGGAGAAAAATGATCATGAACTCAGGTTGTCAACACTGCTGGAGTCTCGTGCGCATGCCTTAGCTTTGGGCTCGTGTGCATAGTCAGAATATGACTTTGTGAGAGCGACACTTTGAGCCCCTCTATCTTGCTCCTCACTTACCCAATTGTTATGAAATATGGATCAATGTAAAGAGGGCATGGCAAGGATTGGCTTAGAATCAAGCTTGTTCAAAATAGTGACTTGTGGAGGAAGAAAAAGGCATTTACATTTGGCACACCATGTGTTTGCTGAAATGCATGCGTGTGCCCTGGAAATCTGCCTTGGCTGCATGCAGAGTTTGGTCAGGGTTGGGGCACCACTTTGAGGACTCATAATATTCTCAATATTTGTCCAATTGGCTCAATCCCTGGCTTGTTGGAAGGAAGACATGGCAAGGATTAGAATGACACCAAGTTTGCTTCCATGGCTGTTTTGTAGGGCTCTAAAAATAGCTTGAGATTTGGCATGCCATGTGTTTGCTGAAATGCCTGGGCATGTCCTGGCTTGTGACTTGGATTGTGACTTGGTTCTAATAGATTTTCAGTAACTTCACACCACTCTAACTCTTTATACAAGCTTCAAATGAAAAAGTGTCCAACTACAAAGTTGTTCTCCTCCATGAGAGGAACAACTTTGATGTTGGAAATTTCTCCGAAAAATGTAGTTTGCCACGTGTAATTCAGTGATGAAGTGGACTGCCCAACAAGATTCGAAACACCCAAAAAATTTTCTAAGTGTTGAAAATTGCCTTTTTTGTCATTTTTTCTATTTTTGGCAGCTTTTTGTCAAACTCCCGATTTTATCCATTCTTTGACTTTTCTTGCCCGATTTTCCACCAAAAGTCAATATTTGAATAATTCTTCCGATTTTGACCCAAAAGTCAACTGTTCCGATTTTTCGACTATTGATGGAATTCCCGATTAATCTGCTTCTGACCAACGGAAATCGACTGAACACTTCCACACAAGCACCATGCCACTTCTCCCCATAAAATCATCTCTCGCTCAATGTATTTGACCAAAAAGTCAATTGCGTTGACTTTGGTCAAGAAACCCTAATTCAGAATAATCAGATGAACATCAAGCTTGTACTTTTCAACCAATGCCTTGAGTTGAGAATGAAAGGGCCCCAACCCAGGGGAACTTCAACGAACAAAGGGCCACATGATCACACCTCAGATCCACACATTTGGTAAGAGATTCTCTGCTATAAAAGCTATCCCTTGCTAGTCTCCGATTAATACAAATGATATGAATGCATGAGTTATGTTAATGACTTAATGGTAGATATGTACATGAGATGAGAAGTCTAAGCCAGTTGGAAACCAAGGGTAGGACAAATTTGGGGTGTGACAGCTGCCCCTATTTAATCATCTTACACCTGAAGGTGAGATTGGCGTTAGCCTTTTGAACATTCACGGTAGAAGAAGGTTAAATATCAAGACCTGAAATTTGTCCTGAAGAAAAGATAGCGTGAGTGTTATTTTTGTTTTGATATCTGCTGGGGAAGGAGAATTTTGCTTTTTTCTGGTGGAAAAGTTTACGGTGGGTAATGGTTGAATGGTGATAGCTTGTAACGTGGTAACGGTGCCGACACAGGGTTCTCAAAGGGATTGATATTTACATGGAAATGATTGGGAGAGGAGTAGGTTTGACAGAAAGATAAAGTGACATAGACAATTGTTTTGAGGGAGATACATACGAGCATCAAATAGAGATACAGACGAGCATCAAAGGAGGTACAGACGAGCATCAAAGGAGATACAGACGAGCATCGAAAGAATGACACATACGAGCATCAAAAGGGGTACAGACGAGTACAAAGAGAGATACAGACGAGCAACGAAAGAATGACACATACGAGCGTCAAAAGGGATGCAGACGAGTACAAAGAGAGATACAGACGAGCATCGAAAGAATGACACATACGAGCGTCAAAAGGGATACAGACGAGTACAAAGAGAGATACAGACGAGCATCGAAGAATGACACATACGAGCGTCAAAAAGGGATACAGACGAGTACAAAGAGAGATACAGACGAGCATCAAAGAATGACACATACGAGCGTCAAAAAGGGATACAGACGAGTACAAAGAGAGATACCGACGAGCAACGAAAGAATGACACATACGAGCGTCAAAAGGGATACAGACGAGTACAAAGAGAGATACAGACGAGCATCGAAGGAATGACACATACGAGCGTCAAAAGGGATACAGACGAGTACAAAGAGAGATACCGACGAGCAACGAAAGAATGACACATACGAGCGTCAAAAGGGATACAGACGAGTACAAAGAGAGATACAGACGAGCATCGAAGGAATGACACATACGAGCGTCAAAAGGGATACAGACGAGTACAAAGAGAGATACAGACGAGCATCGAAGAATGACACATACGAGCGTCAAAAAGGGATACAGACGAGTACAAAGAGAGATACAGACGAGCATCGGAGAGAGATACAGACGAGCATCAAAGGAGATACAGGCGAGCATCGGAGGGATGACACAGACGAGCGTTTGAGAAGCTTGGTAGATGGGCTTACTGGGGATTGGGGATTGGTGAAAACCAAGTATCGGCACTGTGGGTGGAGGAGGCTTGCGATGTAGTAGCAGATATCAATTGGAATTTGTAAGGGCATTTTATTTGAGGATGTATCATTGTCCTGATAGAGGGGTGATTTGTATTATCTGGCTTATGCTTTGTATGCATGTTTGACTTTTTCTAGGGCGTAATGTTCCATTTTGACGGATATGCTACGCTTTTGAGGATGCAATGTTATATGCAATGGATTCTATATGCAAAGAGTGCCAAATAAAGGCATTAGTGGCACAGAAGAGTAGGATCATTGGGGTCCGTTGCCTGTGATCTTGAGACGCCATTGTGGGTGGGCGTTGGAAGCTTCATGGTGCCAAAGATTATTGGCAACTGTGTGGAGGATTAGAACATAACTCTGTTGGGGAGGAAGTGACTTTGCTCGACTTTCTTTACATCCTAAGCTGTTTGGGGAATCACGAGTTTTGAGAGACCGCTCTTCGTCTATCATGTGGAAGAGGGATATGGACCTTTTCAGGTGCCCCATGCTTACCAGTACTGATGACTTATACTCTGGACCTTTCCCGTGGGATGATGATGACTTTTGTGACACATCGTGAGCCAAGATGATGGATAGAACCTGCAATCTGCACAGAAAACAACGTTTGGACGCAAATGGTGTCCCTTAGAACGCTTTTATGTTTATGTAAGATCATGTTTCGTTTTGATTTTGTGATTATTGCCCCCCACGCTTTCAATGCAATGTTTGATAATGAATTAAATCACACCTCGCATGCGAAAAAGAAAAGTAACAAGGAAAGCTTTTTATCAAAAGATCGTTTTATTAATGGAATGCCTGTGAATAGGCTTCTGTACAAGGAAGCAACTCCTAAATGAGGTAGTTGCGAAAAAGAAAATACAAACGCAAAGAGCGAAATGGCAAAGAGAAATGCTCGGATTTCCACTAAAACTGATATTGCTACAGTTCCCATATCCTCGATCCTCTCAATGCTTTGCTTCAGAAGGGTAGTGGTTGGATTGATCTGTCCGTTCTGCCAAGGGCGTATAGTGGTCTTTGTGAAGGGTATTCAGACTGCAGCCTCTCGCTTTTGATCCCTAACTTTTGCCTGGATCGCCCTTTCGGGTTTTCAATCCAGCGGGATACCCCCTTTTGCCTAAGTCGCCCCTTCGGGTTTTCAACTTAGCGGGTTATTCTTTTTTGTTTTATTCCTAATTTTTGCCCAAACCCTTTTGGTTTGCCGGAATGCCCTTATTTTTGCCTAGGTACGTCGACCTAGCGGGTCTTTTATGCGTAGTATTTTTTGACTGAGTCTGAATTGACTGGAAGCGGAACGTCTTCCCCATCCATCTTTGTCAGGATTAAAGCACCACCTGAAAATGATTTCTTCACGATGTATGGTCCCTCATAGTTGGGAGTCCATTTGCCCCTTGGATCGGTGTGGATTGGCAAGATCTTCCTCACAACTAGGTCACCTGTGTGGAATTCTCGAGGCCGAATCTTCTTGTCATACGCTTTCTTGATCCTCTTTTGGTACAACTGGCCATGGCAGATAGCAGATAGGCGTTTCTCCTCAATTAGATTGAGATGATCAAGCCTCGTTTGGACCCATTCTGTTTCATCGAGTTTGGCGTCCATCAGGACTCTCAACGAAGGAATTTCCACTTCGACAGGTAATACAGCCTCCATGCCGTAGACAAGAGAGAAGGGAGTTGCCCCAGTTGAAGTACGAACAGAAGTTCTATAGCCATGCAAAGCAAATGGCAACATCTCATGCCAATCTTTATACGTTCTAACCATCTTCTGGACAATCTTCTTTATATTCTTGTTAGCAGCTTCGACGGCGCCATTCATCTTTGGCCGATAGGGTGATGAATTATGATGTTCAATCCTGAACTCTTCACACAACTCTGCCATCATTCTGTTATTAAGATTGGACCCATTATCAGTGATGATCTTGTTTGGAATCCCATATCGGCATATGATCTCTTTCTTGATGAAGCGAGTAACGACTTGCTTGGTCACGTTCTTGTAAGAAGCAGCTTCAACCCATTTGGTGAAGTAGTCGATGGCAACAAGAATAAATCTGTGTCCATTTGAAGCTTGCGGCTCTATCCGTCCAATCATATCTATGCCCCACATAGCAAAGGGCCAAGGTGATGTCAGGACATTCAGAGGAGTCGGGGGAACATGAATTCTGTCAGCATACACTTGACATTTGTGACATTTCTTTACGTACACATAACAATCACTTTCAATCGTCATCCAGTAATATCCTGCTCGCAAGATCTTTTTGGCCATAGAATGTCCACTGGAATGAGTTCCGAAAGATCCTTCATGAATTTCCCGCATGATCAGTTCTGCTTCGTGTCTATCCACGCATCTGAGCAAAACTGAATCATAGTTTCTTTTGTACAGGACGTCTCCTGACAAGAAGAACTTGGATGCTAACCTTCGAAGCGTTCGCTTATCACCAATCGTAGCATCTTCGGGATACTCTTGCTTCTCAACATACCTCTTGATGTCGTAATACCATGGCTTTTCATCATACACATCTTCAGTAGTGAGACAATGAGCAGGGAATACATGGGCAGGTTCCTTGTAACGGAGGATCGTTATGTCTGGTACTTCTTTAGGGGAGCTAACTCTGAACATGGCCGCCAAAGTAGCCAAAGCATCTGCCAATTGATTTTCCTCTCGGGGGATGTGATTGAAAGTGATTTCCTCAAAAGCGGGCAACAACTCCAAAATATAGTCCTTGTAAGGAACTAAATTGGGGTGTCGTGTTTCCCAATCACCTCTTACTTGATGTATGACCAATGCAGAATCCCCATAAACCTCAAGGATCTTGATCCTCATATCAATGGCTGCTTCGAGGCCCATTATGCAAGCTTCGTACTCTGCGACATTGTTTGTGCAATCAAAGCATATTCTAGCTGTGAAAGGGATGTGAGTTTGACGAGGAGAAGTCAAAACTGCCCCAATACCATGGCCCATAGCATTTGATGCACCGTCGAACGTGAGAGTCCATCGCTCTCCTGGTTCGGGTCCTTCATTATCATCCAGTTTCATGATATCTTCATCAGGAAAGTCAAACTTCATTGACTGATACTCTTCTAATGGCTGATGAGCAAGATGATCTGCAAGGACACTTCCCTTGATGGCCTTCTGTGTGACATACTGGATATCATATTCTGATAAAAGCATTTGCCACCGGGCTAGCCTTCCTGTAAGGGCCGGTTTTTCAAAGATATACTTTATCGGGTCCATTTTGGAGATCAATAGAGTAGTGTGAGTCAACATATACTGCCTCAGTCGGCGAGCAGCCCATACCAGAGCACAGCAAGTTTTCTCGAGTAGTGAGTAGCGGGATTCACAATCGGTAAACTTTTTGCTCAGGTAATAAATGGCGCACTCTTTTCGACCAGACTCGTCATGTTGGCCCAACACACACCCCATAGATCCTTCAAGCACAGTTAAGTACATAAGAAGCGGCCTCCCAGGAACCGGAGGCATGAGAATTGGCGGCTCTTGGAGATACTGTTTAATCTTCTCAAAAGCTTCTTGACAATGATCATCCCAACGGATATCTTGATTCTTGCGCAGCAGTTTGAAGATGGGTTCACAGGTATCAGTGAGATGAGAAATGAACCTGGCTATGTAATTCAATCTCCCAAGGAACCCTCGAACTTCTTTTTCATTCTTCGGTGCTGGCATGTTCTGTATTGCTCTTACTTTATCAGGGTCGACCTCAATCCCTCGTTGGCTCACAATGAATCCAAGTAATTTTCCAGATCGCACTCCAAAAGTGCACTTGTTCGGATTGAGCCTCAACTTGAATTTACGCAAACGGGCAAACAGTTTCTCAAGATATACCAAGTGTTCCTCCTCTGTTTGGGATTTTGCAATCATATCATCGACGTACACCTCAATCTCTTTATGGATCATATCATGGAAAAGGGTCACCATAGCTCGCTGATATGTTGCACCAGCATTCTTAAGACCAAAAGGCATCACCTTATAACAATACGTACCCCACGGAGTGGTAAAAGTAGTCTTGGTCATATCTTCGGGAGCCATTTTTATTTGATTATAGCCAGAAAAACCGTCCATGAAGGAGAATACCGAATACTGAGCAGTGTTGTCGACTAGCACATCAATATGAGGCAGAGGGAAATCATCCTTCGGACTTGCCCTATTCAAATCTCGGTAGTCAACACACATGCGTACCTTTCCGTCCTTCTTAGGAACAGGCACTATGTTTGCAATCCAAGGAGGATACTCACACACAGATAAGAAACCAGCCTTCAACTGTTTTTCAACTTCTTCCTTGATTTTCAAAGCCATATCAGGTCGTGTTCTTCGTGGTTTTTGCTTTACAGGCGGACATTCTGGTTTGAGCGGTAACCTATGCATAACTATATCCGTGTCTAAACCAGGCATGTCTTCATATGACCAGGCGAAGATGTCAACATACTCTCGAAGCAGCTCAATCAACCTTCTCTTTACATCACTTTGCAAAGCGGCCCCTATCTTGACTTCTCTCTTTGCTTCTTCTGTACCGAGGTTGATGATTTCTATGGCTTCCTGATGTGGCTGAATAGATTTCTCTTCTTGTCTCAAAAGTCTTGCCAATTCCTCGGGGACTTCACAATCTTCCCCACTATCCTCATCAGCTTGGTCAATTGGACTCTCAAGGATATTAAGACGTGGAACTGTAACATTATCATTTTTGATGGAATTCGAGCCAGATCTGCACGATGGATGATTTATGCCTTAGAATGCAACACATAAAAAGAAAAAGGGAAAAGAAAAGCTTTGCCATTTTTGAAAAAGTTTTTAAAGTAAAAAACAAAAATGAAAGGAATGGGACAGTAATTGCATGCGAAGATATGATTTTCATTCAATATTAAACAAATTGAAACAACATGGGGGCCCTTCTTTATACAAGCGGTCAAAATGCTTAGGGCGAAGCATATGACTTATCGAAACAAGAAAATTACATCTCCATAAAAGTGACTCTGGGGACGTCCAAGATAGTCCAATTGTTGAGCTCCTGTCCAGGCGCAGCATGGCAAATGAATCTGGAGAGATCTTCTTCATCATCATCATCCACGGCGAGAACCTGGCTTCCAGAACTGGTGCTTGCACTGACGAACACTTGAGAAATGGGGGGAATCACCTTCTTTCCAGGAATTATGCTGAGCTGAGTAGAGGAAGATGGTTGATACCCAAGGCCATACTTGTCTCGCTTCTCATGAACATCAATCAGCTTGCCCCAGGCACTATGGGGAGTACCAGCTTCTAAGAAGGCCTTAGCATCATTCAGAGACGAGAGGGGTGCTCCGAGTTCCTTCTTATTTTCAACCACGGGGAGTTTATCAACCGACACAATCTCTAAGGCCTGAAAAGGTGTCTCTTGTATCTCTCCCTCCACTTCAACATAACGGTATGACGCCAGGTTATTGACAATCAAATCCTCTTCACCAGTGATCACAACAATCTTGTCATTCACCACAAATTTCAAACACTGATGGAGGGTAGATGTCACAGCCCCAGCAGCATGGATCCAAGGACGACCCAAGAGGCAAGTGTATGAAGGACTTATATCCATGACATAGAAGGCAATATAGAACATGTGAGGGCCAATCAAAACAGGCAGATCAATTTCCCCTTCTACGGACCTCCTAGAGCCATCAAACGCTCTGACACTCATAGTGCATGGTCTCATCATAATCCCATCCATACTCAGCTTAAACAAAGTGGTCTTGGGCATCACATTAAGAGAAGAACCGGTATCAATCAGAACTCGAGACAACACAGCATCCAGACACTTGACGGAGATATGCAACGCTTTGTTGTGTGCTCTACCCTCAGGCGGAAGCTCATCATCCGAAAAACCCAAGCAATTACCAGCAGCAATGTTGGTCACAACCCCTTCAAACTGAGGCACGGTAATGTCTTGAGTAACATGAGCGGAAGCCAGAACTTTCATCAGAGCATCACGATGAGCTTCAGAATGCACCAAGAGAGACAAGATGGAGATCTTGGCTTGGGTCTGATCAAGTTGGTCAATCACTTTGTAATCACTTTTCTTAATGATTTTCAAGAGTTGCTCAGCATCTTGTGCATTACGTGTCACAGGAGGATCAACAGCAACTTGCTTTCCTTTTGCTTGTGTACTAGCCTCTTTATTGGTCTCTTTAGGAAGCGGAGGAGGGGCAGCAAAGATCCGACCACTACGGGTAATGCCACTAGTGCCAGTAATATTAGTGATGCTCGAATTACCCACCGGAGGACAATCACATTTTTTTCCTCGAATATACACGGCATTATAACTCCAAGGAACAGCCTTAGAATCATTCACAGGAGAGGGAACAATAGACGAGGTTGAAGGTAGTCGAAGGAACATTTGGAACCTGAATAACCAATGGAGTCCTCGGAGCTTGAATGACCAAGGGAGTACTCTGATTCTTTGACACCTCAGCAGGATGGTAAGGTATCTCTAGAGTAGCCACATCTTCGACAGGAACGACCCTTTCCACTCTAAGAACACCTTCATCCATTAGTTTCTGAATTTCTTCTTTCAACCTAGTGCATTCCTCAGGGTTAGACGAACATTGCAAACAGTAATCATGTAGTTCACACAAAACCTTTTGTTGCATAAGATATTTTCTGACAACTGCTAGCGGCATCCTTACCTCATTAACATCACTCACTAGGATCTGATCATCACATAACTCAATAGCATGGGTCGCACCGGCATGAGGAGGCATGGGATTATTCTGCACATTAGGACCAGTAGGAGTGAACGAGATGAGCTTGTCATCGAGAAGATCCTGGACTTTCCACTTGAATGCCCTGCATTTCTCAATTGTGTGGCCGGGAGCCCCAGAATGAAATTCACAATGAGCATTCGCATCATACCCAGGAGGAAGAGGGTCAGGTGGAGGACCCATCTCGCGGAGTTGCACTAATTGACCAGCAAGTAATTGGGGAAGAAGCTGAGCATACGGCATTGGAACCGGATCTATACGCCTGTCAGGGTATCTTTGCCTCTGTGGACCTCTTTGACCTTGAGGCCTAGGATTCTGTTGGCGATTCTGAGAGGCAGCAGCTTGTTGTTGTGGTACGAAAGGCCGTTGGGGTGCCATCCATGGTTGTGGAAGAGCAGCAGCATATGCTTGAGGGACATACGGACCTGGAACAGCATAAGGCATCGGATAATAAGGAGGTGGAACAGCAGAATATACAGGAGCTCGACCTTGGTCAACAGAGGCAGTGCTAGTCTCACCTTCCTTCTTCTTCACAAACCCAGAATACGGCTTCTTACCATTACCACTTGAGGTGCTAGGAGTAGTGACACCTTGAATGGTACCAGCTTTGACACAGTTCTCAACCCTCTCACCAATGATGACCACGTCCGAAAAGGAAGGAGAAGTATTACTAACCATGTGCTGAAGATACGGCCCTTTCAGAGTCCCCATAAACAGATCAATCAACTCGCGGTCCAAAAGAGGAGGTTGGACACGGGACGCAAGTTCACGCCACCTCTGGGCGTATTCTTTAAAAGACTCTTCAGATTTCTGTGACATATTTTGTAGCTGGGCACGGCTGGGAGCCATAGCAGTATTGTAGTGGTATTGCTTCAAGAAGGCGTCGACAAGTTGTCCCCAAGTACTGACATTAGACCTCTCAAGTTTCATGTACCATTCCAACGGGGCTCCAGTGAGACTATCCTGAAAGAAATGCATTAGCAGAGGCTCGTTCTCAGCATGAGCAGCCATCTTACGGCAGTAGGAACGAATGTGAGTCTCTGGACAGGTGACTCCCTTGTATTTATCAAAATCTGGCACTTTGAACTTCGGGGGAATAACAATCCCAGGTACCAAGCACATAGCAGCAGTGTCGAAACTCGAAGTTTTAGCAACCTCAACAGCCTTAAGACGTTCTTCAAGAGCTTGGTACATCTTAGCAGTCTCGGTCAACTCAGCAGTAAGATCATGTTCAAGATCAATAACCTCATGGTGGTCGTCCACTACTTTCAGTGTCTCATTAATAGGAGTCTCTTTAGTTTTCACCCCTCCGTCAGCAGAATTGGTAGGAGTATCTTTGACCAAACTAGCGACGCTCTTTCTGAGTTCGTCCTGTCCTTGAACGACGGCATGGAGAGTCTCCATAAGTTGGGCCATTCTTTCCCCCATAACATCCATATCCCTACGGAGGGCAGCTTGATTCTGTTCAAATTGTTCCATGATTCTCTCGTTACTCCTGGTACGGTAAGGATGTAAGAAAGTCAGCTTCGTCGTCGGGAAAGAAATCTGTTGCTGTAAAGGACCCCAATTAGTTTCTTGTGCAATAACCTGAAAAATGCAATGTGATAATGTGAATGTATGAGTGCATGTGTGCATATGACGTGATGTGCCATTTTCAGAGTATCCAAGGTTTAATATTGATCCAGAATAGCTAACAATGTGACAAAAGATAAGTATCAAGAGAAACTAGTTCTTTTATTCATAACAAGAATTTTTAAACTTGGGCAAGCCGTACATTGACAAGATAGTTCAACAAGGGAAATAAAAGACCCCATCCAACAAGTCTGGTGGTGGTCGAGACATACAGACTCAAACATCAATCCATCTGAATATAAAACAGAGGTCCTCCTTGTCTGAAGTGCTCATCGCTCCACTTCTTAGTTTCATCAAACAGCTTCTTGGTTGCTTCTCGATCTCTTCCTTTAAGAAGGCTTTGGATCACCTCATCTTTGCGAAACAAATGCCCATCTAGCTTCTTGCAGCACTCCCTGAGTTCGTCACATCCTTTGCATTCTGGGAGATAATCCTTCTCAGATATGTCCTCCATCATTCGATCTCTGAGCCTGGCATTTTCTTCTGTTAGTCGAGTATTACGGAGGTGACTTCCTTTCAGTTGAGTCTCAATTGCCATTCTTTTAGTGGTCTCTTCTTCCAGTTTCTTTTTCAGATTTTTCACTTCAACTCTAGCATCCCTTTCTATCTTGAGCTTATAAGCTTTCAAGTCTTCTCGGTACTCTCGCTTGAGTTTCTCTTCTGCCTCTTTCATGGCCCTTTTTAGGATCTTCTGGTGATCCTCGACAATAACAGTAATATCTCTTTCACCTTTTTCGGTTCTAGCCCTCTTTTGAACTCTGGAAGGTCCTCCCTTCAGCATCTTGGCTTCGCGTGTCAACTCAACCTTTTTCTTGTCCACAAGACAATGTTTCGGTTGCGCATCTGACTTCTTTTCGTGCAATTGGGTGCTTTCCATATTTACTGGGATGCAATTCTCAGCAGGCGTAATGGCAATTGGAACCTTAGGTGGTTGCTTGTACAAAGGATTAACCTTCGGGAAAGGCAACAGACGATCTTTAACTCTATTTTCAACCCAATCCGTGTAGGCTTGTTTGGCAACGGCATTCTTTTCACCTAGAGAAATCTGATCACTCGTATGGATGTCATTCCAGGCACTCACCACTTTTTCTAGACCTTTCAGATCGGTTCCCTTCTCAAAGCAAACGGATTCAAATATCTCTTTGTCCAAAGGCTTGTTTTCAAGTGCAAAACCCAATTGACGCAGCGCTAACTTGGGATTATAATTGATAATACCTTTTGTTCCTATGAGGGGAACATTGTCAAAAGCACCACAACTAGTTATAACCCTCTCTACGTCCATCCCAGTAGGACACCAGACAATGTCATCTCCAGTAAGCCCCATGATCCTTTGATGCCATTTCTGAGTAGAAGTAACGAAAGGACCACTTGTAGGTAGGTGGGACTTAAACCAGGTGTATAACAACGGCAAACAATTTCTTATGGCTCCTCCTTTCCCATATCGAGAATGAATAGAATAGTACGTATCGGCTAGCAAAGTAGGGACCGGATTCTTCTCCACAAAAAGACATATAGCAGCCAGATCAACGAACTTGTGAATGTTAGGGAACATCACGATCCCATAAATCAAAACGGCCAGAAGGGTGTTGAAGGCCTCCCACATCTTTTTGTTAGCCAACTCTTGGGCCCTCTCAACCAAGAAACTCATATAGAAACCATGGGTGTTACCATTCTTCTTCCAATTCCCAAGGACGTCTTCTATGCTCAAATAAAGAGCGTTGGCAATGTTGTTCAAATCAGGTTTCTCTGGGACACACACGAAAGGAACCTTGTGTTGAATCTTGATATTGAGAAAGTGAGAGTACTCCTCGAGAGTGGGAGCCAACTGATAGCCTGAGAAGGTGAAACAACGCAAGTCAGGATCGTAGAACTGGAGAAGAGTAGACAAACCCCATTCGTCGACGTGTGAGTCCAAAAGAGTCAAGATGTTTCCATAATTCTCAGTGAACACAGTTTTATTATGACCAGTGATCAATCCACCCAATTGCCCCAACTGAACCAAACCTTCGCGATGGAAACTGTAAGTGTGAGTACGCCTTGTAGCTTCTCTGGTAGCGGTCACGTTGCTAGCCATCCTGGATGAAAAGTAATAACCTCGGATACCCTGAAAAATGGCATGCATATGAGAAATAATACTATTTTTCTTCTTTTCTTTTTTCTTTTTTTTTTTTACTACATCTTTTCTTTCTTTTCTTTTCTCTTCTTTTTTTTTTTTTTGGAAGGTAAATATGCCATGATGTAAATGATGCAATGGAGGTTTCCCCACATAGGAGAAGTGTATGTTGCCTCTGGATAAGATCGGACGTTGCAGGATCAAAGGTCCGGCATAGGCACAATGAAACCGTGAGAACACAAGTCATCAGCAGAACAGAACAATCACCAACGGTACCTGTCATGTATATCCCTCCCCACTCACGGGTGTAGTCTAGGTCAAGGTAGGTCAAAAAAGCCAACAGAGGATTGAAAGTAGGCGTAATCATACGATATTGCCTCTTTCAACCAAGCTCTGCCCGTGGATACATGATCGGATCAATCAGACATACGTCTTCTGTCCGTCATGGCCACTCTATTCCTAGTTCCTAAGGTATCACTCATGGCCTGGGTATTGGGCCTTTTACCTCATAGAACAATCCCACCCAACCTGCAAAACAGAACAGAAGACCCCAAGGAACACAGAATATGATCCATATGCATGATGTGCAAACAGAAATAAACATGATATGCAGGCAGAAAAATAATCATGCAAACATATATACAAGGTATAGACATAAAAACAAATAAACACCCAGTAAATAAACAAACAAACGCAGGCTAGGATCGACTCACTAAGGATGGACCAGCAACAGGTCTAGCAACATCCCCAGCAGAGTCGCCAGCTGTCGCACGCTCGCGAAAAATGAACAGAGTCGCCACCAATATATTTATCCCATAAGGGAAAGGAATATCAGAAAACCTAACAAAGGAAGGAACAGGGTCTTGCGACCAGAGAATCAAGGTACGGGAGTCGGTTACGCAAGGGGAAGGTATTAGCACCCCTCGCGCCCATCGTACTCGATGGTATCCACCTATGTTTGTTTCTATCTAAAGGGTGTGTACTATGTCTATGTCTAAATGCGAATGAATGCAAAATGTAGGGAAAATAAAGAATTGTACTCGCACGGGCCCTACCCCGCTGCCTACGTATCCTTTTCAGGAATCAGAGTTACCGTAGCTCGGCTCACGATTTTCTGTTTGTTTTTGTGTTTTTTAGTTGGGCGGCGTTAACGCTCACGCTCTTGCACAAGGGGACAGCCTAGGATGCAGTGGAGCGGAGATAACTTGCCCTTAGAAAGGAGAAAAAGAGATTGGTTCGTATCTTTTAAGGGTAGTTCCATGATGACGAGAACCCACTACAAGGTCTCGCATCACTTCCTTACTTTTGTTTTAAGTCTGAACATTTATTAAGTTTTTTGAAGTGTTTTTGGTTGGTGTTTTTTAAGGGGATTTTAATTTGTGACTTAGATCATACCAAAAAGAGTTTTTTGTTTGTTTTTGAATATTTAGAGAACGCACATCGAGGCCTACGCCACAATCGTTTCTCTAAATAACGGTTAAGAAATACATCGAGGCTTCACACCTCAATCATTCCTTCTCCGCTAAGTAAAAGAGATACAAAAAGAGTTTTTTTATGAATATTTAGAGAATGCATATCGAGGCCTACGCCACAATCGTTTCTCTAAATAACGGTTAAGAAATACATCGAGGCTTCACACCTCAATCATTTCTTCTCCGCTAAGTAGGAAAGAACATACATCGAGGCCTACACCCCAATCATTTCTTTCCTACTATGAAATATAGTAACGGTATGATCTTCATCGGTATTTATTAAGTATTTTAAAAGTCGAAAGGGAAAAGAATGAAGGAAGGGAACTATTTCTGAATTCTAGTCTAAGTTGTCTATACAAGGGATTTAAAATGAAAAACTATACAATTTATTAACAAAAAACTATACATGAAGTAGGTAAAGGAAAATCAATATGCGGCAAATAAAATTGGGAATTGTAGCAAACAAACGGTATTCACAAACACACATATATCAATTAGTTCTATAAAAAAAAGCAAGACTAAAATTAATTCCTAAGTCTATTAACAAGTTTTATTTACAAGGGAGTATTGATACAAAGAAAATTCAAATATATTGTGAAAAAAAGATTTATTAAAAGGATTAAAACAATTAAGGAAAATTAACAAAAATCATGGCGATTATTTGCATACCCTAAAATATCTATGAACAATTTTATGCATTTTATTTGATTTAAAATTGGAATTTAAGAAGCAAAAATAAAAGAAAACAAAAAAATTGAAGGAAAACTAGAACTGAACTACCAGGGGGTGCACTAGCATTTTCAAATGAATTAAAATCAGTTGTGGGCGAAATACAGGGCCCAAAATAGGGGGTGTGAAAAGCAGGTTGCGTACAGGCCCATTCTAGCGCCAGGTGGTGTGTAAGCAGTGAGGGAGTGCAATTCGGAAACACAGGGCAAAGCCCAAAGCGTGAAGCCCAGCGTTCTTGTTCACTTCATTTCATTTATTATTATGTTATCATTGTATGTGAAAATGCAGGGTAACATGATATCAATAGGGCATAGCTATAGTTAAGTCACAAAATGCCAAAATAGACTCCCCAACCAGTAACAACGTCACACGTCATAAGCCAATTATTGAAGTAAAACGAAATAGCCAAAAGATTGGGGAGGACAACCAATCCTCACGCGCCACGGTAGCAAGCGGAATAACACACACCAAAAGTGTCAGGCGCCGGACCACCGCGTAGGTCATCTTCTCCGGCGGCCTCACCGCGCCGGAGTACAGCAAAACGCCCAGAAATGAACTACTCCGACACCATCCGACTCAGTTTTTCGCACTGAGCACGGATCTGCACTTAGTTTCATCCGATTCTCTTCCTAATGTTCAAACCGAATAACTTTGTAAAACCCTAACACCTAACATATCCATGGAAATCAACGGTATTCATATCAACCAATCACTTATCACGCGCAGAACATGTATAAGACCTCAAAACACAGCGAAACACCAAGCGATTCTATATATTCTGAGGAACTTAAATCTTGAGAAGTGCGCACTTACAGTCGTCATTATGGACGTATGGACTAACACAAAAAGTTAACCAGATGCATATATCACACTACACATTGCTAACATGCTATGAAGTTCAGAACTACTTACTTGTAAAGCCTAAGAGTGAAAGCGATAGAGAACTCTTTGGATTCGAACTCTCGACGACGGTGATGCTTGTTCTTGTTGTGAACTCCCAGCAGCGAGCTTTCAACAGAGGAATGAACTCACGTTGGCTTGAAATTGATGAATCTTGCAGCTGTGGTGAAGATGACGATCGGCCTTGCTTTGGCTATGGAGATTAGGTGACGGAGGAGCGAACTCGAAGCTCAAGCTTTCATGGAAGATTCAGAGTTTGTTATGGTGTTGTAACAAACTTCTAACAGAAAAAGAGGGAGAGAGAGAGAGGACGGTGGAGAGAGAAAGGAATGAGCGGGGAGTGAGAAAATGAGTGGAGGGAGAGTGATAAGAGGTTTTGAGGAAAGATGGGAGAATGAGAGAGTCGTCACCGTATGAATGAAGGTGTGAACCTGTTTTTATAGGGCAAGGGGCTCGTGATTTGAGGAGAGGTTCTTAGAGTGGGACCTGTGAATGCATCTTGCAGCATAGTTTTCTATTTTCTCGATGTGGGACACTTAGCTTGCAGCATGAGCTCCTTTGGCTTTCCTTAGTATGGGACTTGGTTTAGTGTGTATTGTAGTGCAATGCTTAGTGAACAAGTATACCTCATGGAGTAAATTTCATGCAAGCTTTCAATGTGTGTGGTGTTTGCATGGTTAGCAATGGCAATGTGATGTTATTGTGGAATAACTTTATGCATATGCTGCAGCAATGGATCCTTGGGCCAGTGCCAATAACACTTCATGCACCTCACTTTGAGTGCTCATATCTCAAGCCATGGTCCTTCATATGACTCACTTTCTGGCTCAAATGGAAGAGGGGATGGAATACATGAGATTTGCTGTTTGAAGGATCTTGAGTTGTCATCTGGAAATGGGAGAAAAATGATCATGAACTCAGGTTGTCAACACTGCTGGAGTCTCGTGCGCATGCCTTAGCTTTGGGCTCGTGTGCATAGTCAGAATATGACTTTGTGAGAGCGACACTTTGAGCCCCTCTATCTTGCTCCTCACTTACCCAATTGTTATGAAATATGGATCAATGTAAAGAGGGCATGGCAAGGATTGGCTTAGAATCAAGCTTGTTCAAAATAGTGACTTGTGGAGGAAGAAAAAGGCATTTACATTTGGCACACCATGTGTTTGCTGAAATGCATGCGTGTGCCCTGGAAATCTGCCTTGGCTGCATGCAGAGTTTGGTCAGGGTTGGGGCACCACTTTGAGGACTCATAATATTCTCAATATTTGTCCAATTGGCTCAATCCCTGGCTTGTTGGAAGGAAGACATGGCAAGGATTAGAATGACACCAAGTTTGCTTCCATGGCTGTTTTGTAGGGCTCTAAAAATAGCTTGAGATTTGGCATGCCATGTGTTTGCTGAAATGCCTGGGCATGTCCTGGCTTGTGACTTGGATTGTGACTTGGTTCTAATAGATTTTCAGTAACTTCACACCACTCTAACTCTTTATACAAGCTTCAAATGAAAAAGTGTCCAACTACAAAGTTGTTCTCCTCCATGAGAGGAACAACTTTGATGTTGGAAATTTCTCCGAAAAATGTAGTTTGCCACGTGTAATTCAGTGATGAAGTGGACTGCCCAACAAGATTCGAAACACCCAAAAAATTTTCTAAGTGTTGAAAATTGCCTTTTTTGTCATTTTTTCTATTTTTGGCAGCTTTTTGTCAAACTCCCGATTTTATCCATTCTTTGACTTTTCTTGCCCGATTTTCCACCAAAAGTCAATATTTGAATAATTCTTCCGATTTTGACCCAAAAGTCAACTGTTCCGATTTTTCGACTATTGATGGAATTCCCGATTAATCTGCTTCTGACCAACGGAAATCGACTGAACACTTCCACACAAGCACCATGCCACTTCTCCCCATAAAATCATCTCTCGCTCAATGTATTTGACCAAAAAGTCAATTGCGTTGACTTTGGTCAAGAAACCCTAATTCAGAATAATCAGATGAACATCAAGCTTGTACTTTTCAACCAATGCCTTGAGTTGAGAATGAAAGGGCCCCAACCCAGGGGAACTTCAACGAACAAAGGGCCACATGATCACACCTCAGATCCACACATTTGGTAAGAGATTCTCTGCTATAAAAGCTATCCCTTGCTAGTCTCCGATTAATACAAATGATATGAATGCATGAGTTATGTTAATGACTTAATGGTAGATATGTACATGAGATGAGAAGTCTAAGCCAGTTGGAAACCAAGGGTAGGACAAATTTGGGGTGTGACAGCTGGCATTCCCTTCCTTTTCAGGATAAATATGTTAGTGGCGACTCTGTTAATTTTCGCGGTAGCGACACCAGAACCTCATGCTAAAGAAATGAAAAGGATCATAGTCGCTAACCGATATCTCCTACTATGTGCGTGTATGGATAACGAGCTTAATGTGATTGCACTAGAATGAAATGGGGTGAAAGAGAACAAGAGATATAGGTTGGGTTATAATGGCATGATTTAGATTGGTTTGCATAAGGAGGGAGTTTTTGAAAATTATGTGTTGTTACGGTATCCTTAATATTGAATATTTAGTACCCATCGATCTAGCATTAGCCTAGAAGCCACGTATGTTAGGAGTCGTGTTGTGCCCTTGTTTCGAATCGCGCTTAATTCTTTCTTTTTACCGTGTTGGTTGATTGCTTGAGGACAAGCAATGGTTTAAGTGTGGGGGTGTTTATAGCATCTAAATGTATCGTATTTTTAGACCCGATTCACTTGCTATTTAGTATCTTTTTATTACATTTTTGTAGTATTATGCCATGCTTTGTTCGTGTTTTAGGTACTTGTCATTATATAGCGTCCATGCATGAAAACCTGAAAAGGAGTAAAAAGGGAAGAAAAAGAGCAGAAAATCACAAGTTTCTTGTGCACGAAGTTCGCCATTACCTAATGGTGTTTGCCATTGCACCCAACCATGTCACCAGCCCACTTAAAGCTCATGGCGTTCGCCATGAGCGTAATAGCGGTCGCCATTTTCCTGCAGTAGCAGAAAACAGGGAAGCCAACTGCCCCACTCTCCCCCACTTCCTTGATTCATCTCCACCACTTCTCACATGATTTTGGAAGGATTTTACAGCATGAGACCACTATATAAGACAAGTTTCATAGTTTTAGAAGCATCCAAGTTTGTGCGTGAAAGCGCTGTTCGTATTTTTAGGCATATATTACCTTTGTAAAAGTGGTAGTTTCTCACATCGAGGAACTACCACATCATTAGTGTTTAGGCCTATAATCTGTGTAACCCTTGGATAAATCTTGTCAATATTATTTGAAGTCCTTTATTTTAGTTTTATATTCCAGTCTTTATCTTCAGGTTCATTTACTTTTACGCTTTTATTTACCTGCCTTCATTCTCCGCCATTTATATTTTGCTATACAAGTTTTGCCATTGTTATCGTTTAAGCTTTTATCACTTTACTTTAATTTCCAAATATCGCTTTAATTATTTTAAATTGTTTGTTATGTCTTCTTTTGATTTGAAAACCTAAAATTGTTTATTTATTTTCGCAATCATGTCCGACTCAGTCTTTGAGTCCGATATGTGAGGATCGTCGTTTCGATGGGACTCGGTAACAAAATTGGCTTAAGTTTTGCATAAAATTCTTTTTTGGTCTTTTGTTTCCAAGTTTAATTAAAATGATTTGTCACGAGAATGAGAATCAATTAAGGTTCGAACCAACACTGCGAGAGCATGGGGGTTGAACCATATAGTGGGAACGGGGCATCGATCCTAAGGAGGGCGAGAGCGTCTTAAGTATCGATTAGGACTTATTTAGGTTTCAAAATATACTTCTTAATTGAAATGGGAGAGCGAGAGTAAAATCTCATGGTTAGGGAGTATGGCTTTAAAGCGCGGGAGTGTGAGATAGAGTCTTTAAACAGGTATTTTCTACTGAATATATTTTAATTGTAAATTAACGCCAATGGGTTACAGAGTACCTGAGGTACACGTAATCCACATTTTGGCCTCTCCTTTATGATTTATATTTTCTTAGTTTTATTTCAGTTTTAGTCTTAGTTTCCTTTAATCAAATATTCATAGCCTTAGCTTTTGAAACCGGCGATAGATTACAATAGGTTGACATTGGTCTCTGTGGGTTCGACAATATTTTATATTACTTCGTTATTTTCGTGAACTTGCTGACACATCAGAAGTAGTTTTAATTACTACATGGTTGTGTAAAATGGATTGCACTTTTGTATGGTGTTCCTGATGATGTGTATTAACAATACCTTGCCATACGGCGTGCTATACTCATTTAAATGTCGAGTTCGTATACTTTTTACATGATGATGAGGGGATGTAATTGGGGTTTTGTTAATATGGGGATGCTTGTATGTTGGTCGTAATGAATTGTTAAACTCGATTATGTGATGTGATAACATTGCTTGGTGAATTATGATACAATGATGTTGAGTTATTGTGATGTTGTGTTATTGTTATTGGTTATAACACCATGAGTTGATAACATGCTTGGTGAAGTGTGATACCATGATTTTGTGTTGTTGGATGTGTGAAAATTCATTATGATTGTTTGCTAAGTCGATGCGTTGCTATTGTTGTATGTTTTGCAAGTGAGTGTTGCATGGTGGCCAGTAGTGGCTAAATGCACCGACCATGATGAAGGTTTATGTGTATGTTGTTGTTGTTGCATACATTCATGGTGTTGGACGGTGGTCCGTTGTTGGTAACTGACTTCCTATGGTGTTGGAATCAGTGAGATATTTTTGGTGAGCCTCAATCCCACAGTGTGGATTGGGTGCGAGTAGCTAATTCTTATGGTGATGGATTAGTGAAGCTTTACATTGTAACAATTTTGGACAGAGGTCCGTTTGGAAAGCTTCGATCCTAGGTGGGGGTCGGAGCGGTGAACCAGAGAGTTCACATTTTGGTACCACAAGCATATGCATTGAGTATGGTTAAGAGTATCATTACACAGTACATTTACTATGTTATTATGTTGTTGCTACGTTGAAATGTGGTTATGTGGTTACTACGTTGGTTAGTTGATATACCATGATGATGATGGTTGTTTACCACGTGTATTCGGTAGTTATGTTGTTGTGTTATCATTATGTCTGGATAGCTTGGTGCTGATGTTATGGGAGTGGTGTTCTCAAATGTGTGGTAATGCATATAATAATATATTGCATACTGTTTATCATGATTTCCTTTATATAATTATGATATCTCACCCTTTTTGTTATAATGATGCTTTATAAGGCATCGTGCAGATACTCAGGAATAGTTCATAGTCAAAGTGAGTGGAAGATGGAGTCTCCCTTTTATTTTAATAGAGTCGGCGTCTGCTCTGATGTGTAACACTGGGGAACGGAATATTATGTTTTGTTTATGTTTTGTACGAGATTATGTGTAATTTCTAAAAAAAGTTATAACTCTGTTTATTTTTATTTTGAGACATGATTATGCTTTGATGTTGACAAATTGTTATATGTCGAATTATTTCTGCTGTTTAATTGAAAGTTGAAGTTTAAGACTTGCATTGTTGTTATGATAATAATTTTTATAATTTCCAAAAAAAAAAGTATGTGTTACATATCTGATTGAATGAGCTGGTTTTGTTGAAGTGTGACATCCTAAATGTTTATGGGTTAATATTTCTCTGATAATTATTATAAAATACGTTAGGGATATTTAGGATGTTACATAGTGGCATCAGAGCAGGTCCGTCTGCCCGACCAGGTTGTCTAATGTTGTTTGTTTCTTAGTACGCGACATGTGTGTGAAACACTTTCGGTGCTTGCTTGCTTTTATATCGTTTATATGCAGGAGTTAGTTTAAGATAAGTGGGGGAGGAGATTTTGTTTCTCAAAGATGTTTCAGATATGAAGTGTTGGTGTAGCGTACCGCTAATTGCAAGAGTGAAGGTGTTGTTGAGGTGATGTTGTTTCTCGATTTCAAAGGAAGTATGGATTCAAGATTTATGTCTAACGGTCAGGTCAAAGTTTCCTTGAGGGAGAATTATCAGGTACACGTGCTGTACACATCTCTAGGACTGGAGGGCGATGTTATGGCTAATGATGTGCCAGTTGTGTATGAGGCTTGGTGTTTTTCTGGGGATAATTGTGACTTATCGTTAGAGCAAGATGTTTGATTAACTTGACGCTATCCTTGGGGGAAACTGTTTGGAGTTAAACCAAGTGCTTACAAATTATTTTGATGATTCGATGCAGATTCTTATGCCTGAAGATAATACGGATTCAAGGTTCCTATTTGTTGGTCAAGTGGGGGCGTCTCTGAGGGAGAACGATCAGGTATTGCTGAAGGTTGTTCCTCAGGGGATAGAGAGCAATGTAATGGCTAGTGGTATGCCAGTGGTGTGTAAATTCCTGATGTTTTCCTGAGGATATCTACTAAGCAAGTAGGATAACTCTTAGGAGATGAGGCTCAGATGTTTGCATGTCTGTGATAACGGTTGTATGAGGTTCTATGTGGAATTTAGGACTGTTTGGGTGTACAAATAAGTGTTGTTCGTATCAGAAAAGTGATTATTCACTGTAAGTAACTGGTTACTGCTTTTTGGGTAATAGGTTACCCTATAAAACAAAGGCGAGGATGGCAAGTTACAAGGGGTGTAACCGATTACTGCTTTCTGAGTAACCGGTTACCCTATGAAACAATAGTGTGGTTTGTTTGGTTACAAGGGGTGTAATCGGTTACCTCATTTGGAGTAATCGGTTACCACTAAGTTGACAACAATTTTCGCAAACTTTAAAAATTCATAACTCGAGCTGCGAGGGTCTGATTGACGCGTGGCTCGAATCGCTTGAAAGTTGGTTTAACATACTATATGCTAAAATTATTTTCAGTATCGTAATTCCAACTATTCGATGCATGGACATGGGTTCATTGTGTGACGAGCTGTGTTATTATGTGGAACTTTGTGATTTGAATTATAGTGTTTAAAGAAAGGAAACTTGATGTTAAGTTGTCAAGGTGTAGATTATGGTTTGAGGTGGTGAGTTTTGTTGAGCATGGTATTTCGGGTGATGGTATCTGTGGACCCATCCAAAGTAGATCCAGTTCTACATTGAGAGGCCCCTAAGTCGGTTACAGAGACTAGAAGTTTTTTGGGCTTAACTGGTCATTATCGTAGTTTGTTTGTGACGACGTCAAGTAAGAATGTGTTATTAATGAATGAATTAAGGGAATGATATGTTTGGTATCCGGAAAGGATGTGAAGGTATTGGAGAAGCGCAAGGAGATGCAGCTTATTCCGATTAAGAATGATTAGAGTAGCGATAGCTTTTGAGGACAAGAGAGGTATGGTAAAGGAAAGAAAATTTAAGAGAGATTGGAATCATGTTGTGATGGAATGGTATCTACATGTGTCAGGGAGGATTTAGAGAGTTCTATCACCCACTGGATGCGGGGTTGGTATTACTGAGATTGTGATTGGAATGATATTCGAATAAGAAAATATACGGATCCTCGATGTTGTGATATTTGAGGGAAAACTAAGGATTTATGAATGTTGTTAAAGTCCTCTATATGGATAAGGACTTCAATTGGAAAAAAAATGATATGTAATGTAATTGGTATATTAGCATGTCCTGAGTTGGAGGATACTTAACATTTGTGTGATGCTAAGTGAGTGTGCAGTAGACTATGTAATGTGTTTGGGTGATGGTGTCTCATCGACAAGATCGAAAGAGAAGGAAATTGTGAAAACGTTTATAAACCTCAAAGGAGATTATTGGACCATGGTACTTTAGGTGACTTTGAGCACAAGTTCTATAGGTATGCTATTATAGTTTAGTAACGATGGTTTATGCCCCATCATGGTTGTCGGCTACCTATTGACAAATTGAGGAACTGGTCACCCTTAATCTCTTGTTCATAGTACACAGGATCGTGTTGAATGGGATAGACTTATCTTACCAACTTGATAGTGTGTAAAGTGAATTGACGTTCTATCGAGAATATAGTTGTTCACCATTTTGTGTGAGCCTAATGGAAAAGCGGCTATGAAAGAGTCGGGACTTATTGAATAGTTCAGAGACTTGAATTTATATACAAGCTAACACCGCAGAGTGAAAGGTTGAGGATATCAAAAGTGAACAATAATTTTTTGGTGGATAATAAAGAGAGTCGAAAGCTAGACGTGAAACTTGTAGATCTGATAGTTGATGGAAATCAAAATATGGATAGTGACTTTAAAGTAGATGAATCAGGGTGGCGTTGTGGCGCGGTTTTTATGCGGTTTGACTTGTTAGGAGTCAAGGGGTAAACAACATAGACATGCGGGAATGACGCAAACCATTGGACATTCCATAATGAAAGTGATAGGTGAAAGGTTTACATATTACTCGTGTTACTGTCATGACAATAGATGTATTGATTTACATATTCGATTGGTGAATCATAGCATTGTGGTACTAATGCGGTGTGTCAATGTTTTCGGTATTATGGTTATGTTGATGTTCTTCTGACGATGTTGGTGTGTGATGAAGTGATAGAGACGATGTTTATGTCATGGAACTATACTTTCATCGGGCAAATTTTCAATTTCTTCTGTATTTAATCCTTTTCTACCTCGAATGCCCGAAAAGTTGATCACAATTCATGCATTCAGGTTTAAGATGATTAAATAGGGGTAGTTGTTGTAACCCAAAATTTGCCCTCCTATCACGCGTTTATCTGACTTATGTTTTGCATTTCATCAGCATAACATACATGCATTCACGAAACATCTTTGGTTCAGAAGATCAGCAATATTAGGCATTTTCACATATTTTCCATTAATTCATCATTTTTCATGTCATTAAAAAATTAAAAGATAATATATGTTCATTTTATATTTTTGTCACTAACCATTTTGATTTGTAATTTTAATTTTAGAATTCAAGTTAATTTGAATTTTGAAATTAGAATCATTAAATCATTTGTATATATTCTATTTTGTGTTTGTTATTGTTTTTCTTATATAGGTGCAAAAGGAAAAGCAAGATGTCATTTTGGTCCAAGTCAATTCAAGTTTAGGCCCATTATCATTTTTTAAGTCTAAGTTACATTTGGAGGTCCAAGCCATATGCAAGCCATTTCTTGTGAGCCAAATAAAATATCAAGCCAAAGTGGATTGGGACCAATTCAATGTGCATTTAATATACTCATTAAGGAACAAAAATGAACTTTTCACAAAAGACAAAGAATTTAACAAAAGTTTGCCCATCTCACCACAATAGTACACGGTTTTCTCTCCCTCTCCACTCGCAAGGAAAAATTCCACAAAATCAGTATTGCATCCTCCCCCCACTAGAACAAATTTGATTCCTTCATCCTTATCTAAATCCTACATAAATCTCCCTTATACCCGTCTCAATTCTCACCTATATATACAGGTGTCCATTCATTGAAAAAGGAGAGGAAGAAACAATAGTGTTACTCTGTACAAAATTTTAACAGAAGAAAAACCTTCCTCCAATTTTCCTCAATGAACCATACATTCAAACACCTTCAACACTTCACCCTCTTGATGAATACTAAAAAATTAACTTAACTTTCATATGCCTGCAAATTCCTACCAAAACCAAACCAGCTTTGAACCTGTGAAACCGATTAGCAACAACACACGTTACAATTGCTACCACCTTCCTTCAATTCATCAAACTGAACCCACTTATAAATTTTTGTTCGAAACCGCATCATAGATACCTTCATACGTCACTTCAACACACACCTACGCACAAAACAACAAGAATACAACACAGTGGCTTCACCTTATAACCAAACCTTTATCCAAGCCACACGCGTCACATCTCACCGAAACAACCACCATCATTCATTAGCATTCTCATTTCTCAACTCAGTTGAACACCATTCACCTATAGACGAAACTCAACAAACACGCGCAAGGATGCATCAACAACGAACTCGCATCACTTGAAGACGGAAAACCGCAACTCACATCACAATCAGATATCGGTTTCCATAAGAGAGAGGAGAAGAAGAAGAAAAAAGAAGTGACTCAAGTCGTCGTCAAATCGTCAGAGCAAGGTAATCTTCGACTCTTTCTCCACAAGTTCATGTTGCCATCTGTTTACTCTTGTAACACTGATAGAATACATCATTTTAATTGTAATGAAAACCATGTTTGATTACTTTAGGGTTCATGTTTAGAATATGATTAAATGTTTTATGTCTGTACTTTGGGTTGTGTTCAGCTTGAAAAATGAAGGGGATGGTATTGAACTGGATGATTGTGTTAGAGATTGGTATGATAATCCTAGATATCTTTAAGAATCGTGTTCGTTCACTTTCCGAACAAAGTATTTCGACCCTATTCTTGTCTGGGCTCACGAAATATTTGTGGGGATAATTCTCGAAGAACAATCTGTTTCTGACAATGGAGAACAGATCAGAATGTAGAGGAAGTATGTTTTTCGTATCCGAAACCGAGGCCAAATGACTCCTTATATAGGAGATCAACAATAGAAACCGAAATGACATACCTGTTCGGTAAAAACAGTTATGTTTGTTGGGAAACAACACACCTGTTCGGTAAAAGGGTTATGTCTGTTAGGACCCCAGCCAGGGGCACTGCCCCTTGGACCCCGGCAGGACGCTGCCCCGCACCCCGCCAGGGGCTCCGCCCCTTGGAACCCCGTTTCTATTATTCGTATTCAATTGCACGTTTGGCTCTACGAGCGTGCACTCCGCACTACCTTAACTCGTTTCAAGCTTAACGCATAATTGCATCGGCCTACAGTAAATCACATTACTACCAAAATACATTGATGATACTAAAATCACTAACAGATTGGAGCATGATGGAATGGCCATGGCCGATTTTCTTGGAGGTGTGAAGGAGTTGTTTTTCACGTGTGGAGCAAACAGAGTGAGTGAGTTGTTTTGCATGAGAATCGTGAAAAGAGGAAGATAGATTGAAGGGAGAGTAGACTGAAGCCAATAGAGACTGGGGCGGACTGCCCCATTTGAATTTAGGGATTTTAGTGTTGGTTGGTAATTTGGGCTTCATGTTTATGGTCCAACCCATTTTATTGTATGTTGTATTTCATCAGCGCTAGACCCTCCATGCCATGCCTGATATGCAATGTTATTGGACTTGCTGCGTGCATACAAGGCCCGTCGCCTCCTAGCTAATTGCCCACATCACTGGGCTGAATTTCAATTTGAACTTTGGACCTTTAACAATTTGAAGCCCAACAAACCCTTCTATACATGAACCCCCCATTTTGCTTATATTGTTTAGCCCATTTTACTTTATCTTATTTTAATTTTTTTCATTTTAATATTTGTTTTAAAATCTAAAAATACCAAAAATATTAGTTTAGTCTTTTAATTCCAATATTAGATAGATTATTAACATAATAATATTAGGTAGGATTGTACATGAAAATATTAGGACTAACTCCACTCCGTTAACATAACAGGATTTAGAACCCCCCCTCCCCCCCATTCACAAAATACAATAAGGTTTCCATTTCTTCTCTTCTTTTTCAAATTTCCAAATACTCTAATCATATTCAAAGAAAGTATTCAGATACCCTCACCCTATAAGGGACCATCTGAGTGTTACTCCCTATGAAAGACCTATTTCTTATCTTTTCTTTCTTCCGGGTTTTCTCGATATTTTCCCTTCCCTCCGTGGGATAGATAAAGTTCGGTGGTGATTCTATTTTTCGAGCCAGTAGTTATTTTTTTCGTGAGGGTACGGCATTAACGCGGGCAGATTCTCCTCGGGAAGATTCCCTCACGTCCTTGCCGCACTCACACACCGCACGACGAAAGCATTTAAAGGAAGCAAACGCTCACCGTCTTGCCCATAGCCTCGTTGAACTAACCAAAGGTTGGTCATCTTATTCATCTAAGTTCCCTAAAAAGCATCCCTGGGACGTCGGCGCATTTATGGGGTGCTTAGGAGATTCATGCATCCAGAAAAGAAAATTTGTGACAGATCGCTACTACGAGCTTATTTGACCTAGCAACTAACCCTAAAAATCCATAATATTAGCTATCTACGATAAGATTGGAAAGAAATTACTTACTTGGTGGAAATGGAAGGTTGGGAGGATTGTTGTGACGAGAAGCTTCTTGTTCTGGATAGCAGTGCAACACGGAAGAAAACACTTAGCAAAATGTTAAATTGGTCCTCTTCCCCTTCTTATAGTAAAGCGTTACGCGGAAGTCAGAAGAGAAGTCGTCACCACCATTATTACCTAGGCTGCTAGACTCCCCTATGCCATGATGGCGCCATAATTATATGCCACTCGTCATAAATAGCCTGACATTTCACCTGTTGAAACTCAATCGTTTCACATTCCCCAAACGCGTAGAGGCAAATGAAAGGATCCACATCCTCGGAACAAGGCTCCTCGATAGATCTCAAATAGACGAACTGAATAGATATTCCTGAAAAACGAAAGTATGGTGCCGGCAGAACATGTCCTCATTCTTGTAACAACGTCCAACCTAGTAGGAATGCTCACGTGGTCCTTCGTGGATAATGATTACGAGCATAACGCATACGGAAACTACAATCCCGAACAACTTAAAGTCATTGCTCCTCTTAGAAGCAAAGACTTAGGAGGATTCTGTTTTGGTCTAGGTCGAGCAGGCTCAACACTTATATTTGAGCCAAACCGGCCTGATCCTTAAGTTGTGGCCCAACACTTATATTCGAGCCGGACCGGCCCGATCCTTAAGTAAAGGAAAAAACACGTAGACCAAAAACAAGAATAAATAGAATTTATTTGAAACAGGGGGGGTATCGTAAGTAAACTGGATGTGTAAATTGTAATGGGCCAAGCCCAAAGTATGTTTGAATTCGTTGGGTCAGGTGTAGGAGATACAGGGTGTTATGGTCTACAGAAGCCACTTGATCTGTTTGATCAAGATTAGAAGACCACCAGGCGTTAAGCCTAGATCGCTAATCTTGATTATTCCAAACAAACGGCTACGATTAAAGGTTGACCAGGGAGCATGGTGTAATGGAGCACATGGTGTAAGGGAGTGCATGATGACCAGTCAACAGTCACCAGATCCCATGGCTATCAGGGAACCACGTGGAGCGCATCAATGAACAGGTCGAGGGAGTATATGTTTCCAACTGCTTCACATAATTTCTTTTTTTCAATCATTTTTCTCTCTTTACTCGTTCTCTCCCTCTCTCTTCTTTCTGCAATGCTCTACCCTCACTCTAAACAAAACCACCATATTTAAAATGCATTTATAAACATTATCTAAATGCAATTATATTCAAAATGGTGAATTCTTATCTACCCAACTCAAAATGTTAGGTAAAGTTACATTCAGTGTAAAATATCTTGGAAACAACAAATAAGGAAACTATTTTATAATTAATTAAATATGCTAAAATTAAATGGGACCTTGTGATTAGTTGAAGGTACACTACGCAACTTTTTGTGATGGGTAGAGAAGTTGTCCCCATTTAAAATTGCCAATAGTAATACTCATATAATAACAAAACAACACTAAATAAAATTTATATTAAACTTATTTATTTAGAGAATGTCTAAATGAGCAACCTAAAAATAAACTATTTATAAAATTAAAGTAATAATAGAAAATGATTAAATTTATAGAAATGATAAAAATAAATAAACATCTTGGACATATTTTTACTAAAAACAATAATTTAACTAAACTAATTATTCCTAAAAATAAATTAATATAACCAAATGTTAGTGTGACCCAAAACGTAAACATTTGTTAAAGTTAGTTAAACATTGTAAATAACTTCTAAGAAATTAGTATGTTTGTAACACACAAAAAAATCATAAAACAAAAAATGAAAAAATATTTTGACAGTAAGATTTAAGACGGACAAATTTGGAGTATGACAGATCCAACAGAAGATCTTCTTAAAAATTCAACAATTCGAAGATCTAAAGTCTAAATCTTGAGGGAATTTGAGGGAATTCAAAGATATAAACAAAGTGTTAAGTGGAATATTTTCATGACGCCCTTTGTTACCTCGCTACTTTAGCCGGGGTAAAATATATTTCGGATCCGAGATTTAAAAGTGACCCACACTAATTTGAGTCATAAAGCCTCTTTCTCATTTAAGATTCTCCAAAAACCACTTACACATTTGAAATTTATAATTTATTATATATATATATATATATATATATATATATATATATATATATATATATATATATATATATATATATATATATATATATATATATATATATAAAATTTATCTATAATTACTTTCTCTGTGACAACAAAAAATGAACTTTCTCTCATATTTATGAAATTCTTTATTTATTCATAGTTTTTTTAATGGAAAAATAATATACAAGACAAAAACAAAATTAAGTCTATTATTTATTACTCTGAGATTTTGGTATTGTGTAATATTGAGTAATTTATATATTTACTCAATAGGCATGTATATAAGATTGACTAATGAAACGGGCCACTAAACTCAATGTTTTTTCAGTGAAATATGTGCAACATAATTTTGTAGAAGTCCAAAATTTTGAGGAATCAAAGCATAAGTTTGTTGAGAGTGTGATGTATTTGTGTTGGCTTAGTGTGAAACTTGATGTGAGGCTTGTGTAATGGTCAAGTA
This sequence comes from Vicia villosa, assembly GCF_029867415.1. Classification (NCBI taxonomy): domain Eukaryota; kingdom Viridiplantae; phylum Streptophyta; class Magnoliopsida; order Fabales; family Fabaceae; genus Vicia; species Vicia villosa. The sequence continues at coordinate 105,490,056 of NC_081183.1, forward strand.
ATACAATCCTTCAATTAGATCATTCGAACCAATCTTCCTCAAGATCAAGGCATAATTTTGAAACTGATGGTAAATTCAAGTGAAAGTAAGGAACAAATAGAACATCCTGGACAATGAAACTTGAAGTAAAGATATTAGTTCCAGAGTAGTTAACCACTTCCATATGACCATTTGGCAATCTAATGTTGACAGGTTCAATTGATTGATAAGAATCGAAAAATTTCATTAAAAAGCATATGTGGTCAGTAGCACCAGAATCAACAATCCAAGAGCCAATGTTGACATGATTCAAAGATTGAGATATTATCGATATACCTGATGTGATATGAAGATTAGCATGTGATGTCATGTTCACTTTGCTAGAAGACGCACCTAAATTTCCAATAGAGCTTGAAGGATGCAACAAATTCATGAGTTGGTTATATTGATCTTTGGTGAAGGTATAAGAATCAATCCCTTGTTGAATTCTTGAGTCATCAACATCATCTTTTTCTTCTTCAGATTCAGTGGAAGAAAGGTTAACCATAGTATTACCTTTTCCAAAATGAGGTGGAAAGCCATGCTTCTTGTAGCATGTGTTGATTATGTGGCCAGTTTTGCCTTAATGCAATCAAATTTTCTTGGTGCCGAAAGGAGCAGAACCATTGCCATACCCTCTCCCTGTAGATATTCTATAGTCAGTTGCATTGATGAGGATCTCGGAGTCATTAGAAGCTGAAATCTTGAATTTTCTTTCATGTTGTAATACCATGGAAAAGAACTTGTTGATGTTAGGTAGTGGATTCATCAACAGAACTTGAGAACAAACTAGATCAAATGTGTCATTCAAACCCGTAAGAATATGAATGGAACGAGTTACCTCATGTTGTAGCTTGCCATTGCTCAAGCATGTGTTGCATATGCATCGATAAAGACACGAGCATACAAGGATCGAAACATATGCTTCGAGTTCTTCCCATAGAACCTTTAAAGCCGTGAAAAATTCAAAAACAAAGATTGTCAATCTTGCTTTAGAGCAAACATTTCACATTGTAGTTCAGATATATGAATAAAGTCACCTTGTGAAAAATGATCTTTGAGCTCATTCCACACATCAATGGTGTTCTCGAGGAAGACGATGCTTTGTGCGATGGATTCATCCACAGAATTCATGATTCACGTATGTACTAGCATGTTGTAGTTATTCCAAGCTTTGAAACTCGGATCAAACTCTCTAGGAACTAGAATTTAGTCGTCAACGGAGTCAAACTTATTCTTTCCACCAAGTGCACGTCGCATGGATCTCGCCCATGCATGATAATTGGAATAATTATAACTAGTTTAACAGATACAGATGAAGGTCCATCAGAAGGATGAATGTAATACACATTTCTAGGTTGTTGCGATGGATATGCAATCGGAGCACCGACGGCATTGACGCCACCATGAACCATAATGAAGAAATGATGCGTAGCAAAGCTCAAAAGAGCTCGATACCATTTGGAGTTTGTGCTAAACATGATTAAGATGAATGTATGATTAAGGTGAATGTAAAACAGTTAGAAAAGAGAGAGAAGAAGGGATTGAAATCATTCATCACGGCAAGTTAGTTACATTGTGTTTATATAGAGAATCATCATGTAACAACCTCTAACTGAAACATAACTAACTTATGCATGGATATGCTTTTCTATGATGTTATACTAAACTAACATGATCCACCATTGGAGTGCATGAGTTCAACGAAATTATAATGTATTGCATGCTTAGCTAGCCATACAAGTTACTACTATAATAATGCTTTAACAAGTTCGAACTCAAATCTCTACCATTGAATGTTCTTATGCAACTAGTAGCTATTATGGATGTTCAAAATCGAACCGACCCAATAGAAAATTGTAAAAACAAACCAAAACTGCAAAAAACTGCATTTAGTTTAAATTTGTTTGGTCATTTTCCAACAAAACCGCGTGATTCGGTTTGGTTTGTGGTTTGCGTTTTACAAACCAAACACGTTATGTTACAAAATCTTGCTGACCAATATATATTTCCTTAATTCTTTAGAAAAATCAACAAATATTACGTGTATATTTAATCATATTCTTTGTATTTAAAAATATTATTTATTTATAAATACTATTTTGACAAAAAGATATTTTATCGTATTCTTGGTATGATATTTATTTAAGAATGCTATTTCATATATATCATTCTTTAGACCTAAGATTAAATTATAAGACACAATTTTATGTATTAAATTATAAATTTATTTTAACAATTATAAACTTTCTATGGTAATGTATGAACAATTAAACACAAAATTTAATTTTCTCTATATATGTATATGTGTATGTATGGTTTAATAATATTTACAAAAAAAAAAGACTGAACCAACTGAACCAAATTAAATCGTGCGTTTTTTTTCTTTTGCGATTCAAATAATTTTTGAAAATTTCTTTACCCACCTCCCTATGGGGGTCACCCCCAGCGAAAAACCAAAACTGCCCCTGCTTCGGAGATTCATCTCCGAAGTTATTTTTTTTTTTGAATTTTTTAACTTCGGAAATGCATCTCCGAAAACACCATTTTTTTTGTGTTTTCGGAGATGCATCTCCGAAGTTAAAAAAATTCAAAAACGTGAATATTTTCGGAGGTTCATTTCCGAAACTATTCCTGCATATACAAATTTCCCTCCTTCACTATTTCATCATTTTTCTCCAAAACTTCTCAAACCCCTCTCCAAAATCCAATCAATCTCCATCCATTTTTCGCCCTAATGTCAATTCCATTTGTTCAATTTACACAAAATACTAAGCAATCAACAAAATGCAAAATTTATGTCTGTTTCTGCATAATTCGGAAATGAACTTCCGAAATATACTAGCCTGACTCCAATTTTCGGAAGTTCATTTCCGAAAAGTCCCCTGAGGCAGGATAAGGTTTGTTGGGCCATCATTGCTCCAATAAGTCTATAAATACAACACACTCTTCTTCATTCTCTTCACACCATAAAACTCAAATGACACAAACCTACCCCCACCTAGCATTCGTCTACTTCCCCACCGGCTACCCGATGCCGTTCCAATTTCGCTTCTCGCGCGACACGCCGTTTGCGGAGTTGATAACGTCGCTCAACACGCTTTTGCGCTATCCCGAGAATCGAAAGGTTGTCAAGCTCGAGTACCGCTCGCCATCGCTTAACGACGAGGGAGGCATTAAGTTCACACCTTTTGAGATCAAGAACGACGAAGATTTAGCGGTTTTGTGGACAACGTTCGACCGATTTTCTTCTAAAGGCCCGATCGAGTTGGACGCGAAACTTCAAAGATCGGCGGACGACGTTATCAAAATGTTGACTCATCCCCACCTACCCGTGTTCAACAATATGTAACTTTAATTTTCAGTAATATTATCGTTGTAATCTTCACCCGATTAAATAAAGCGAATCGTTGTTGTTTTTCATTTTTCTTCTGTCCAGACATAAATTCGGAGGTTCATTTCTGAATTCCCTCAAGGGGGGTGCGTTCGGAGATGAACTTCCGAAAACACCACATTTTCTGAAAAGTAACTTTATTTCGGAGATGCATCTCCGAAATCAATATTTTATATTAAAAAAAACACGTTTTCGGAGATACATTTCCGAAAACACATTTTTTTACAAAAAAAGTACCTTTTCGGAAATGAACTTCCGAAACAAGGGGCAGTGTGGTAAATTCACCAGAGATGGGCAAGAAGGTTAGGAGGTGGGTGAAATTTTTTTCTAATTTTTAACATTAAAACCGCTCAAACCGCACCGCAAACACTCTAACTATCAAGTAAACTTATTTAACAAGACTAATTAATCATTATTTTAGTTAAGGTTCAATCGATTCATCATTAAGTTCACTTATTAAAAAAGTCATGTTTCAAAATGATACGTAACTTTTATTTTATTATTTAAAAAATCATCGTGTAAAATTATGATCATAAAATGTTGATCAAACTGATACGTAACTTTAATTCTACTATTTGAAAAACCATCATGTAAAATGTTGATCGTAAAGTTATTATTATTGCATGTTAATGTCTCTATTGGTGACTCGAAGTTAGGAATCTAACGTGATACCTTTTGGAATAAGGGCAAAACTCGACAATTCGCCAATTTATATATATTTTCGTATAAGTTACGGTAACTTTGCCTTGAAACACAACAATATAAGAACATGTAAAACAATGGTAGTATTTATTTATCCGGTTCCTATTAAAATATTACAAAATATAAATAAAATAATATACTTATATATCTTTTGCATATAAATTAATAAATTTTAATTTCATAACAACAAATAAGTTTTTTTATGAAATTATATTTATAAATATATTAAGTATCACATAATATCATATTTCATATTTAATTATCATTTTAATTATCTTTTTAACTTATTTAAATATATCGTATATCATTTTTAAATTGATGAAGTATTTATTTTTTTAATGATGTGTCATTTTTAGACAGTGTGATAATACATGAATTTTTTTGTAATATAATATGTTAATAGAGTAATGATATTCATACACTACTTTCTACACTAAATACTTACACCCAACACTATTTACCGTATTTATACGGTGAATAGTATTTTTTAAATAAAAAAATATATTTTATGAAGAGTAAAATATTATTATAATAATAAATAATTTTCTATTTTTTTAAATTTGTGTCATTAACCAACTTTATAATTTCATTAACCAACAATTTACATTGCATTAACCAAATTTGGTGACTACTGTAAAGTACTGTTCATGGGTGTGAGAATAACATTATTCAAATTTGGTTAATGCAGTGTAAAAATTTGGTTAATACAATGATGAAGTTGGTTAATGCAACATCCAGGTATTAAAAATAATTTTTAGCAATCACCAAACTTGGTTAATACATTGTAAAAACTTGGTTAATACAGTAATGAAGTTGGTTAATGCAAAATACAGGTATTAAAAATAATTTTTACCAGTCATCAAACTTGGTTAATACAGTGTAAAAATTTGGTTAATGCAATATTGAAGTTGGTTAATGCACGTTTGTACATGAACAGTGTCGTCGGTAATTTTAAAAATAAAAAATATTTTTTATAAATATTATTATTTTATTTTAAAAACACTGTTCACCGTATAAATACGGTGAACAGTGTTTGGTGTAAGTATTGGGTGTAGGAATTGGGTGTAAGAGTAGCATTACTCATGTTAATAAGAAGGATATATTTACTACAAGAAAAAGTTATTATAACTTACTCCATATCTTGACCATTTATTAATTTCAATCTAATAGTTAAAAATAATAAGTAATAATTTTCTCTCTTCACATTTAATTATTTATTGTTTTTAATCATTAGATTGAAAATAATAAATGGTCAAGATGTGTAGTAAGTTATAATAACTTTCTCTTAGAGTAAATATATATAGGAAACGTATTTAGTGAGAAAGGTTAATCTTATATGAGATAACGACCGTTTGATTAAAATAAATAGTTGAGATTTAATATTTCGTTTAAATTATTCACGTGATCCTCTTTTTTCTCAATTATTTTCAGTTGAGAAAAAATAAGATCATGTGACGATATATATATATATATATATATATATATATATATATATATATATATATATATATATATATATATATATATATATATATATATATATATATATATATATATATATATATATATATATAATTTATTATATATATATATATATATATATATATATATATATATATATATATATATATAATAAATTATATATATATATATATATATATATATATATATATATATATATATATATATATATATATATATATATATATATTATAAAATGTTTAAATGAATACAGACACTTGCTCTAGTTTTAAATATATACTAACCTTTTTTAGAGATAATAAATTTCACAAAAAATTTGTGTATATTTTAAAGGGTTAAATATGTTTTTAGTCCCTATAAATATGTGACCCTGCATTTTTAATCACTATAAAATTTTCTTCAAAGAATGGTCCTTCTAAAATTTTTATGCATGCAATTTTAGTCTCTGTTATTTTCTAAAATTTTAAAAACTGTTTAATTATCCTTTAATTTTTAAATTTTTGAATAATTTTTTATATATATGTTTAGAATACTGTAAAATATTTATGAAAATTTCTTTGGCTACCTCTCAATCTTCTAGTCCACCTCTGGTGAAAAACCCAAACTACCCCTGAGTTCGGAAATGCATTTCTGAAATGCAAGAAAAAGGTGGTTTCGGAGATGCATCTCCGAAAGCGCCATTTTTTTTGAAAAAATTGTCTTATTTCAGAAGTTCATTTCCGAAAACAGCATTTCAGAAGTTCATTTCCGAAATAGTGCGCGTTTTGCAGATTAAGCAAAACAGCCCCCTCTCCCAATTCATTTACCCTAAATCAACTTAATACTCAACCCCAAAGAGATTTTTCTGCAAACCACTTCCAAGGCTACATTATATTCCACATCTAGTTGCTCTACTACATTCAAAAGCCCTCCAATCTATTCAATCGGTAAGCATATTGATTTTAAGATCTATGAATAAAAATTATATTAGGGTGTTTACAAATAGCAAAAAACGTATTAGGTTAGGTTTGTACTGATATTTAGGATGTTTAGAATGTGTAAACATAGGTTTGAAGTTTGTGGGGTCTGCCATGGAAGTTGCAGAAAAGTTCTGCGCAGGGGTGTTTCGGAAGTTCATTTCCGAAAACACCTTCATTCCCAGTTTCGGAAATGAACTTCCGAATTGTATCAGAAGTGCAATTTTTTTAGTTTTTTCTGTTGTCTCGCATATTAATCGATTTCAATTGTTTACAGGAACATGTCTGGCAACCAACCAGCACGCATAAGACAGGGTAGAGAGACCCAGACTACGTCGGCTAGACGCGAGAGGGCGGCGACGCAGCTGGCGTCGACACAGGGACGGAGGCAGGGCCGGGGACGACGTGTGCGAGTTCCCGTGGAGATGGGCGAGGGTACCTCCTCATCTGGATCTAGGAGTAGGCTGGCTCGGGTATCTTCTTCCCGCCAGCGAGAGGAGGAGGAGGAGGAGGAGGAGGTGGCAGTGCCATACCACGAGGCGGAGGGGGTACCTGATGTTGACCCTCCACCCGGGGAGGAGGATGAGCAGGAGGAGGGCTACCCGGGAGGGCCCGGAGACACTTATGTGCTGATATTCTACTGCGATCACGTCGCTCGGCGGATTTGGGAGGGAGAGGTATTTTTTATAATTTGTCCGACTACATTATTTAACCGTTTATAATTTAGAATTTTATTCAATATTTTATTAACCGTCTATTTAACCGGTCTATGTAACATACTTTTATATTTGTTTTTTGGTAACAGGAGAGAGAGTCGTTGAAAATGGTGAACCATGCCCGAAAGATTTTTAGTCTGTTTAAACCGACTGCCGAGTGGTTTAACGACGCTGTGAGAAGTTCAGGGCTCAGTGGGCTCTGCATGACGGGGTACGCCACCATCAGCCACGGCATACAGGGGGCCTTTGTGGAGAGGTGGCACAGGGAGACGTCTTCTTTCCACTTGCCGGTTGGGGAGATGACGATCACCTTGCATGATGTGCAGTGTCTTCTCCACCTGCCGATCAGGGGGCCACTGTTGACCCACTCCCGGATCCAGAGGGTCGAAGCCACTGAGTGGATGGTGCTCTATTTGGGTATGGAGCCCGAAGTTGCTTACTTTGAGTGCGCCACAACATTTGGGCCTCATATCCGGTTCATCACACTGAGCCGCTACTTCGAGCACCACCTAGTGGTGGCGGCCGAGGCTGAGGCTGAGGGTGACGAGCTATTTACACATTATCATCGTGGCTGCGCTCTCCGGTGTTGATACATGCATGTGGTAGGCGCTGCGATCTTTGTCGACAAGAGTGCGAGGTACGTCGACATGACCTACCTCCGCTACTTCATGGACTTGACCACCGTTCACCAGTGGAACTGGGGGGCAGCTACTCTGGCATACCTATACCAGAAGCTGAATGAGGCCTCCAACTGGAGGATGAGGCAGTTGACCGGATCCTGCACACTACTTACGGTACGTTTCATTTTAATTGTTCCGTATTTATTTATGTTTCGTATTTACTTATGTTTCGTATTTATTTATGTTTCAGAGCTGGAGCATCTCTTACTTCTCCGGCATCCACGGCTTCCATATCGATCCTGCGTACGTTGACGCCATGCCCAGGGCCGCCAGATACGTTCTCTAGAGGGGGAACAATGCGGTGGGACCATACCGTGGGTACTTGGACCGCACGATGCACGATGACGTCACCTGGAGGCCGTTCAGCGACTACACTCAGATTGTCCCCTTTGACGACATATCTCTATATTCTGGCTGGTTGGCATGCGGGACTACCATCATGGTCCGGTATCTCCCTGAGCGGTGCATGCGGCAGTTCAGATTTGTGCAGATGATACCTAAGTCACCCTTTGAGGCTGCTCCCGACACAGTGACAAGAGTGCAGCTCACTGCCATGTTTGACGATTGGGAGCATCATGTGGTACCGGAGGAGTACCGTCGCATGCGGGTCACCCAGGACTGGCACTGTGTGGAGGGGTACGTCACATGGTTCTATCGGGTGTCACATCCTCTGCTGACACCCGACGCTCCCGGCGCTCCTAGGCCAGCACACGAGGAGATCCTAGAGAACCAGCAGGCCAAGGATGACCACGTCATTGATCTCCTGCCGATCTGCCAGCGGATAGAGATGCTTGGGCGGGACGCGTTGGATCGAGGTGTCGTTCATCAGGGCGGTCCAGAGGAAGTCGTCGTGATGGAGATGATCATCACTGATGCGGGCCGTGCGGCGGCATACAGGCGGCAGAGGAGGGCCCAGGGTGAGAGGGTTAGGCATACCCAGTAGTGGTCGGGTTTATTTTTTGTTTTGTTTTCGGATTGTATCATTCGTACACTATTATTATTTGGATTTGGATCGGATCGGTTTGTATATATCAGTTTTCTTATCATATTAGTATATTAGTATTTTCTGTTTATATATCGCTTATTTTATTTGCCGTCTTCCTTTAATTAAAAATACGAGACTGTTTCCAAAAACATAAAAAAAAACACAGTTTCTGCATAATTCGGAAGTTCATTTCCGAAACCCTCCAAAATCTGAAAAAAATGTGTTTTCGGAAGTGCATCTCCGAAAACACCCCCCATTTAGTTTTTTCGGAGATAAACTTCCGAAGTCTGAAAAAAAATTTTAAAAAAAATTACTTCGGAAGTTCATTTCCGAAGCAGTGGTAAACTGGGTTTTTCGCTGGGGGTGACCCCCATAGGGAGGTGGGTAAAGAAAAAATCATATTTATTTACCAACTTTTAGAATTTTTTAAAACGAGAAGAATTAAGTATGAATTTTTCAAATTTCAAAAAATAATGATAAAAGTAAAGAAAATTTCAACTTAGAAATTAGATTTTGAATTTCTTTTTTTTCCAGCAATTTTTTAAAACATTATGAATATGTCTGCAAAATAATCGTTCTAAAAGTACACATTGGTTTGACAGTAGGGAGTGAAACTAAGTGCATAATAATTTTATAAGAACCATTCATTGAAGGAAAATTTTATAGGGAATAAAAATACATGATCGCATATTTATAAGAACTAAAAACGTATTTAACCCTATTTTAAAATTAGATAGAATATCAGTGCCATTTTACTAAAGCTATTGAGCATGTGAATATAATTTTTCTTTTGCTAGACATTGTTGATAGGCAAAGTGTAAGTATTATAAGCTCCTTTAATTAGTACCGAGTTAGATTCTTATACATTAAAAAAAAGTATCTATGGTGCATACAATACAATCTTTCCGACATTTTTTTTTTTAAAACACCTATCCCCAAAAGTCTACTTCGGTGTGCTGGAAGTTGAATTTTAAGAGTTTATAAATATTTACTTTTTATTCACATGTTTTAAATGGTACACAACCTTGGCACAAGACCTCTATAAAAGTGTTAAATCTAATGTAATCATCAAACCAGTTAAACACAAAAAGCACATTATGAGTTCCAAAATACAAACACTTTTCCTTTTGTTAGTCTTAACAATATCCTCCTCATTCACTGTCAAAGCATCATCAAGTGATGATGCCGGCATTGCCATCTACTGGGGTCAAAACAATGGAGATGGCACACTGTCATCAACATGTGACACTGGTAACTTTGAGATTGTGATATTAGCTTTCCTCAATGTCTTTGGAGAAGGAAGACCTCCAAGTTGGAACTTCGCCGGTCATTGCGGTGACTGGAGCCCATGCACAAAACTCGAACCTGAAATAAAACACTGTCAACAGAAAGGTATCAAAGTTTTCCTTTCCATTGGAGGTGCTGCTGGAACTTACTCCCTTGGCTCACCAAATGATGCTAAAGATGTTAGTGATTATCTGTATACTAACTTCCTTAGTGGCCAATTTGGTCCACTTGGAAGTGTTACCTTAGATGGTATTGATTTTGATATTGAAGGAGGTACAAATCTATATTGGGATGACCTTGCTATAAATCTTGATAATCTAAGACAACAAAACAGGTATTTTTACTTGGCTGCTGCCCCACAATGTGTTATACCAGATCGCTACCTAGACAAAGCTATCAAAACTGGCTTGTTTGATTATATATTTGTTCAATTCTACAATAACCCTCCATGCCAATATGATATAATAAATTCTGATGCTACAAAGCTCTTGAAATCATGGAATGATTGGACATCGTTGGTTCTACCGAATAATACGGTTTTCATGGGATTACCAGCAGCACCTGAAGCAGCTCCTAGTGGTGGTTATATACCACCAGATGATCTCATTACTAAGGTTCTTCCTTTCATTAAACCTACTTCTAACTATGGAGGAGTTATGCTTTGGGATAGGAACCATGATGTTGGAAATAATTACAGCAATCAGATAAAGGATTATGTTAAAAAATCTGCTCTTCGATTTGTGACACAAGTTTCCGAAGCAATAGTCGGGTCTATCTCAGCGGCTTTGAACGCCTTGTTGCTGAATTAAAGTATGTATGAATGTATGTGTATAAGTGTCTTGAATAAGAGTGAAGTTTGAACCTCTACAGCCAGCTTTATGATGGTTGTATACCAGTAGATTAAGAAATAAAAATGATGATACTTATTATGGTAAGTATCTTTAGGCATGTCAACCATCTATCTATCTATCTAGTTACTCTTTGAGTTTCATGGTGTTACACCTAAGGGAACCAACGCATCTTATTCTATCTTATGCTAAATATGTATTAGATTTGGCTCTGACATTTGAATATTACACAGATATGTAATTCACAAAACAGAAATGCTATCAAAAGCAATTTAATTAAATTCAGCTTGCACACATTAAAAGATGGAACAAATATATATAAATAATCAATAAAATATTGAAATATGCGTATTTTAAGACCATCAGAAACCAAAATTGCAGAAAGTCGAAAAGATCGACAAAGGATGTGGGAGCCGCGAAGCTGCGGCGACGGCTCCTGTGCTCCAATTTGTAACGGCGACGAAGATCTGACAGAAAATTGTGGTGGGAGGATCGAATTTGGGTGACGGGCGGTCCTCGGACATTGAGTCCTATTGAGGCAATTTGGGGGTATCGGTCTTGATCGTTCGGTTCCTTGATGAGCCGTGTTTTGGGCGTGTGATGGATATTTCGGTTTCACCATATTAAATCTGTTTCTATGATTCTAATCTAAGAGTGTGTTTGGATGAGATAATTGGAAATTTTAAAGAAATTTAAAATTCAAAGCAATTCAAATGATTCAATTGAAATCCATTCATTTTTAAATTATTTTGTTTAGATGGAGTATTAAGATAATTCATTGTTAGATTTTTGGGTCATTTTTTATAAAATTTATTTTTTTGGAGCAAATTAAGAAATTGAAAAGTAGGGACCAAATTGTAATTTTTGAAAATTTGAAGGACCAAATTGCAAAATTTAAAAATTATTAAGGACCAATTTGTAATTTTTTAAAATTTTTTGGAGTCAATTTTGTAATATGGAAAATATGAGGACCAATTTGTGAAATTTGAAGAAATAATAGTAACAAATACATTCTATAGAGTATGAGAGGAATTTCAAATTCTTTGATTTTTGGTGTCATTTCAAAATGATTAAATTTAACTTAGATAAAATACTTCATAAATTTCCATCATTTTAACAATTCTTCATTTTTGGATCCAAACAATAAATTTTGTGCAAATCATTTTAAATTCCCTCAAAACATTACATTACCTCATTAAAATGCTTCATCCAAACAAATTCTAAAACAATCTTCATAATGCAATTTGACTCTCATGGAATAGGATGGAATGGAGCGAAATGGAATTGAATAAGTTTATGTTCCATAGTTTGCATCGATTAAAACGGATGAAATGGAGTGCTATCGGATGGAATGCATTTTATCCCATTCTATCACTTTTCACCATTTTTTGTACCTCCAATTTGGATGGAATGAAAAAATTACTCTATTCCATCATGATGTATCCAAACAATGGAATGACGTATTTATTCTGTTCCACTCTATTCCGCTCTATTTCATTTCGCTCCTCTCTATTCCGCTCAGTTTTTTTTATTGAATCCAAACATAGCCAATCTTAGAGATACAATCCTAGAAATTTTTAAAATTATATTTTTGAAATTAAAAAAAAAAACTGTGAAGGTATCAAAAAAATTAAGAAAGACTTCTAAATTATTTAGACTTTGTGAAATTGAGAAACACGCGAATAGAAAATATAATTTGTTTATGAGAATTTGAGAAACTAAAGACAGTTTGATTAAGTTTAAAAATTGTTTTTTTGTTTTTAAAATTTTAAAAATGAAAAAAATTTGTTTGATAATGATGTTTTGTAACATAGTTTTTGAAAATTGTTTTCAATATTCTAGTTTCTAAAAGCAAAAACTTAAAACAGGCTAAACATGTTTCACATCTCAATTTTGAGTTTTTTTTCTTTCAAATAAACTAAGAAGATACTCGTGCTTCCGTACGGGTAAATCTATTCGATATTGAATAAATTTTATTAAGTACGTATAAATTTAAAATGTATAAATTTAAAATGAATGGTTTATTTATAAATGAAAAATGATTATATAAATTCAATTATATTAAATAATCATATAAAAAAAGAATATGTAAGATCAAGATAAAAAAATGAAATTTTAATATTTAAAAATAAAAATTGTCTCTCAATTAATAAGAATTGTTGATTAAAATGAAAAAGATATTGTGTCGATAATGATCCGTGAAATAAAAGATTTATTTGATGCGATATAAAATATATTTAAATACAAATGTAAAATGAATAATAATCATATATATTTAATTGTATTAAATAATCATAAAAAAATAATCGTCTTGATAGTGACCCGTCATAAAAATAAGAATATTATCTCTCAAATTAAAACAATAATTGATTAAAATAAAATAAATATTGGGTTGATAGTGACCCGTCAAATAACAAAATAGAAAAAACTAAATAGAACAAAATGTTTTGATTAAAATTAAAAAATAAATTATTTTTTAGGGATAATAACTAAATAGAAAAAAATTAAAATGAAAGTAAGAAAGTGTGGGAAAAAATGTGAGAGAAATTTGAAATTTTAATTAAAATAGAGAAAGTGTGTAATGATCGATTAAAATAAATTAAATATTGTTTTGATAGTGACCTGTGAGATAAATAAATATTTAATTTTATTAAAATTAAAAAATAGGTTATTAATATGTGATAATAAGTAAATGGAGAAAAATTAAAATGAAATTAAGAAAGTGTGGGAAAATAAAATGTGAAAGAAATTTGAAATTTGAAATAAGAGAGAAATGATGTGTGTTGGGGAGAAAAAGAATTGAGGTTGTCAAGTGTCCAATGATGATCGAAAGGTGAAGGTTTATTTAGCTAGTTACTAAAATATCCTAATGATAGTGTAAATTATTTTAGAAGAAAGGACATAATTGACAGTTTGGTCAATCTATTAGTATTAGTTTTATAATAGACTAGTAGAAGACTCGTCCGCACGGATACGTTCTGTAAGACCCGAAAAAGTACATTAACAATAATTAGAATTTGAGAATATTAAATAGTATTATGCTATTTTATTCTATCAATTTTTTATATAATTGTCTATAAATAACACAGTGTTATAGAGACCATGCCGAAGTGCTACCAAAACTCTATGAAAAATAGCATCATGTTCTTATAGTTTTAATTATCTATGCAAAATATTGTTATTGCGTCAAAATTTAAATAGGAGTTTTACAAACTGACCGGTTGAAGTGATTCGACACCGTGTGAATAATTTGCAGACAAAATATTTCGAGTTTTTACTTGTACCAGATTTTTTTATTAATCCATGTTGCGCATAGGTTGTGTTGGTAAGCTCGTTTTATTTTTCGACGACATTTACGGTCATAAACTTACCTGTCAAAGTCTGTTTAACTAGATATTTTTTTATTTAAGATTTTGATCATTTTCAGTCTGTTTTATTAAAGTATGTTCCGCATGGATCATTTTAATATATTTATTTTTATTTTTTAATAAAACACGCGTTCAATTGTTATTCGTTCCGGGTATTTTTGTGTGTGTATATCTCGGTTAACAATATGATATAATCTAAGTCTTTTCCTTACGTAGCATCATGGCATCACTTAAAAAAACTACTAAGCATCACTTTTGAAAGTGGTAACTAAAATATCTAGATATTTTTAGTTGTTTTATTACTATTATAATGTTTGTGAGTAGAGAGAATTAAGGGTTGAGATTTAATACACATGGATTTAGCATTTGATCAAATGGCCATAATACATTCACATTCTCTATTTAAGAAAACAATGATCAACACCTCTCACATTGTCTTTCTCCTCTTCTATGTTAACCGAACCTCCCTCCTCCACTCTTCATGTTTTTCTTCTTCTTGCATTTTACATATATACCTTGTGAGATTTGAATGATCTTTTAGAGAGTTTTAGTAGATCAATTTAAGAGATGATTAAAGAAAAGATTAAAGCTTGAGGTAACCAAATATTTTTCCTCTTTTATATTATCTTAGCTGGCCAATCTTGATGAGAGTTTTAAAAAGTTCCATAAAGAAATTACTAGTCATATATTTTGATGAAGATATTTTCTGCTTGTTACTTTAAAAATGTTGATTATGTTAATAACTTTTGTTGAAAAGAAAAGAGGAAATTAAACTTATTAGAATTGTACATATACACGTAACGACATATGTAAATAAATGATATTTAATACTCTTGCAATTTTAATTAACTAATCGTTGGATTGATTTTTTTTTGGAAAAGAAGGACTCACTGCTCTAGTTTTTGTTGAATTACTTTTATTAAATTGATTGAAAATAGTGAGTTTAATTTATAACTAAAATTTATACTTGTATGATCAAAAAGAACTAAGTTAATTCATTATCACTTAGTCCAATTTTATATAACTTATGTATAAGGATATCAAATCTGTTTTAATTTGAAACTTAAAAATAATTATTAATCTTTAGAATCAAATACTAAATATATTAATATTTTGGATCCGTTGGGTGATCATAATTTTGTTTTGTCTTTAAACTTGATTAAAGTTAAAATTGTATTGGGATGATTTAAATTCATTATTGTTTTAAAGATGGTAATATTATATTTTAAAGGATAATAACTTGTTTTTTTTATAAAAATGACTAGAGTTTATGTGTTGAGTTTTTTACAATTGAAATTTTTAGTATAAAAGGAATATAAATTTTTTTGTTTCGAAAGTTATGTGCTTTAAAGGTATAAATAATGATAATTTTGTATTAGTTTTCAATCAAATATTATTTAGCTATTTATATATTTATGGCTGTTAGACAATGATTTTATTCAAAGTATAATCAAACTATTTGATACAATGAATTGCTAAAAATAATAAATGAATTTAAATTAGTGAGTTATGAACTTCTTGCATTAATATTTAATTACTCTTTTAAGAGAAAAATCATTTTTTATTTTAAATGATATATTCTTTTTAATATAAAATGATTAGTTAGTAAAACGGTAATAAAAACCTAATTTTAATTGATTAGGTAAGTGGCCAAAATAGAGTCTTAATTATGGATGTAATTGGGTTAGGGTTAACTTAATTAAATTGTGTATTTTAAAAGGTTGAAAGTGTGAACTGGATAGACACCTCGTCGAGAGAGACATACCGTTCTCATGTAGCGTAAGTTGAATGTGTTTGACGCATGCTAAGGTAAGGGCACTTTCTAACGATATTATATATGATTGAATGCATATGTGCTGGTATGAATGATTGTATGCCCGGTTGGGGATGTGTGTTTATGCTGTGATGCTAAACTTGAGAATGTGTTTTCATATGATTTGTTGAAAATATATGAATTGACTTGTGGTTATGATTACATATGTGAAGATTATGTAAGTTCATATGATTTGTCGAATATATGAATTGACTATTGAGAAATGTTATGATGCATTTGCATATATGTGCTCATGCATATCATAGTTGCGTGTATGTCGAGAGGACTGCACCGAGTGAGGACTCTAGTAGATTGAGCCCACCTAATCCTGCGGGATTTTATTGAGTCAGTGTCAGTGGAGAATACTGCACCTTTAGTGGAAAGAGGCCACGACTCTCTGCGGAGAGGTAAAATTCCGGAATTCATGCATGTGAGGAACCCGACAGGCTGGGCGATCACAGGTGAGGAACCCGACTGGATGGGCGATCACCACTCATATAGGTCTGCATTTAGGATATGTGTGCATTGCTCTATGTGTGGAAATAAATGTTGAACTGGTTATTCATATCATGTTGTTATATCTGTCATGGTGGTTATATCTATCGTATGGTTATATCTCTCTTGTTGTTACACATATCATGTGGTTACATCCATCATGTTGTACTTGTATATGTCTATTCTTTCATGTATGCTATTTTTAGATCGTGACCCGTACTATTATTCTGTTGTGGCTAACGACCACCCAGGCTGTTAGCAATTGGGGATAGTTAAGGTATCCTGGTGTCGTGAAGACTTGCAAGATGTGAATGTCTTTGGCTAGGAGTTCAAGATCAGCTTAGGGTTTTGTTTCAGAGTGTTGTCTGTGTTTGTTTGGGAAGTTTGTTGTTAAAGCTGGATGCTTAATTTGTGTGTGTGGTTTTGACCTTTACTTGTTGTCAAATACTCTGTACGTAATTATATTCAAGTGGTCAAATATTTTATGACCTTGGGCATTGCGCTGGGCCTATTTATGGAAAAGACTTAGACCAAACAGCTCGTACTCTTTTATCATTTTTATTATTCCTAAAAGGACAGTGGTCCATATTTTGTAAGGCATTAATTTTGAAAAAAAAATACACTCGCGCTGTAAAAAATCGGGATGTTACATTGTGGTATCAGAGCTTTGGTCTAGATTTTCTTGGGGTTGTGTGTCATGTGTCCTAAGTTGATCAAGTGTCGGGTTTAGTAGGAGTAAATGTTCGGAGTCCTATGTGTTATATGTTATGTGATTTGTGTCTTGAGTCAAGCATGATATATGCTTAGGTAATCGATTATTTCTTAACTAAAGTTAATGTACCCTATAGTACTTCAGTAAGAATGATAGTTATAACCCTAGAGCATCAGTCGACTTTGGTCGATATGTGTCTCTAAATTCTTTGGAATTGTTGGTTTAGAAGGGACGAGATTGAATCAAGTAAAAATAAAAAGGTATTACTTTAGTAACTCTATATATTAGAAGTAGTGTTTATTCTTATCACTTAGAGATGTTGAGTAGGGACGAGTGGAAGTTGAGCTTAGAAAGGATTACAAGTAAGAACCTGGACTAAGGGACCTTTTGATAAAAATATTGGATGTTCATTTCGATAAGTTTGGAATGAGATAAGATGAAGGTTATTAAATATTTATTAGATGACATCTATTTGACAGTGAAGAGTAACTATGGATGTCAATTGGAAATAATTAGAATCCTCGGATAAAAATCGAGTGTCTTCTCTAGGAAGAAAATGGGTGTTGAGCGTTAAAAGTGATCAAACCAGGGAAGTTAGACAACAGTTATACTTTTGGAAGGTACCTGAAAGGTTAAAGTTAGTTTCTTATGTTAGATATGTAATTAAATGTATTAAGGAAGAATCATGTGATGATTAAAGGTAAGGTACAAAGTATTACCTGGATAAGTGATGATCTATACATAGTTTGGGAGATAGTGAGTAAAAAGGTTTATATGAGAAAAAGGTACAACTAACACCAAGATTTTAAGTGATCAGAAGAGTTGGAATGGGCAAGGGTTAAATTATTCAAGTCATGGACGACAATGTTTGGAGATTTACTAGGAATTTGGGGGAATAATTCTTTAGAGTGTTAGATCGCAGGAATTCTGTCGGTTGGTACCTTAGTAAAAGTTGGAAATGAATAAGAAAATGGATGAGTGAATAGACGTGCCAGGATTATTAGCAAGAACTTATGAGGGGAAAATTGGATTGTGTTATAAAAGAATATTAACACCTTTGGATAGTCACGATAATTAAAGATGTTATTTGCAATTGACATGATAAAGGTCACGATATGTTAGGGAAATAACTCTAGGCGGTTTGTTGCTGAAATTTTGAAGTTGTAAATTTTTAGATGATCCAAGAAGATCTAGTATAAGTATCTTTGGAGTTAAAATATCTAAAAGGTAATCATAAAGGAAGATGGAAGTTGTACACGACCAAGGAATGAGGAAGATAACTCACAATATTTATTTATATACAAGTTAATAACCACGTTGTTTAATTGGTTAAAGTTAAAAGGGATTTTAAGAAGGACTACCATGAGATACCTTAATAGAAAATGAGAAGGAGACCGAGCATTTCATCAAGGGTGTATGCTATAGATGATGAGGTCGCGTTCGGATTTAAAGAAATGATTTAAGAAGTGGTATAAGCGGAAGGAGACTAATCTCACAGTTGAAAATCTTATATCACAAGGATAATGAGTGATGTATTGGTGACTAGATAGAATTTTACATAAGATTCAGGATGGTAAAATTTGTAAGTAAAAAAAAAACATGTTGGAGAGTTTCACACGAGACTTTGGAAGTCGAGACGACGTTAATTATGATATGTCATTAATGGATAATTGAACAACAAAAGATGAGATGTTGAAACAATTAAGAGTGGTTAAGGTGACGAGCTCTTTTGAGGAAAATAAAATTTAATAGTAAGAGTAAAGAAACTCAAGAAAGTTTGGAAGAAGGGATAGGAAAACACGAAAGACGTAGTGTGCAAATAGTAGCCGCCAACGAAGAGGAACAGTTCATGTTAAAGCCTACAAGGATAAGCTAGGTAATAATTTAAAAATAAAGTAGTTGTGTTAGAGTGAAAGACAATAGTTTAAGACTGGTGTAAGCGGAATTTATGTCTTGTGGATGACATATTTTTTTCATGTTAAAGAAAATTTAGGGAGTTGCAATCACCAACCGGATGATGGGATGATATTATTAAGATTGTGATTAGGAATGAGATTCAAATGTGACATAGACAAATCACCATAACTATGAGATTAAAGGAAGAAAACTAAGGATTTATGGACGTTGTCAAAGTGATGAAGTTCTCTACGTAGAATATGACTTCACTTGGAGTTAAAAAAAATTAGATTGTACTCTTATTTATTAATGTCTACTATTTTAGAGGATACTCAATCGATGTTTCTTGCAAAGTGAGTGTAAATGAGACTAGGTATTGTGTTTTAGGCAATTGTGCCTCATCGAAGGAAATGAAGTAGAAGAAAATTGAGGAAACATTTAAGTAAACCTTGAATGGATTATTATAACCTGGTGTCTCGCGTAACTTTAAGAACAATTTACAAAGGACACTATTGTAATTAGGTAATGATGGTTTATTCCACCATCATGGTTGGCGCCTACCTATTGACAAATTAAAGAACTAATCACCCTTAATATCTTGTTGATAGTAGACGGGATCATGTTGAATGGAATAGATGACTCTTTCCTGCTTTGGTAATGTGTAAGTTAATTAGCATTTTATCATAAGGATAATCAGCCACCACTTAGTGTGAACCTAGTAGAATTAGTTATGACGTGGAGTCGAAAATGTGAATTTGAAAGTTTGAACATTTACCTAGGATCCTGGAGGACCTATCATTTGTGAATATATTCTGTTATGAATAATTTTGAGGGGTGATTTCATAGTGTAATATCTAGCCTTGTGTCTAGAGTCTGATTTAATGCGACTTTTCAGAGGATTGTGATATGTGCACGATCGTGCTAGTGATGATGTTAATAATAACTAGTTGAGTTGTTACTCTTGCCTCAAGTTTCGAGGACGAAACTTCTTTTAGGAGGGTTGTAATGTAAGACCCGAAAAAGTACATTAACAATAATTAGAATTTGAGAATATTAAATAGTATTATGCTATTTTATTCTATCAATTTTTTATATAATTGTCTATAAATAACACAGTGTTATAGAGACCATGCCGAAGTGCTACCAAAACTCTATGAAAAATAGCATCATGTTCTTATAGTTTTAATTATCTATGCAAAATATTGTTATTGCGTCAAAATTTAAATAGGAGTTTTACAAACTGACCGGTTGAAGTGATTCGACACCGTGTGAATAATTTGCAGACAAAATATTTCGAGTTTTTACTTGTACCAGATTTTTTTATTAATCCATGTTGCGCATAGGTTGTGTTGGTAAGCTCGTTTTATTTTTCGACGACATTTACGGTCATAAACTTACCTGTCAAAGTCTGTTTAACTAGATATTTTTTTATTTAAGATTTTGATCATTTTCAGTCTGTTTTATTAAAGTATGTTCCGCATGGATCATTTTAATATATTTATTTTTATTTTTTAATAAAACACGCGTTCAATTGTTATTCGTTCCGGGTATTTTTGTGTGTGTATATCTCGGTTAACAATATGATATAATCTAAGTCTTTTCCTTACGTAGCATCATGGCATCACTTAAAAAAACTACTAAGCATCACTTTTGAAAGTGGTAACTAAAATATCTAGATATTTTTAGTTGTTTTATTACTATTATAATGTTTGTGAGTAGAGAGAATTAAGGGTTGAGATTTAATACACATGGATTTAGCATTTGATCAAATGGCCATAATACATTCACATTCTCTATTTAAGAAAACAATGATCAACACCTCTCACATTGTCTTTCTCCTCTTCTATGTTAACCGAACCTCCCTCCTCCACTCTTCATGTTTTTCTTCTTCTTGCATTTTACATATATACCTTGTGAGATTTGAATGATCTTTTAGAGAGTTTTAGTAGATCAATTTAAGAGATGATTAAAGAAAAGATTAAAGCTTGAGGTAACCAAATATTTTTCCTCTTTTATATTATCTTAGCTGGCCAATCTTGATGAGAGTTTTAAAAAGTTCCATAAAGAAATTACTAGTCATATATTTTGATGAAGATATTTTCTGCTTGTTACTTTAAAAATGTTGATTATGTTAATAACTTTTGTTGAAAAGAAAAGAGGAAATTAAACTTATTAGAATTGTACATATACACGTAACGACATATGTAAATAAATGATATTTAATACTCTTGCAATTTTAATTAACTAATCGTTGGATTGATTTTTTTTTGGAAAAGAAGGACTCACTGCTCTAGTTTTTGTTGAATTACTTTTATTAAATTGATTGAAAATAGTGAGTTTAATTTATAACTAAAATTTATACTTGTATGATCAAAAAGAACTAAGTTAATTCATTATCACTTAGTCCAATTTTATATAACTTATGTATAAGGATATCAAATCTGTTTTAATTTGAAACTTAAAAATAATTATTAATCTTTAGAATCAAATACTAAATATATTAATATTTTGGATCCGTTGGGTGATCATAATTTTGTTTTGTCTTTAAACTTGATTAAAGTTAAAATTGTATTGGGATGATTTAAATTCATTATTGTTTTAAAGATGGTAATATTATATTTTAAAGGATAATAACTTGTTTTTTTTATAAAAATGACTAGAGTTTATGTGTTGAGTTTTTTACAATTGAAATTTTTAGTATAAAAGGAATATAAATTTTTTTGTTTCGAAAGTTATGTGCTTTAAAGGTATAAATAATGATAATTTTGTATTAGTTTTCAATCAAATATTATTTAGCTATTTATATATTTATGGCTGTTAGACAATGATTTTATTCAAAGTATAATCAAACTATTTGATACAATGAATTGCTAAAAATAATAAATGAATTTAAATTAGTGAGTTATGAACTTCTTGCATTAATATTTAATTACTCTTTTAAGAGAAAAATCATTTTTTATTTTAAATGATATATTCTTTTTAATATAAAATGATTAGTTAGTAAAACGGTAATAAAAACCTAATTTTAATTGATTAGGTAAGTGGCCAAAATAGAGTCTTAATTATGGATGTAATTGGGTTAGGGTTAACTTAATTAAATTGTGTATTTTAAAAGGTTGAAAGTGTGAACTGGATAGACACCTCGTCGAGAGAGACATACCGTTCTCATGTAGCGTAAGTTGAATGTGTTTGACGCATGCTAAGGTAAGGGCACTTTCTAACGATATTATATATGATTGAATGCATATGTGCTGGTATGAATGATTGTATGCCCGGTTGGGGATGTGTGTTTATGCTGTGATGCTAAACTTGAGAATGTGTTTTCATATGATTTGTTGAAAATATATGAATTGACTTGTGGTTATGATTACATATGTGAAGATTATGTAAGTTCATATGATTTGTCGAATATATGAATTGACTATTGAGAAATGTTATGATGCATTTGCATATATGTGCTCATGCATATCATAGTTGCGTGTATGTCGAGAGGACTGCACCGAGTGAGGACTCTAGTAGATTGAGCCCACCTAATCCTGCGGGATTTTATTGAGTCAGTGTCAGTGGAGAATACTGCACCTTTAGTGGAAAGAGGCCACGACTCTCTGCGGAGAGGTAAAATTCCGGAATTCATGCATGTGAGGAACCCGACAGGCTGGGCGATCACAGGTGAGGAACCCGACTGGATGGGCGATCACCACTCATATAGGTCTGCATTTAGGATATGTGTGCATTGCTCTATGTGTGGAAATAAATGTTGAACTGGTTATTCATATCATGTTGTTATATCTGTCATGGTGGTTATATCTATCGTATGGTTATATCTCTCTTGTTGTTACACATATCATGTGGTTACATCCATCATGTTGTACTTGTATATGTCTATTCTTTCATGTATGCTATTTTTAGATCGTGACCCTCTACTATTATTCTGTTGTGGCTAACGACCACCCAGGCTGTTAGCAATTGGGGATAGTTAAGGTATCCTGGTGTCGTGAAGACTTGCAAGATGTGAATGTCTTTGGCTAGGAGTTCAAGATCAGCTTAGGGTTTTGTTTCAGAGTGTTGTCTGTGTTTGTTTGGGAAGTTTGTTGTTAAAGCTGGATGCTTAATTTGTGTGTGTGGTTTTGACCTTTACTTGTTGTCAAATACTCTGTACGCAATTATATTCAAGTGGTCAAATATTTTATGACCTTGGGCATTGCGCTGGGCCTATTTATGGAAAAGACTTAGACCAAACAGCTCGTACTCTGATTTATCATTTTTATTATTCCTAAAAGGACAGTGGTCCACATTTTGTAAGGCATTAATTTTGAAAAAAAAAATACACTCGCGCTGTAAAAAGTCGGGATGTTACACGTTCATTCATAGCTTAGATCATTCGATAAGGCTTGATTGTTGATAATATATTGTAAAATCATTAATAACTGCAAATATTTAAAAATAAATATGTAGATAATAACCAGCATAATAAATCCGATATGTTTAATCACTATAAATATTTAAAAATATCACTAATAACTATAAATATTTACAAATATTTTGTTAATTAAAAGAAAAAATATATTATGGTGATAGTGATCCCTAAAAATAGTGAGTTTCATTGAGAAAACTTGTAGGAGTTGATAAAATTTACAAATATCACTCTCATTGTTTTCCTAGAAATAAAGATTTTATCTCTCAAATAAAAATAATTGTTAATTAATATAATATAGGTATTACGTTGGTAGTGACTCGTAAAATGAAAAAAATTAACTGTCTCTATAGCTATTGAATATTATGCAATTTAATAAATTAAATTATTAATTTTATTAAATTAAGAAATAGATTAATTATTATTTTTATTTATTAATAAAAATAAATA
Source organism: Vicia villosa (assembly GCF_029867415.1). Classification (NCBI taxonomy): domain Eukaryota; kingdom Viridiplantae; phylum Streptophyta; class Magnoliopsida; order Fabales; family Fabaceae; genus Vicia; species Vicia villosa. The sequence continues at coordinate 105,514,272 of NC_081183.1, forward strand.
AAATTAATTAAATATATTGTAAAATCAAAATATTCAAACCCACGTTTATATAGTTATCATTAGTATTTTTTCCCTCCATTTCAATGCATAAATTGAATTACTAACAAACCTTTTAAAAGATATGGTTTTCCTCCATTTCAATGCATAGTTATGATATGGTTTTAGGTATCTGATCTGATGTCTAATTAGACCTCATGCTATGTGATTTATGTTTGATTGAATACTGTTTAGCTACTCATAACCATAACTATGGATGAAGCTGCACCTGGTCTCAAGACAATTTTTAGCTTCACTCTACCAGATCAAAAATCTGGCAAGGTAACTAGCATTATCCTTTGTTCTATTTTATAAGGTATTTTCCTCACTCTTTAATACAAGATGAGAGAGAAAGCAGTGGTCTCTCTCCCTTCTCTCTAAGCCATTTTTGGTTCTTCTTCTTCTCTTGAATTCCATGGAGTGGCAGCGAGTTCATAAGAGAGGTTTCAGGAATGCAACACCAAGGTGGGATTGTTTCCCATTCGGAGGGAGGCAGGCGGGTATTGGAGAGAAGATTTCATCTTTCTATTTTTCTGAATTTCCTGATAGTTGCAGGGAAGTGGATATATTCAAATTGTTTGTTTGTTTGAGAGAGAGGTTGTGGAGGTGGTGATACCTCCTAGGCGAAACAAATTCGGGAAGCGCTTTGGTATTGCAAGATTTAAGGAGGTGAAGGATGATAGGATTGTTAGAACAAGAATTGTTCTGATCAATTATCTTAGTTTTGATGATAACAATAATATGAATTTTGCTTAAGATAATATGGTACTCTAATCCAATGCAATTTCCTTTTCAGGAAATATATAAAGAGTATGCATAATTCAGCGCTCAGAAGCTTTGTCTCAAAGGGTTCAGCATGCAACATCAGAACATGGTCTGGCAAGACATCAGAAGATGGTCGAAGCAGAATCAGAACATGGGTCTATGGAAGCATCAGAAGAACAAGAGAACAGAAGCACTGAAGTTCTGATGGTATCACGCTCAGAAGCACTTCAAGGTCAGAAGATCAGAAGATGCTTTGCACCAAGCTGTTTGACTCTGATGATATTCAAACGTTGTATTCACAAACATCAGATCAGAAGAAAGTACAAGTGGCAAGCTACGCTGACTGACAAAAGGAACGTTAAAAGCTACTAAAGGCTACGTCAGTAGACACAGCGTGAACAAGGCTCGAGGTAGTTGACAAAAGCGTATAACATTAAATGCGATGCTGTACGGAACACGCAAAGCATTAAATGCACTCAACGGTCATCTTCTCCAACGCCTATAAATATGAAGTTCTGATGAGAAGCAAGGTTAACGATTCTGCACCAAAACAACTCATATTAAACTTGCTGAAACGCTGTTCAAATTCAAAGCTCAGAATCTTCATCTTCATCAAAGCTCACTACATTGCTGTTGTAATATATTAGTGAGATTAAGCTTAAACGTTAAGAGAAATATCACAGTTTGTGATTATAGCTTTTAAGAAGCATTTGTAATACTCTTAGAATTGATTACATTAAGTTGTAAGGAACTAGAGTGATCGTGTGGATCAGAATACTCTAGGAAGTCTTAGAGGTTATCTAAGCAGGTTGTAACTAGAGTGATCGTGTGGATCAGTATACTCTAGAAAAGTCTTAGAGGGTATCTAAGCAGTTGTTCCTGGAGTGATCAGTGTGTGATCAGAAGACTCTGGAAGACTTAGTTGCTGACTAAGTGGAGAACCATTGTAATCCGTGCGATTAGTGGATTAAATCCTCAGTTGAGGTAAATCATCTCTGCGGGGGTGGACTGGAGTAGTTTAGTTAACAACGAACCAGGATAAAAATAACTGTGCAATTTATTTTTATCTGTCAAGTTTTTTAAAGCTACACTTATTCAAACCCCCCCTTTCTAAGTGTTTTTCTATCCTTCAATTGGCATCAGAGCGCCGGTTCTAAGGTGCAAGCACTTAACCGTGTTTAGAAAAGATTCAGGAAGAGAAAAACGCTTCAGTAAAAGATGGTTGATGAAAGTGAAAAGTCTACACCTGCATCTACATTTGGCTCTGCTGAGCAATACAACGGTAACAATGGTTATACTAGACCGCCGGTATTTGATGGTGAAAACTTTGAATACTGGAAAGATAAACTGGAAAGTTACTTTCTTGGTCTAGATGGTGATCTATGGGATCTTCTGATGGATGGTTACAAACATCCAGTGAATGCCAGAGGCGTAAAGCTGACAAGGCAAGAAATGAATGATGATCAGAAAAAGCTTTTCAGGAATCATCATAAATGCAGAACTGTTTTGCTGAATGCTATCTCTCATGCTGAGTATGAGAAGATATCTAACAGGGAAACGGCCTATGACATATATGAGTCCTTGAAAATGACTCATGAAGGAAATGCTCAAGTCAAGGAGACTAAAGCTCTAGCTTTAATCCAGAAGTATGAAGCCTTCAAGATGGAGGATGATGAAGACATTGAAAAGATGTTTTCAAGATTTCAAACTCTTACTGCTGGATTGAGAGTTCTTGACAAGGGATACACCAAGGCTGATCACGTAAAGAAGATCATCAGAAGCTTACCCAGAAGACGGGGTCCTATGGTGACTGCATTCAAGATCGCAAAGAATCTGAATGAAGTTTCTCTGGAAGAGCTTATCAGTGCCTTGAGAAGTCATGAAATAGAGCTGGACGCAAATGAGCCTCAAAAGAAAGGTAAGTCTATTGCATTAAAATCCAATATCAAGAAATGCACTAACGCTTTTCAGGCTAGAGAAGAAGATCCTGAAGAATCAGAATCTGAAGAAGAAGATGAACTGTCCCTGATCTCCAGAAGGCTAAATCAACTCTGGAAGACCAAGCAAAGGAAGTTCAGAGGCTTCAGAAGTTCAAAGAAATTTGAACGTGGAGAATCTTCTGATGACAGAAGATTTGACAAGAAGAAGGTCATGTGCTATGAATGCAATGAGCCTGGACACTTCAAGAATGAATGTCCAAATCTTCAGAAGGAAAATCCCAAGAAGAAGTTTCATAAGAAGAAAGGCCTTATGGCAACCTGGGATGAGTCAGAAGATGATTCAGACTCTGAAGATGAGCAGGCTAACTGTGCGCTGATGGCGACAGAAGATGACGGATCAGAATCTACATCAGAATCAGATTCTGAAGAGGTATTTTCTGAACTTACTAGAGATGAGTTAGTTTCCGGTCTAACTGAACTTCTGGAACTCAAGTCTCAGATTAGTCTCAAATACAAAAAGCTGAAAAAGCTATTTGAATTTGAAACAAAGAAGCTTGAGTTGGAGAATTCTGAATTAAAAGAAAAACTTTTAAAATTATCCAATAATGTTGGATCTCCTTCTGATTCAGAAAAATCCACTCCTAGTCTAAACCATATTCTGAAAGAATATGATTTAAGTTTCAGGAAGTTCTTATCTAGAAGTATTGGCAGAAGTCAGCTAGCTTCTATGATATATGCTGTGTCTAGAAACAAAAGAGTCGGCATTGGTTTTAAGGGTGAAACCCCATACAAACTTGAACCTGTTGATGAAATGAAACTCACATACAAGCCATTGTATGATCAGTTCAAGTATGGCCACTCCCATGATATTAGGCACACTTCACATGCTCAAAGTTTTCACATAACACACACCAAAAGGCATGTGACACAACCTAGGAAATATCATGAAACTCACATTAAAAATTATCATGCTGTTCCTCCTTCTGCTTACAATGTTAAACCTAAGTTCAATCAGAACTTGAGGAGAACTAACAAGAAAGGACCCAAGAAAATGTGGGTACCAAAGAAAAAGACTATTTCTTTTGCAGATTCTCTTGGCGACAAAGAAGATAAAAATCAACATGTCATGTCACCTGGACTCAAGTTGGTCTCAACACTTGAAGGGAAGAAGGATTGTCTTCCAAGTTCTGGTACTTAAATCTGTTGAAGAATCTATCTTAAGAATTTCTGCAGATACAATTTTGTCGTATCAGAAGCTGCAAAGCAAAGAAGTGAACCTCCAGAAAGCTGTGTATATCAGAAGTAATGGATCAGAAGATCATTCAGATTTACATCAGCACTTCAGAAGGAGTGTTTCCTGAAGAGAAACTTGATCAGATCAGAAGCAGTGATCTGAATCTGAAGGCGTAAAGTCTATTCTGAAATTTACAGCTGTCATCTATTATCTGATGGTGAACACGTGTCTGTACGGTTTTGTACAAAGCGTGCAGTTGAAAAGACGCCGACCTAGGTAACTGTTTTAAATCATTTCATTTACCACGTTCTCTCTCCTTACGTCACTCATCATTTAATGAAATTGATTTCTTTTGATTCTGGAACTGTTCAGTTTATATTTCTTATTATTTTCCTTTTCAAATCCGTCTCTATATATTCTTTTCAAATCATATCTTACATTTTTTTCGCTCCCTTGACTCTCTCTCTCCTTGCATTCTCTCGTTTGAAAAGTTCTTAGCCGTGTTCTAAAAACCCTAATCGAAAACCCAGTTCGCTTTTCTTGTTCGTTTTTGTTCATTCTGCATCCATGGCTGCCTTCTCATCCCAAAATGCTGAGTCATCTGTTCCTCATCATCTCCAAGAAGAAACTTTGCAACTCACTCCTGTTGTTGCATGCTCCATTCCTAAAGATGAATTGGAAGTTCTGTGTGAACTCATGGTTGACTTTGACAACATTGAAGAAAACCAATTTCACCTTAAAGAAGACATCATCTTTCAAGGATGGACCTCGTTGTTTGCTGAGTTCGTTGGTCCAGTTTATCCGGATCTTGTCAAGGAGTTCTGGGCACATGCTGTGGTTGCTCCAAAATCTATACTTTCTTTCGTCCATGGAAAGTTTGTTGTTATTACTGAAAACATCCTAAGAATGATGTTTGATCTGAAAAACCCTGAAGGGGTTTTTGAGTTTGATCAAAGGGCAGATATGGGAGATGTTCTATCCACTCTCTATCCAAATGTCAAGAAAACAAAACACGTCAAGGATTTGAGAGATGTCTACAGAATCTGGACAAAGATCCTTCTTGGGTGTTTCTACCATAGGAAAGCAACACATGCCTCGGATTTCATCAGTAATGATCAAAGGTATATTCTTTATTGCATTGCCACTCAGAAGAAGGTTGATGCGATTTACATTATCTTCAACCATATGTGGAAAGCAGTAAAGGATTCCAGAAACGCTTTCAGAAAAGAAAATGGTGGAACAATCATTCCTTTTGGTAGAATTATTACAAACCTTCTGGTGCATTCCAAGATTGTTGAGAGTCTGGAGTCTGAAGGTATTATCAAAGACCTTGCTGTCACCTCTGGAGCCTGTCTGAATGCTTTTTCTTTAAAGAAGATGAAAATAATTAACACTATCCTCAAAGTTCCTCAACCTCTAGCTGGAACAAGAATCAGAAGAAAACCAGTACTAGCTGACTTTGAAACCTTCTTCAATAGTGAGGTACCTGAAGTCAGAACTAAGTATCTGAAGTCACAAAAAGAGGATAAGAGTCTTAAAGATCAAGACAAAGGTGCTCCTATTAAAGTGAATCGTAAGAAGGAAGAAAGGACCAAAAGAAAGTTTGATCATCCTGCTGCTACCACCAATAAAGAAGTAGTCCCAGAAGAAGTCATTGCAAAGGTTGCTAAGGCTGTCTCTGCTGATTTTGAGAAGAAAAAGAAGGAAGCTGAGAAAAAGAAGAAGAAGTCAAATAACAATGCTGAGATTGTTGAAGTTGTTGAGAAGAAGAAAATCAGAAAAAGAAAGATGATTCTTCAAGAATCTGATGAAGAAAATATCTCTCAAGAGGCTGAGAATCAACCAGAAGTTCTGGCATATGTCAGAAGGAAAGAAATCGCTAGCGGCAAAACAAAGATTATTGAAGAGCCGAAGAGTAAGAAGCAGAAGAAGACTGAGGATGTGGCCAAAGCTTTTCTGAGAGGTTCCAAAGGTATATGCATTTCTGAACCTGATTCTGTTCCTGCTGCACCAATAGAGGTTGTCCCTACACCTGAACCAGAAAAAGCCACATCAGAATCACCTGTCTTTGTCCATGTTCTTACACCTCCATCTTCTCCTATAACCATTCCTTCCTCTCCACCTACCATAAATCCTGTTCTGGATATACCACCCCTTCAAACTCTCTTTCCATCTCAACCTTCTCTCAATGCCTCTCTTGAACATACTCCCTCCACCTCTCAAAACAATCTTTGTGATTCTCCTCTTCCAACCTCTGCATCACATGAGCAGCTGCTCCGTGATTGCAACTACACTCCCAAGCCTCGTCCTGAAGCTGAAGTGGTAGTGTTAGATTCTGATACTGAAGCAGAATCTTCTTATAGGTTGGATAGAGAACCTCATCCGTACTTCACTTCCAACCCTGCCTTTTCAAAAACCCAAATAAAATTCCGCCCTGTATATCCTATTGGTGTAGTTTTTGAAAACATAAAGAGGAATCTCAGAAGTACCTTTGATACTCTCAGAATTGCTGAAAGTTCTGGATTGAATGATGTTGCTATGCGGAACTTCTGGAGGATCTTTCGCAGAGAATCAGATGCTCTGTTTTTAGAACTTCAGGAAGCCTGTGTAGCTGCTGCCCCACGGCCTCGTGGAATTCTGAGGAATTATGAAGACTTCTGGTTTGCTAGTCTCAAAGGAAGACATCTGTTGGAAGAGAAGCCCTTCTTGGATGAGATGGAACAATTAAGATTGGCTGCTGAAATGGAAGCAAATCCATGCAGGGATATTGTTATCTTTGTTCCTGATTATCCTGTTCTGCTAGGAGACTTCAAGACTCTCTTTGACTATCTGAGGGAAAACCCGTCTGAGAAAGACCCAAGCTTGGTCATTCCAGAAGTTGTTGACCCACCAGAAGTTGAAGTTCCTTCTGCTCCCAGGAATCTAGCTGCCATTCTTCAGGCACTTGAGAATGGAAACTCGGAAATTCCTGCTGCAGAATATGGAGATGCTTCTATGCAAGAAGCAGATGCTGAAGATCGTGTTGCTAAATCTGTTCCTGTTGAGGAAATCCCTGCAAATGATCTATCTATGGAAGCTGCAGATCAACATGTCATCCCTGTGGATAGAAGCGCTGAAGCTTCTTCTGATGAATCTTCTCGTCTTGCAAGGACTCTGGAAGAAATTCAGAAGAGACAGGATGAGCAAAGCTCACTCAATGCTGAGTATAGCGCTTTCATGGTGAGGCAAGAAGGACACAACAATAAGGTTCAAGAGATGCTGACCAAGATCTTGTCAAGACTAGGGCCATCTTAGATTGAGTCTGTGTTGTTTCTTTCTTTTCGTTGCATCTGTCTTTGTGCATCTGATCTTTCTTATCTTCATGTACTTCTGTACCTGCTGTTCGAACTTCAATGAAATCATCTTCTTCCTCCGTGTGTTTCGTTTTGTTTGTCTCTGAATCTTTTTTGCTTTTTGATGATATGACAAAAAGGGGGAGAAGATAAATGATAAATGATTTGATTAACCTATCAGTTGCTGGGTAAAGCTCCCACACATTCACTAACAAGAACTGCAAGTTCTATATGGTTTAAGTGTTTTGCAGGCATAAAGGAGTGAAGAAAATCTTCAAAGCAAACACAAGAAGCAAAACCATAAGAAGTGTTATTCTGTAAAAAGAATAAGCTCATGGAAACTGAAGCAAGCTGAGTGCTGTCAAGCTTCAGAAATCAGAAGCACTGAAAATAGAATTTAATCCATATCTGTCTATTTGCTTTGACAAAATTCTATTTGCTCTGACACATTGTTTTAGCCTATATGGCTCTGATACATATCATGTGTTCAAATATACATTTTATGTTCTAACTCGTTCATGCTGACTTTTGTCGTTTAGTTTTTGTTCTGTAACATTTCAGGATGTAGAGATGCTCTGATGATGCTCTGGTACATTCAACAATGTTCTGATACAAATCTAGCATGAAGTGATGTTGGTAGAAATTCAAGCTCTGAAGCTATCCGAGGGAAGCAGAAATCAGAAGCTGTGAATGTTCTAAAGATCCAGAAAACTCAAGTTCTGAAGCTGTCCTGAATGGAAGCAGAAATCAGAAGCTGTGAATGTTCAGAAGATCAAAGAAATTCTAGTTCTGAAGCTGTCCTAGATGAAAGCAGGAATCAGAAGCTGTGAGTGTTCTAGGGATCTAAAGAAATTCTAGTTCTGAAGCTGTCCAATGGAAGCAGAAGTCAGAAGCTATGAATTCTCTGAAGACAGAAGCTTATATGATCGTCTCTACCGAAATAATCAGGGAAGTCTTTTATTAAAGTTCTTCGAGTATTTATTTCAGGGGGAGATTATTTATCTCAGGGGGAGATTGTTAATCTCAGGGGGAGACATATTCATATGCTTATGCTATAGCTGTGTAATTTGTCTTTTGCCGTCTGTTCTTTCTGATCGCAAATTCATATCATTTATATATGTTTTTGTCATCATCAAAAAGGGGGAGATTGTTAGAACAAGAATTGTTCTGATCAATTATCTTAGTTTTGATGATAACAATAATATGAATTTTGCTTAAGATAATATGGTACTCTAATCCAATGCAATTTCCTTTTCAGGAAATATATAAAGAGTATGCATAATTCAGCGCTCAGAAGCTTTGTCTCAAAGGGTTCAGCATGCAACATCAGAACATGGTCTGGCAAGACATCAGAAGATGGTCGAAGCAGAATCAGAACATGGGTCTATGGAAGCATCAGAAGAACAAGAGAACAGAAGCACTGAAGTTCTGATGGTATCACGCTCAGAAGCACTTCAAGGTCAGAAGATCAGAAGATGCTTTGCACCAAGCTGTTTGACTCTGATGATATTCAAACGTTGTATTCACAAACATCAGATCAGAAGAAAGTACAAGTGGCAAGCTACGCTGACTGACAAAAGGAACGTTAAAAGCTACTAAAGGCTACGTCAGTAGACACAGCGTGAACAAGGCTCGAGGTAGTTGACAAAAGCGTATAACATTAAATGCGATGCTGTACGGAACACGCAAAGCATTAAATGCACTCAACGGTCATCTTCTCCAACGCCTATAAATATGAAGTTCTGATGAGAAGCAAGGTTAACGATTCTGCACCAAAACAACTCATATTAAACTTGCTGAAACGCTGTTCAAATTCAAAGCTCAGAATCTTCATCTTCATCAAAGCTCACTACATTGCTGTTGTAATATATTAGTGAGATTAAGCTTAAACGTTAAGAGAAATATCACAGTTTGTGATTATAGCTTTTAAGAAGCATTTGTAATACTCTTAGAATTGATTACATTAAGTTGTAAGGAACTAGAGTGATCGTGTGGATCAGAATACTCTAGGAAGTCTTAGAGGTTATCTAAGCAGGTTGTAACTAGAGTGATCGTGTGGATCAGTATACTCTAGAAAAGTCTTAGAGGGTATCTAAGCAGTTGTTCCTGGAGTGATCAGTGTGTGATCAGAAGACTCTGGAAGACTTAGTTGCTGACTAAGTGGAGAACCATTGTAATCCGTGCGATTAGTGGATTAAATCCTCAGTTGAGGTAAATCATCTCTGCGGGGGTGGACTAGAGTAGTTTAGTTAACAACGAACCAGGATAAAAATAACTGTGCAATTTATTTTTATCTGTCAAGTTTTTTTAAAGCTACACTTATTCAAACCCCCCCTTTCTAAGTGTTTTTCTATCCTTCAAGGATGACAGCGGTGAGGCTTGATAACATTTTGATAGATGGGAAAAATTCATGCTAATCAACCTAAATTAAATAGGAGTGGATGGCAAGGGAGAGTAGGTGAGCTGCAGAATCGCGATGAAGGGCGTAGGGTGGTGGTTTCGACTTATACTAATAGATTGGTTGAGAGTTCCAAATCTTTTGTTGATGTTGTTCATGGGGGAGTAAAGAAGAAAGATTCCCAGGATACGTCTTCTTCCTTTAGTTATTTATCAGGCTTAGTGTTAAGGGACAGGTGGAAGAAGTCATTTATTGGGGAGGTATTGTTTCCGGGAGAGTCGTACAACATCCAAACACACTTAGAAATCGAAGGTTATTTCTCAATCAAAGTCCATCTAATGTGGGCGAATCTTTGCTTGCTTGAGGAAATAGAGGAAGGGATCATTCAAGAGTTGATAGATGAAGGTAGATGGTGATGGCAACAATGGTTCAAATCAATAAGACCGTGGCAGGAAAATGAAGTTGATTCGGAGAGGGTGGTTTGGGTTAGAGTCTATGGTGTTCCTTGTCATGCTTAGAGTACAGATTTCTTCGAAATTTTAGCCAACCAAATTGGAACTTACATTTATGTGGACGAGAACACTGTGTCTGGATGCAACATGGATATAGCAAGGCTTATGATTAGGGTTCCATCCAATTTTTTTCTCACTAAAGTCTTGAAGGTTTCAATTGATGGGGCTTTATTCACTTTGATTCTCCAGGAAGATTCTTATGGGCCGGTTAGAATTATTGCTCAGAAGTCCTCTGAGAAGGCTTTGGATTCAAACTCATCCTCAAGTTTTGAGGATTCTTCTAAATATGATAAACATGAAGCTGGAGATGAGGATTTAGATGCATCGGTTGGTCCATCGGATAATGAAGCAGAGGATGTTCTTAGAAGATATGAGGAGGACAAGCAGAAGCAGGAAGATGGCATTGCACACGTTATGCACGGGTTCAAAGGTGAATGTTCAGAAAATTCAGAATGTTCATAAAACTTTTTGGGGGTAGGGTCAAACCACAGCGAGGCGGATGTGACTTTTGATAAAGCTTTACATCCAGTTTTGGAGATTAAAAAGAAGGCACTGGTTAAAAACCATCAGTCCATTGAAATATCTTCTGAACATACCTTTTCAGATCTTCATCCTTCCATTGGTGCAAACTTGGTACAACATGTTCCTGATAGCACGACTCCTTTACCTAATCCTTCTTTGTCAAAAAAAACTCTGGGGCGGCGGAAGTATTGAGCAAGGTTAGGAAAAAGAAGTCAATAAGCATTAAACATTATGTTGAAGTGGGTGGGCCCAAATTAAAATTCCCACCTAGGCCCAGTAGGAAAATAAAAAAGAGTTTTAAACATTTAAAGATGGGCCAGTCAAATGAGATAGAAGTCCCGACTCAGTATTTACCTTTGAACAAGCGTACCACAACACATCATTCTTCTCCTTCTTCATCGGCTAACATAATCGGCTCTAGTGTTCAACCTGATGGTATCCATCTTGATAATTTTGATATAGTTAGGTGCAACATTAGAACATTATCTAATTTTGGACCTGATTGTGATATTAAATTGTGTGATGCTTTGGCTAAGATTGGAGTGGTGTCGGGATGCTTCAGGAGGGATGTTTAGAAGAAAATTTCAGAAATACAGTCAGTGGAAGCAAAGAAAACGGAAGGAAGGAATGCGCAATTAAACTGTTTTAAATGATTGTTGGGAGTTTAAACATTAGGGGAGGTGGCAGCCTTGTTAAAAGGAAGAGGATCAGGAGTATAATTAGCAAAGGCAGGCCAGATTTTTTTCTTATCCAAGAAACTAAATTGAAGGAAGTTTCTGATTCTTTAGCTAGGAGCTTGTGGAGATGAGATGATATGGACTATTCTTTTTCTGCCTCTGACGGATCTGCAAGAGGTTTACTATCTATTTGAAGAACACACACAATTACTATTCTAGCTAGATTTCATGGCTCAGGTTATCTTGGATCGAAAGTGTCTTGGAAAGGAGGTATCTTTTACATTGTTAATGTGTATTCCCCTTTTTCTTTGCCTTTAAAACGTCAATTATGGTCTCGGTTGTTAGAATTGAAAAATAATTATCAAGACAGGGAGTGGATTTTTGGAGGAGACTTTAATGGGGTAAAGAATCAGAGAGAAAGAGTGGGTCAATCTTTGAAAAGTAGTAACGTGGAATGGAGGGAGTTCTCGAATTTCATTGATGATAGTGGTTTAATGGACGTTTCTTGTAAAGTAAAGAAGTTTAGTTGGTTTAGTGGGGATGGAAAATCAAAGAGTAGGATTGATAGATTTCTTGTCTCCGATAATATCATTTTGTCGTGGGGGATTGTAGGTCAATTGATAGGAAGTAGGGATGTTTCCGATCATTGTCTGATTTGGTTGTTGGTCGATAAAGAAGATTGGGAGATTGTATCATGAAAGTAGAGTAGTAATTCCCAAGAACTCACTTAGGGTGGCTTGGATTATGAATGAATTCCATGATACAGCTGTAGGGGGCACTCATGGTATCTAAGGACCTACAAAAGAATTGGTAGTGTGGTTTATTGGGAAGGGATGAGAAAGCAAATTCAAGCTTATGTGCAAGCTTGTGAAGTATGCCAAAGAAATAAATATCAAACTTTGACACCTGGAGGGATGCTACAACCTTTGCAAGCACCCACTCAAATTTGGAGTGACATCTCCATGGACTTAATTGGAGGTTTGCCTAAAGTCCAAGGTATAGATACAATGATGGAGGTGGTGGACAGACTGACCAAATTTGCTCATTTCCTACCTGTTAGCCATCCTTATACTGCTAAGGAAATTGCTGAACTGTTTATCCAGGAGGTAGTAAGGTTGCATGGGTTTCCTATTTCTATTGTCTATGACAGAGACAAGGTATTTTTGAGTCACTTTTGGTCTGAACTATTTAAGCAGGCAGACACCAAGTTAAAATACAACAATGCATACCATCCTCAGTCGGATGGGAATATTGAAGTAGTAAATAGGTGTCTAGAGACCTATCTAAGGTGTGTGACTGTATGAAACCCAAACAGTGGCCTAAATGGCTAGCTTGGGCTGAATACTAGTACAATACAAATTATCATGCTTCCTTGAAAACAACCCCTTTTAAGGCTTTATATGGTAGAGCACCACATGTGCTAATCAGGGGGGATGCCTCTTTCTCAGCAGTTGATGAAGTCAATAAGTTGACAGCTGAAAGAAACATTATGCTAAAGGAGTTACAAGAGCAGTTGCTTAAGGCACAAGACATGATGAGAAACCAAGCTAATAAACATAGAAGAGAGGTTGAGTATGAAGTGGGGGAGAGGGTGTTCTTGAAGATTCAACCTTACAAGATGAAGAAATTAGCTAAGAGGATGAATAAAAAATTAATTCCTTAATACTATAGTCCGTATGAAGTATTACAAAAGATAGGAGCAGTAGCCTATAAGATGAAATTGCATGAAGACACTAGGGTTCAACCAGTTTTCCCATGCTTTCTTGTTAAAGAAAGCAACCATTCCTTCTATGGAATCACAACCCTTACCAGCTTGTATGACTGAGGAATGTCATTTAGAACCTGAACCTGAAGAAGTGATAGCTACTAGGAAGAATGAGCAGGGGGAGTGGAAAATCTTAATCAAGTGGAAAAAGCTGCCAAATTTTGAAAATTCATGGTAGCTAAGAGATAAGGTGAGAGTTGAGTTCCCAACATTCCTCCTTGAGGTCAAGGAGAGTCTTGAAGGGGGGGGGGGGGAGAATTGGTAGATTTGTAAAATATTATGAGAGGACACGTAAGAGGAGAGAGAGAGAGAGAGAGAGAGAGAGAGAGAGAGAGAGAGAGAGAGAGAGAGAGAGAGAGAGAGAGAGAGAATATTCCTATATAGGACAAATTCTGTTAAAGGCTGCACATGGGCTGGCCAGGTGGCAGCAGCTGAGTGGAAAGGAAATCTAGGACAGAGTCAATAAATTATTGGAGAGGCACTCATTTGGAGGCACACAAAAATTGAGTGAAGTTATCCACTATGAGAGCCTAGGCCTCTCGAAGAGCCTCTCATTTCTATTTCCCTGCTTTTGTTTCTTTCATTTCTGCATCATTGTACTACTAGATCCCATTTGAACTCTATTACTAATAAGAATTATTCCTTTCTTTCACTATATTTTGTGTACTTTTGTCACTTTCTGCCCTAATTACTAAATTGATTCTATCATTGTCATCATCAAAAAGGGGGAGAATGTGAAGTCAAGCTTCCTCAATTTCATGTTTTGATGATATCAACATTTATGCATAAGCCTCAAGAAAGGATGAGAAAAAGATTCAACGAGCATTCAATCCAAGTCTCAAAATAGCATCAAGTTTCTTAAAACAACATTTGAAGTTATTTGGAGCTTAAGGTATAAACATGTTGTTGTCTTGATAAAATAGTGCTCAGAATCCGTACATTATTGCATAAGATTATTAAGTCACATTCCTAAGAATCTTGGCATGATAGAAGTCTTAAAAAGCAAAAGAATTTGTTTTTTCTTCCAACGTAACTTGTTACGGTTTTAGGCGTAACTGGTTACGGTTTTAGGCGTAACTAGTTACGGTCACGCAACCAGGCTTTTTCTTGCTTCTGGAATTGCTTTTTCTCCCAGTGTAACCGGTTACGGTTTTTGGTGTAACCGATTACATAAATGTTTTTTTGAACTTTTAGGCTGCAACGGTACAGCGTAACCAGTTACGGCGTTTGTTACGACTGAACCAGTGACATTGTTTTAGCATTTCAAAAGAGCCAAACATCCATTTTCTTTTGTCCTTTGAACATTGCACCATTTCATGATTCCATACTGTTTTAGAAGGTGTTAAGAGGTTATAAATACCCTCACTTTTAGATTTCATATTTACCTCTTCCATTTGCAATTATATACACTTACTCTCTCAATTTTCATACAAAATGCTTATTGATATTGAAATTTTCACATTGAGTTTTTCTGCATTAGTATTTCATACAAGACCAGAAAAATTCATACCATAAGTCATAAATATTGAGCACTATACTATCATTGATAATTGCTTGCTTGGAAGGGAAGATCTTTCTTATAGATTGATACATATTCATACACTTTCTTACTTAAACAAATATTCAGATTTGTTGATTATTATTTGTTATCCAGGATTGTTGGATGCAAGGGTTGATTGATTAAAGAGAGGATTATTCTCTTAATCATTTGGTTTGATCAAGGAGAGGATTGTTCTCTTGATCATTTGTTAGTCAGTCACAAGAGGATTGTTCTTGTGGATTGCATAGGCTTTTGTAAGTTGCTTACACTAGTAAAATCTCTTTCGTGTTTGAAAGAGGACTAGAGTACTCTCGGACTGTAAGGGAAACCAGGATATATCGTCGTGTCATTTACTTTTTCTGCATTTTACTCTTTCCATAACTTCACCATAAACCAGAAAAATAAATCACATATCACCAAAAACCGATACAAATTTTAAGAACCTAATTCACCCCCTCTTAGGCGCACTTCGTACTTACAGACATTTACACTCATAAATTTAGAACTAACAAGAGTGGATTATGTCGAGTACGACGGACGTGAGGGGTGCTAATCCCTTCCCCTTGTGTAACTGATTCCCTTACCCTTTCTTTTGGTCGTAAGACCCTTGTTTGTTTTCTCTTAGGTTTTACTCGATGTTTTCCTTTTTCTTCTAGTGGAATAAATAAACACTCGATGGCGACTTCATTGTTCCGATGAGTTTTCCAGTTGCTTCAAAATCATGTATGAGATCTTGTCCCTCATCCACGAGATCATCAAGTAAAAAATGAGTAATTTTTTAAATAAAATGATTAAAAAAATCATTTTATTAATAAAAAATTAATTTATATCATTACAATTAATAAAATAAAATAAAATACTGAGCCATTGGATGCCGAGGATTAGAGTGGTTAAAATGGGCTAGTCCATATGGGCCGGCCCGCCAAGCCCAAAAAATTATAGGGCTTGCGCCTTAAAATTAGAACTCTTATTTTTCAGGGCCTTTTTAGCCAAACCCTGAAAAGCGTGCTACCCATTAGGGCTAACCCATATGGGTCGTGAGTAGCCCATTAAGGCCGCATAATTATAAATTTTAAAAAATATATTTATATTTATATTATCTTACTCCAAAATAACATATTAATTTTTCTCACTTCACTAAATTTTATGTTCAATCTTTTTCTTTTAAATATTATACATTAATATAATAAATATTTTTTATCATATTATTAATTTTTCTGTTATATCATATTATTAGTTTTTCTGTTATAATAAATATTCTAGTATTATTTTATACAATTTAGACATATATTGTATTTAGAAACACATTATAGTATTTATAAGAGATAATATAGTACTTAAAAATGTATTAGGTTTAAAATAACATGTTAATTTTATTCATAATAAATATTATGGAGTTTTTATTTTAATTTTTTAAATAAAATAAATTATTTAAGATCAAATAGTCGGAAGCCTAACTAAAGCCGGACTCAGACTCAGATAGTAAATCTTGAGCTCATATTACACAGAGTCTTTTTTACCTAACTATAAAAAACTCAAGACCCGTCCAAATCGACCCATTTAGAATCGAATAATCCATTTTGAAAGCTCTGAATATAGATATTAAAATCGACCCATTTAGAATCGAATAATTCATTTTGAGAGCTCTGAATATAGATATTAAAATACCTCATGGCATAGTGTCAAAAAGTGAGACACTTGAGAATTTTAAAAAAGTAAATAAAAATAGCGCATATTAAGTAGGCAGTAAAAAATTGCACTATTATTTATACAACTTTCCGCGTAATCAAATTCTAGATTTCTTATACAGGGCTTTGCCCTCTTTTGATTAGAAAAAGAAAAAATTCTAGATTTCTTATACACGAAGATTATTCCACGTAACGACACTAGCATATTCCTACTTTTTCTGGAACCTTAAAAAGACCAAACAATCCCTGTCCCTCCTCACAATCTCCATAACATCACCATACTTTTTCTTCTCGATCAATCCTCGGTTGTTCTAATGAGTATGTCTGAAAACGAAGATCACACAGAGGTCCTAGATACCGAACCCACTGCAGCGGCCAAAAGACGCTTGAGGGATAGGTCAAAGGTCCGTTCCATTGATCTCCAATCACATCATGTTTTCTTTTTTCTTCATTTGATTTCAACATGTTCTATCTGTTTCTGATTTTTCTGATGTGGTTTTGTTTTGGGTTTGATTCAATTTGAAGGAGGTTTTGTCCAAACAAGCGGTTAAGATCGCAAAACGTGCCGAGGAACATGAGAGTTTCATCAACAAGGTGTCTTCTTTTATTTATTTTTTTTTTAATTTGGGTATTTCAATGCTGGAACAAGTTTCAATTTTTTGATGTGTTTTTTTTTTGTTGTTGTTTCTTCAGGTTACTCATTTATTGAATGTTCTTGGCTTTGGTGGATTTTGTTTCCTCTTAGGAGCAAGTAAGTTGATTAATCTATCATTCGAATATGTACAGTTTGATGTTTTTTTTTTTTTTTTTGGTTTAATTTTATATTATTCTTTTTTACAGGGCCTCAAGATGTTCCCTTAGTTTATTGTTTGTTCTATGTTGTGTTTGTTCCTCTTCGTTGGATATACTATAGGTTCAAGAAATGGCATTACTATCTCCTGGTAAATTCAGATTTATCTCAAAACCTGATTTTCAAATTTAGCACTTTTGTGTCATTGAAACTGTTACTTGCTTCTGGAAGCACATGTTTTTTTGTTTCTTGAATGAGCATTAGTCTATTAAGCACAAACATGAACACGAGACACGAAACCGACTTGACACATAGACATAGCACATGGGTTATAAATTTGTTAGAATATTAGTGATTGTATGTGATCACTGGTGTCATTGTTGCGTTGGTGTCAGATAGGTTTATCATCTGAAGGGTTGATGCTATATAGGTGTTAGTTTCATTGTTATTCTTGCACAATTTGGTAGAATTCATAGGCATTTATTATCTATTATTGGTTTTATGGGTAGAATATTTATGGCAGGATCACTCACTATACAACTGAACAAAAAACATGCTACTGATAGTTATGAGAGGGTGTACGCGAGAGAAAAGAAGAGGGGGAAGCATGGACAATTCCACTAATAGCTACCTGGTGAGTGGGCTTAGTAGGGTATGGATAAGGAGAGAGAAATTGGAAGTAGTTGAATAAAAAGAAGGAACATGGAGGGGAATGGGCAGACTAGAAATTGGAAGTTATTCTTGGGAGATCCTAGGCTTCCCGAACTGCCTCGCCTATCATTTATTATGTCATTTTTATCACTTTTTTATACTCTAATCCACATAAGAGCCATTATGATTCTGTTTGCTATGCCAAAATCAGTATGTCAATTTACCATTAAGTTCCTCGCTGTAACTAGATTGATCCTATCAATTTGGTATCCAGAGCCTTGGGTTCTGCTGCACAGTGGATGGTTGTAACAAGGAACAACATGGAGAATCATGTTGATGTGATATATCAGAGGTTAGGAAATGTGGAGATGATGATGGAATAGGTTCGTCTGTTGTTGCTGGAACGGAGGGAATGTCCTCGTTGGAGGAGAGTAAAAGATCCGGGAAGGAAAGGAAGAGATGGCGATGAGGATGAAGGAAGTGACGGAACATTGTTAGCAAAGCCACCGGAGCAGAGACAATTATGTCCCCAGACACCATGGTGGCCGGATGAACTTGGGGAACAGTTATGTCCTTTTTTATGATATATTTATTTATAGTGCTGACGTAGAAGGACATAGAGGATTTGACTGGGTATTACAGGAAATTTGTGAAGAATTATGGGAAATTAGCATGGCCTATGACTCAATTACTGAAGAAATATAGTTTTAATTGGGGGATCTGTCTGACAATGTTTGTGTATGAGAGAGAACTCATGGCTATTGTCATAGCTATTAAAAAATGGAGACCATATTTGCTAGGGAAACATTTCAAGGGTCCCACTCTGATCAGAAAAGTTTATGGTTCTTAACTGAGCAAAAGATCATGGGAGAAGAGCAACAAAAATGGTTTCAAAATTAATGGGCTATAGTTTCGAAATCAAGCATAAACCGGGTAAAGAAAATAGTGCAACAAATGCTTTATCTCAACAGATGCAATATGCTACAATTACTACAGTTCAATGTGAAGTGTGGGAAGGGCTGGAAGAGGTACAAGCTGATGAAAAGTTGAAGTAGTGAAGCTACATGGTTTTCCAAGCTCTGTGAAAGGGTGTACATGAGAGAAAAGAATAGGGGGAAGCAGGGACAATTCCACTAATAACTACCTGTTGAGTGGGCTAAGTCGGGTGTGGGCGAGGATAGAGAAATTGGCAGTAGTTGAATAAAAAGAAGGAACTTGCACGGGAGTGGGCAAACTAGAATTGAAAGTTATTCTTGGGAGATTCTAGGCTTCTCAAACTGACTAGCCTATCATTTATTATGTCATTTTTATTACTTTTAATACACTTTAATCCGCATTAGAACCACTTTGATTCTGTTTGTTATGCCAAAATCAATATAAGAGTGTTCATCCCTCTCGTTTATGTCAATTTACCATTAAATTCCTCGGTGATACTAGATTGATCCTATAAGCTACCCAAGAAACAATGCAAGAGGGGGTCAATATACAAAAAAGCATAAACTAAAGATTGTGTGATTATTATTTATAAGCACGATACGTCCTTCTACTTCTATGAAATCCATTAAAGACTAGACATCGAAAACTAGGGAACCGTCAAATGATTTTTCATAAAAATTAAATTGGAGATAACTATTTGGGGGTAGCCATGGCAGCCAAAGGCCACCAACTAATTTTGCCCTTGATCGGGATCGGATTCCCTGCAGTAAATGTGTGACATGGTTACCGATCTCAACTCTCCAATCTAAATTAATGATAGATTATTTAAAGCTGATTTGGTAAATGTATAAAATGTCTAAGATTATTTTCTGCGTGTAACTTTATGATGCAGTGACAAAAGTTCATCTGGATCCCTAAACCATATATGATGTTACTTGTACTGTCAAAAAGTCTATTTTTTGGGTTAAATGTTGTATGAGACACATGGTAGAAAGTCATTGGAAGAGGGCTTGTTTATTTAAACCGTGTTTCAATTCAATTCCATTGCTGATTACAATCATTGGAGTACTCTCTCATTGTTGTCATTACCATTATCATGATTCATAAGATAAAGTTAACAAGATTTTTCAGATGCTTCTGTAGAAACATAGTTAATAGGAATAAGGTTATTGAATTATTGTTCACGTGTTTCAGGACTTTTGCTACTATGCGAATACAATTTTCTTGGTTTACCTTCTCTTTTATCCAAAGAATGAAAAGCTTTTTCTGGTTTGCTTTTCATTTGCTGAGGTGAGCATTTTATTCCCTGGTAATTTGACATCTTAGTACACAAATGGTTAATCGTGGATGTTGTAACTTATTTAAGTGCTTCTGTTGCAGGGGCCGTTAGCATGGGCTTTGATTGTTTGGCGTTGCAGTCTGGTATTCAGTTCTGTTGACAAAATCGTCAGTGTTCTTATCCATCTTTTACCTGGTATGTTACACCTACCAATTTTACTATTCTTTCTTTTTGGAAAACCATTGGCTTCTATTACGATTTAACTCACTTAAATTCTCTTTTTGGTAAACTCATACGAACTTGACAATCTACATGAACATGACAATAATAGAGAGAGATGCTACATCTGGAATGGGCTTGTGACATGATTCTTTAAGCATTAATTTTTTATTTTCGTCACATCTTTAATGAACCGATTTTTTATTCAGGATTGGTTTTCTTTACCATTCGATGGTGGAATCCCGAGACCCTAGAAGCCATGAGACCAGAGGGAGCTGCCGCAAGAGTTACATGGCCTTATGTCGAAGATAAATCCTATCTCTGTACATGGCTGTTTTTCGTTCCCTTAATAGTTTACACCCTGTGGCAGGTTCTTTACTTCCTCATTGTCAATGTCTTACGTCGACAGCGGTTCTTAAGAGATCCTGAAGTCATGACTTCCTACAGGTAACAAACAGTTTCCTCTCATTCCGTTTTGCCAAATATACTAGACTTTTAACTATCATGATTGCGACCACGTTAGCTGAATTTTGACCGTTATTGGCCATACTTTTTCATAGGGAACTTTCGAAAAAAGCTCAGAAAGCAAACAACATGTGGTGGCGCCTAAGCGGTTTGCTCGGGGATCAAAACCGCTTGTTAATGTTCATTCTTCTTCAAGGAATGTTTACAGTGGCAACAATGGCGCTGACTGTTCCGATATTTTTGTCGTATGAGCTGTCATTGGTTTTCCAACTACTGAAGGTTTCTGCATCCGTGTGGAATGGAGCAGGCTTTCTATTAGAGGTAATGCCAAGGCAGGTAATTCTCAAGGAGAAAAAGAAGTCAGAGATGCAAACTGTTCCAATTCAAAATGATCAATCATAGATGATGATGAAGTTAAATGATAGGAAGTTCAACAATTCTGTTTTGCACCTAGTATTACTAGTTGAGGTTGTAGGTTTACTATGGTTTTAAAAATGCTAGTGAAATGGGATACACCAATGTATATTATCACTTTTTCTTCTTGCACTCCACATTCTTTTGGTCTAATGGTTATTTCTTGTTTCTTATTATATAATACTTTGGTATAGTTGTCTTAGTCAATGTACTCAAGTACCCGTTGTTAAGTAGGTCGTCAGCTTGTGAAAGATTGTAAAACTCGGATTCTTAGTATGATACATAAGATCCTCATGAAGGGGAAAATGGTAATCTCATATATATTTATACACACATACGAAAACATGGTAATTATGGTTCAGGCTAAAAAACAGGCCTAACACGTTTTATTTTATTTACGATCTTATTCAAATAGCTTGATTTTAACCACACCAGAATTCTCAGGTGATAGAGTTTGATAAGGTAAAGAAAATACTCATTGTATTACATAATAAGAGAGATACAAAGAGTTTGCTATATAAAGGCAAGCAATACTAACAAATTGTAACAAACTATGCCAGCTCAGCAATAATAGTGGAACGCATATTCCACTACTCTACCCACTACTGTACTATAGTCACATGACCACTATAGTCACACTTATTCTATTATATTATATCACTACTCTATAAGTCCCCCTTAGAATCTGCTGGTGGGTGTTTCAAGGCAATTCTGTCTAACACACGCAACTTAGAGCGCAGAGGTACAAATTTGGCAGCAGATAAGGGTTTAGTCAGAATGTCAGCCCATTGATCTTGAGTTGGAACATGGGCTACAGAGAGGTGTTTGCTGAGAACCTTCTCTCTTAGAAAGAATATATCCAGTTCCATATGCTTGGTTCTGTTGTGTAGAATAGGATTATGAGCAAGAGTGACAGTGCTCAAGTTGTCACATAGAATCCTAGGCACCTGAACAGAGCAGTGGAGTTCCTGAAGTAAAGACTGAATCCAAATAAGCTCAGCAGCCAATTGAGCCATATTGCGATACTCTGCTTCAGCACTGGATCTAGCAACAAGTTGCTGCTTCTTGGACCACCAGGAAACAGCATTTGGACCAAGATAGATGCAGGCCCCTGAAGTAGACCTTCTGTCATCAGGATCTGATGCCTAATCTGCATCACAAAAACCTAATAGTTGCATGGGCTGCTGAACATGGGCAGGTTGAATAAGTAAGCCATGATGCAGTGTGCCACTTAAGTACCTCAAGATCCTTTTGATTGCCTTCCAATGATTCTCTAGAGGATTGGATAAAAACTGACAAACCTCTAGATCCTTTCAGGCATAGTTAAAGTGGCATATTGCAGTGCACCAACAACTGACCTAAACTGAGTGGGATCTTCAACAGCAGCTGAGCCAATTTTGGATAATTCGCTGTTGGAAACCATGGGAGTTGGCATCCCATTAGCATTGAGCATGTTGAGTTTAGTTAGGAGGTCAGAAACATACTTGGTTTGGGATAAAAGCAAGGAACCATTAGGGAGATGAGAGACTTCAAGACCTAAGAAGTAATCAAGTTGTCCCAATTGTTTTAGTGAAAATTTGTTGTTGAGGTGCTTGATTAGAGAGTTGATAAAAGGAACTGAACTGCCTGTGACAATAATGTCATCAACATAAACCAAAATCATGACTTGAAGCTTGCCTTGATGTAGAAGAAAGAGGCTAGGGTCACACTTGCTTGCTTGAAAACCAAGTTGAACTAGAGCACTCTTCAGTTTATCAAACCAGGCCCTGGGGGCCTGTTTTAAACCATAAATAGCCCTGTTTAATTTACACACTAGAGACTTGTCAGCTGCTTCAAAACCAGGAGGCTGCTGCATGAACACTTCCTCTTCAAGAGTGCCATTGAGGAAAGCATTGTTAACATCTATCTGGTGGATGGTCCACTTGTTACTAACAACAATGGTTAAAACAATTCTGACTGTTACAAGTTTAATAACAAGTGAGAAAGTCTCTTGAAAATCACTGCCAGCTCTTTGATGAAATCCCTTAGCCACTAATCTGGCCTTGTAACTGTTTATAGAGCCATCAGGGGTTTCCTTTGTTCTGGAAACCCACTTACAACCAATAGGTTTCTTGGAAGTAGGAGCTTTCACCAATGTCCATGTCTGATTCCTCGGCAGTGCCTGATACTTTTCTTGCATTGTCTGAAACCAATGAGGAGCAGCCAAGGCCTGACCAACAGAAATGGGTTCCATGTGTGTTAAAAGAAGGGTAGGATGTAATCTAGGTTGAGTGATGCCTCTTTTGGCTCTAGTTTGCATAGGATGCACATTTTGAGGGTGAATGAAAGGTAAAGGTAAATCAGGAGGGCTGGGATTAGAGCTTGAGCTGGAATGTTCAGAAGGATTATGAGAGGAAGAAGGGGAAATAGTGCTGGTTTCAGCTGGATCAGTGAGGATAAGGGGAGGGGAGATAGAAAGAGAGGGAGTATAAATAGCAGTAAGAGACTCAGGAATAGGGGTGACCAACTGCTGACTAGCAGAGGTTGAAGATTCAGGAGAAGAGACAGCATTATGGAAAGAGGAAGAACCAGGAATAGGGTTGTGATTAGTAGCAGGGTTATAGGAAGAAAGGGAAGGAGAGTTGGACTGAGAGAGAGAAGCTATGGACTGACTGCCAGCAGATGGAGTAGGAGGCACAGATGGAGCACTAAAGGAAACAGATGAAGGATCAGAGGAGTTAGAAGACTCAGGAAATAAGGAAGAATAGGGAAACAAGGCTTCATGAAAAACAACATCCTTAGAGATGTAGATATGGCCATCAGAGGCAAGACACTTGTAGCCTTTGTGAGAGGAGGAATAACCAAGAAAGAGACATTGTTGAGATCTATAATCTAGCTTATGAGAGTTATAAGGGCGCAGAAAGGGATAACAGGCACAGCCAAAAACCTTAAGAGTGGAATAATCAGGAGGTTTGTTGAGTAATTTGTAGTAAGGAGAGGTATTGTTAAGGGTAGGGCTGGGAATTCTGTTGATAAGATAGGCTGCAGTAACAAAGGCATGATCCCAAAATTTCAAAGGAAGAGTGGACTGAGCTAGAAGAGTTAGACCAGTTTCAACAATTTGTCTATGTTTGCGTTCTACAAGACCATTTTGATGGTGTGTATGAGGACAAGTGAACCTATGAACAATTCCTAAGTTTGTGAGATACTTGGTGAGAGGTCTAAACTCTCCTCCTCCATCAGTTTGGACACACTTAATGGAACAATTGAATTGTAGTTCAACCATTTTCTTAAATTGAATGAACTGAAGCATGGTATCAGACTTGAGTTTGAGAGGAAAGACCCAAACAAATCTAGAAAAGGCATCTACACAAGTTAGAAAGTAAGTGTAGTCACTTGAAGATTGCATAGGAGCTGGACCCCAGAGATCACAAACAACAAATTCAAAGGGATGAGTGTAGACAGTAGTAGACAAAGAGGAAGGCAATCTATGAGATTTGCCAATACAGCAGGCATGACACATTTCTGTAGGTGGTTTAGAAGGGATAGCAAGATTACAGAGTTTTAGGATTGCAACAAGAGCATGATGATTAGGGTGGCCTAATCTAGTATGCCACAGAACATATTGATTAGTTGCTATTGCAGCAGAGCTATTAGAGTGAGATGAGGATAAGTCAGTGCTAGCAGTGGCAGAATTAAGAGAGGAATTAAGAAAAGTACTTGTAATATTATTATTTAAAGAGTCATTACAAGGAATAGTAGGATTTGACATATAATTTGAAGAATTAGAACTGCTTATTGCAGGGGAACCCATAAACCTACTGCTAGTACTACAAGAATTAAGACTGGGACAAGACTTTGACACTGGAGATGCAGCAGGATTAGGAAACTTATAGAGACCATCATCTCCAACATGACCACTGAGCAATACTTCAGAAGTAGTCTGAGATTTAACAACACAAAATTTAGAATGAAATTCAAAAAACACATTATTATCTTGAGCAAATTTGCTCACACTCATGAGATTTTTGGTAATTTGAGGGATATGTAAAAGATTCCTAAGAGTGGGGGATAGGTGAGGTTTGTGTGGTAAAGAGAAAGACATGGAACCAACAGAATTGACAGACAAACCTTGGCCATTTCCTATGAAGACTTGCTTAGATCCAGGCACAGAAGCAGAGTCAGACACATTAGAAGCCTCAGGAGTAACATGATGAGAAGCACCGGAGTCAGGATACCACCATTGATTATTGTTGCTAGCTTCAGTACCTGCATAAAAGGCCTGTGGTGCGTGAGGTGCTGTGGATCTAGGAGGTGCAGCTCTGGGTGAACCATAAGCAAATTGCACAAGATACATAGCACGAGGAGCCACAGGAAATGGATTGAATGGAGCTCTTTGTTGAGGATAACCAACACCATTTGAGTAACGATAATAGCATACTGAAGCATCATGACCAGACTTGTGACAAATTTGACATGACTGTTTGGCAAAATGACCTCCACCACGACCAAAACGACCGCCTCCACGACCAAAACGACCTCCACGCGAGCCATAGGTATGGTTCTCAGCATTAGCATTGGTGTAACTCGTTCCTTGAGGAAACACTTCAGTAGAGACTTGATCCGTGGCAGCAGACGCAGGGGACGACGCGGCCTGAGTGAGATTCACCGTCGCCGACTCCGCAACAGCAGCTTTGCGATGTTTCTCAAGACGCGACTCATGAGCAAGCAAAGACGACTCAAGTTCATCCAAGGAACTCAACTCATCTTTACTGTTGACGGCGGCGACAATGGAGTCGTATTCTTCAGGAAGGGAATCAAGCACAATTTCGATTAGGTTACGAAGAGGAACAGGATCCCCAATCGAAACGAGCGACTCACTGATCTCACGAGTGCGCTTCAGAAGTTCCTCAATTGTGAGCGGTCCTTTTGTGAGACGACGAAGCTCGGATCGTAACTGACGTGCTTTGGTGGAGAGCAGTGTGTCAAAGTAGCGGTGAACCTCCGTCCAAACCTGCCACGAGTGTGTACACTCAACAAGTTTGGGAAGAAGGGAATCAGAGATGGTGGAAAGAAGCCAGGTGCAGATGAGAGCATCTTGTTGTTCCCACTCCAGAAAAGCACTGTGAGATGCAGGATCTGGAGGAGATGGAGATGGAATCACAGGAACAGTGACAAACCGTTGAAGACGGTGACCACGTACAACACCATCAATCTGTTGCTTCCATTGTTTGAAATTTTTGTCATCAAGTTTAACATAAATCAGGTGAGAAAGTTTCACCTGAGAAGACGGAAAAAGGGACTCCATGGATCGAAAAAAAAGAAGCTCAAGATACCATGATAGAGTTTGATAAGGTAAAGAAAATACTCATTGTATTAGATAATAAGAGAGATAGAAAGACCTTGCTATATAAAAGCAAGCAATACTAACAAACTGTGTCAGCTCGGCAATAATAGTGGAACGCATATTCCACTACTCTACCCACTACTCTATTATCAGGCATCCTTGGCACGTAAGATCTTACGATTTAACACAGCACGTAAGATCCTATAATTTAACACTCGATTTTGACTAAACTGATTTAGTCTTCCAATCAATGAACTATTCGGTTTTATAGGCGACATCCGTAAACGAGGTCTAAAGCAACTGTTTTATTTCTAGTTTGTGGGTGACATTTAAAGTAAGCATTATTGTGTTCAAACTCAACAACATTTGCTGATGTTGGCTTAGCCAAATTAGTTGAACTAAAACTCGCAGATTTCTAACCAACATTTAATAGGCTCTCTCAACCTCTGTTGACGTGATTAAAAATAATGATTGAGGAATCCATATATAAATATAAATTATTGACTAATTCAAATATTCAATTATACACTTTTTTGTTTCAGAAATCAATTCAAAAAGATCTCATAGTTATATAAACTGCCTTTAGCAGTCACAAACATCTTTTCAGTATCCATATCAACTTCTTTGTATACTCTGTACCTACTACTTTTTATTATTTCATTTCCATACTTTGTATGGAGGTGGATTATTTCCATTTATTATCAAAGTTTTACTATATATGTAAAAAATGGTGACAAGGATAAGCTTGCATGAATTGTCCACTTCATATTTGACTGGGCAACAGAAAGCAAAGATTCCCACTTCTTATTGAAAGTGATTCCCCTTTATTAGACTTAAAAGCTATATAGTACATGCTTGAAAATTGAAACCTTGTTTTCCTCTTTGTGATCTTTAATTCTTCATGTATAGTAAGTACATCACAAGGACAAGGAAGTATAGTCTCCTTTGAAAAGCAAAACCCGGCTTACAAGTAACAAATCTTCACTCTGTCAAAAATACCTTTTTAACAAGTCTGAGTATGTTTGGTATATTTCTTTTGCATAATCACACTAGTTCAATTAGCTTCATATATCAACTAGTAAATCACACATTTATTCAACAAATAGTCTAATACAATCACATACTCATTGCTGCATATTTTAGAAACATACAAGCTGTAACAAAACATATGTTCGCACTCTCAATAAATCTGGTAGAAGCTCTAATAACACATCAAAAACAGAATTAGAGCTTCACCTCAGCTATCTTCCTATACAAATCAGTTTTACTTCATTTCTAATGTATGATCTTTATAAGACCATAGTAACTAAAAACCTTGGATCATTATCAATCCACAAAACCAAGCAAACCAAAACTCAAAATCTCAAAAAAATTGTTCACTAGACTCTAATAGTTGAACAAAAAAAGCCATAACTAGAGCCCAGTTTCTTAATATGCATTTTTACATTGCTGTTGCAGTCTCGTCGCAGTTCTTAGTATAGCGAAGACTTGCGATCAAATGTGGCCGAGTTGGCCTCAACTGCAGTCGCGAAAACATTGAAAAGTATTATGTTGCTGTCGAGATTGTGATCACAGACCATAAATTGTGATCAAATGTGGCCGACTTGGCCTCAACTCGCGAACGAATTCTAAGTTTTCTATGGAGACGAGTGAATTATGTAACTATAGTTTAGTGTGTGGAATCCCTTGCAAAAGGCAATGAGCCATTGCCTTTCTCCTTGATGGAGTTGAGCTTTTGTAGCCTCCATTCTCCCCTGAGACGAGCAATGAATGTTGCAGCCTTCGCATTCACGTCAGGGCTCGGACAGAAAACATGCACACTCGCGTTGCTGTTATGAATCATACCGGAGTTTGTAACGGTGGTGGTTTCTGAAACTTCTCCATCAATGTGCTCTCGCTCGGGCGAAGTACACCTCGAGCTCTGGTTACTAAGTATCTTAACAAAATCCCCGCGAAGTTCGAATTTCATTGCAGGAATCTTAAACGGTGGTAAAGGCGGTGGAATGGGGATCAGAGGCGACTGGTTGCCGCTGTTTAAGGTGTCATTGATGAAGCTGGTCGATTTGTTTGGCAATGGCGGTTTGGTGCGGCTTCCCTGGCGAGGTGGTGTTGGTGGAGGCTGGGGGATTTGATTCTGAGGTTGAGAAGATCTCCTTGACGGTGGAGGAGTCAGTGGAGGCTGGGGGATTTGATTCTTCGGCTTAGACGATCTCCTTGACGGTGGAGGAGTCAGTGGAGGCTGGGGGATTTGATTCTTCGGCTTAGACGATCTCCTTGACGGCGGAGGAGGAGGTGGCGCTGGGACTGAATGTACTGAATGGATTTTCTTACTCTTGCCCATCCCCTTTCTAAATATACTTTGAAAAACCGAAGGTGGAGGCAGTGGAGGAGGTGGCGGCGGAGTCACCGGCGGCGCCGTTGTGTTGTTTGTTAAATCCTCAACATTATCATAATGGTGATTATGATGGTTTCTTGGTCTCTCTTTCTTCTTTCGCTTTCTTTGATTAGAAAGTACCGAAGCCCAAACCATTGCTATCTCTCTCTTCACGTTACTTTTCCTTCTCTCATTCTTTCCGTGTTTCTGCTCCGATCGAGTCTTCACCGACGGGCGCGGAGGCGTGGTTGTCGGTGGCGGAGAATCAATCCTCGTGAACTCAGGATCTTCAACCTCCGTTATCTCGCTCCTACTCTCTACTGTCTGGTGGATACGTTGTGAATGTCTCCTAGTCGAAGCCGGTGGAGGAGGCGGTGGCGGAGGAGGTGAGGATGACTTCACCGGAGAAGGACGAATTTGAAAGGTATCTACAGGAATTTCCTTAACGTGAACTTGCTCTTCAAGTTGCTCTTCTGATTGAATTCCATATTCCGGCAACTGTTTACGGTGATTTGGTGTGGAAAATGTTGCTGTAGACGGTGAACGGAACTGTTTCTCGATTTCGAAATCATCAAAGAAACGAAACTTGTAACGTGAATCATCGGTTTCCATCTGACGTAGATCTGGGTAAGAACTACTACTTCTTCTCAACCGGTTAACACCGGTAACCGGTGACGGCAACCGGTTTGGAGTTTCATCATTAGAGAATCCAAACCATTGTTGCGATTCGTAACCACCACTAGTTTCAGCTCTTTCAGAAGATACCGAAACTCTGCGGAAGGCATGGCTATGATCGGGAACGGTGGGGCTTGGCTGTGGTGACGATTCGTCGTCGTTTCGTCTAGCGAAAACACCGAAGAGGATGGCGACAAAGACGAGGATAATGTTGAAGGAGTTCCAGTTCCAGTTCCAGGTGGTTTTAACAGGGGAGTGTTGGAGGACGTTGGTGGCAGCGGAGAGAAGCGGAGGTACGGCGAGGAAGAGGAGGGTTAAGGTGAGGATGGGAAGTAGAATGATGAGGAGTGGGAGGCTGATTAACGGTGGCGATGAGCCACGGTGGGGCATTGTTGGTTGGTGGTTGCGTTGCGTTGTGATGGCGGAAGCAAGGAACGGGTTATGCGGGTATGGTTGGTTGGTCTCTCTCGGTTGGGGTATAGTATGTTTGTTTATGGAATTTTGTTTCTTTGATATTTTATGGAGTGGATAATTGGATACAGATGTCAAGTTCGGAAATTTAAATGTAAGATTAACCTACTCAATTTAGACACATATAATAATGTATATACTTGGAATGAGATTGTTTCTTTTAAGCAACTTTCTTTTTCTTAATAATTTATAAACGTTAACTAATTTAGACACATATAATAATGTATATACTTAACAAATTTTATTTATCTAGGAGGAGCTCGGCAAATGTAATAATTATTTTTAGTTCAAATATAAGTAATATTAAATATTTTAAATTTCACAGCATGTGTTTTTGTATAATAGTTGGATCAAAAGAATTTGAATCGGAATGTTTGACTAAAAACTAGTTAGCTTTTCCCCCCACAAGTTAACTAATTGTTTGTCAGAAATTTATTAATAAACTCATAGTTAACTTAAGTAATAATAATAACAGTTGATTATTAATTAGTGAGGATGGTATTTGTTACAGTACTTTAATAAATGTTGATAAAATTATTTGTCCTTAAATAATTGTTTTCTTTAGTTTTTAATATAATTTTAATTTTTTTTTATCAATCGTTAGTTGGTTTAGTGGTGATTGACACTAGACTTAGTAGGTCAAATCACGGTTCGATACTGTAACACCCCAATTCTACCCAAAGCATTTAGGCAAGAAAATATCAGAGTATTAAAATTTCATACAACACAATTAGGATGTTACACTAAGTAACCAAACAAACACTTAGAAAACAAACGGACATCAACGATGCCAAAAGCATACATACCTGCCAATAAAATGATACATAACACACGGAAGATGTGAACATATATATATATATATATATATATATATATATATATATATATATATATATATATATATACATATAGCTCTCACTCTCAAAGAGGAGTTTTCCAAAATAAAGTGTTTACATTACACATCAGCACATCATCACATATACATGTTCAAAGAGTCATATACAAATAAATAACAACAGACTCCCGACTCCCCGGTGTTACGTATCAGAGCGACCGACAAGACCAACTGGAGAACTACCTCTTCCAAAAGACTCCCAAAGCGGCTAATCTGCAGGATGCCACTCAAGCATCAAATCAGCAGAAGGGTGAGAATATAATTCATAATGAAAGCATGACAATTATAGTAATGCCAACAAGTAACATCAAGAATCATACAACAAAGTAATTCATTCATTCAACCACAATCCATATATAAGTAATGTGACACATGAATGATAACATAACTATAAAGACAGACGATGATGAATGAGACTCAACTATGCATATGCATGTGGTACCAAATCCGGAGTAAAACTCCTCCTTGTCATTATGACAAAAACACCTGCCGAGCATTATGCTGGGACTTTTTTCCACTCAGGAAGCCCGCAGGCTGTCGTCATCGAGCACGCAGCTCCCACTGATGACCTCTTTCCAATAAGGCTCATTCCATTACCGAGCATTAAGCCCCTACTGGTAACCAAGCGCGCACGCTGTCGTCATCGAGCACGCAGCTCCCACTGATGACCTCTTGCCAATAAGGCTCATTCCATTACCGAGCATTAAGCCCCTACTGGTAACCGTGCCCGCAGGCCATCTGTTAATAGCATTCCGCCATTAACGTATTGAAATGTTATGCTGTGCAAATATAAGACTCTATTACACGACAACAACATCATCAACAATATAACACGATCATACACTCACGTTACATCGTTTATATTCTATCCAAAAGGATACATCACCAATTAATAACATCGTTATCAATTACATCACACCATAATTACCACACAGGCATTAATAAGCACACAGCACACATTCACCGTCAAAACATACTAGCCACATCGGCATAAATGATCGCATAATTGCATCACATCAAATTAATATTGGACATTGGCCCACAACTCCATCAATACATCATTCTCATAACAACAATTACTTGCCATAAGGCCACACATCATGTTAACAACAAACAACCAAACATCGTCACATATCAAGAATGAACATTCATTAATACATAACACATATGAACATGATCTCATGTTATCGATAATTAATCACACAACACATCATCATGATTTATCATGCACTAGTTCACAAAACCATTTATGAAAATCAACCAACCACTACTACATCCTACATCATTAACAATTACCACCAATCACTATGATTATTTACTAATCATATCGCGCATATAAACAATTATGTGTTTCCATCAACAACCCTCATAAATAATTAATAACAAGCTAAACAAGCCTATGCTATCATATAGAACATCCAACTAGCTTCCTAACACTTCGAACGGCGTACGAAACGGAGCTACGGATCAAAAGTTACAAAGTTTCAAAGTTTGGATAGTATAAACATACTTCATAAGTTAACCCTACATAGTTCTATCACTAAATCCTAATAAAGATGATAGGATACTACATCCTATGAATAATTTAATTAAATCATAGCATAGTTCATTGCGTTAGCTTTCTAACGCTTCGAACGGCGACAAAATCGGAGTTACGGTTCAAGAGTTACAAAGTTTCAAAGTTTTGGAAAAACAGAAAAAGCTGTCATCCGCTTCAGCTCCGCTCAGCGGACCTGGGCAGAGAAATTTCTGCAACAGAACCTCCGCTCAGCGGACCCACCTCCGCTCAGCGGACCTGCGTAAACCCAGAAAAAACCAGAACGCACCAGAACTGTTCCAAGCCCCTTATACCCACTAAAACCACTCCAAAACATCATTACAACACCAATACAACACATACAAACCATAGAAACAACCTAACATCAAGCTTTTCACGGTTAATTCATCAATCTAACTCAAAACCTAACTTTTCATCCAAACCCAATCAAGCCATAGAAATGGAAAACAAACATGATCAATCACCACAACACAACAAGGATATCATTTAATCATCATACAATCATTCTCAAACAAACTTAAATCAAACAAAGATCACACAAGGAAATTGTGGAAATTGGAACAAGGAGAACAAGAACACAAACAAGAACAAGAACAAGACTATAAGAATCATACATCCAAGATAAATTAGATTCACCCCCTTACCGTGCTATAGCAACGATCGGAACTCGATTCGGTTGAGAATCCACCAATCTCCACTTTTCCTCCTCTTTTCCTTCTTCTCCTTTCTCTCTTCTCTTTCTTTCTCTTCTTTTTCTTTCCATTCTCTTTCCTTCTCACAATATTTCTTTCTTATAAAGAAAATATCTATCCCGCGGAAATGACCAAAATGCCCCTACGCTCAAATATCGTTCAAACGCCCCAAAACGCGGAATATTACCTTAATAATATTTCCGGTACCAAAAATATGAAAACCTTCAATTAAATATTAGTCTGCCATCCCGAACTAATACCGACTGAAACAACTCCAAAAACGGTAAAATTCCAATAAATGTCACAAACGTCCAAATCAACAATATACTTATTTTCCGGGCGTTACAACTCTCCCCCACTTAGAAGATTTCCGTCCTCGGAAATATCCCAAACACAAACAAACTTGGATACGCTATCGCCTCAGACTAACCAACTATCAAGCCACGAAGGCAACGACACAATCAGCGCCAAACAACAAACCACTCTAGATAAAAGCAAAACAACCAAAACACAACAACGACAACGAGATGCAATGCCCATACAATGCACTCATCGACTAACACCAAAACACAAGAAATAACCAAGACACAGACAACAACCCGGTCACACAACATCCAAACAACCATGCCAAGACATAGCAGTCAAACATGTAGCCAAAACATCTGGTGGTCTTATCATTCCTACCACATCCACTGTCCATAATTTGAACTCTAACAATTCATATACTTACGAACCGCGTCATTTCACGCTTCCGATGCGCACTCTGATCTCCCACAACAAACAGATTTACCAATTTCATAACCTACTTCCAACTCCTTCTAGTATTCACCAGAAACTCATTGTTCTCTCTTAACATACTCAACCTCTTAATATGCTGTGTCAGCTTGCACACCAGACAAAAGTCTTTGTATTATCCAATCACAGGCAAAAAGCTAATCCAAACACATCCTTGTTTCACAACACAAGTCCTCATAGATCCTTAAGTGACTAAATCGTCCTCTCAGTCTGACCATCCGTTTGAGGATGATACGCCAAACTCAAACGCAACTTCGTACCCAAAGTACTTTGTGAACCTTCTCCAAATTTCAGAAATAAACCTCGGATCTCAATCTGAACAATACCTTCCGAAACACCATGCAAACAAACAAACCAACAAACAATTTTATCAACATACCACTCGCCAGTACTTCCATCAGTTAATCCATTCTTATCGAAATAACGTGAGCAGATTTCGTCAATATATCCACAATAACCCAAATCACCTCACAATTACTCGATGTCCTCGGAAAACCAGAAACAAAATCCATAGAAATGCTATTCCACTTCTACTCAGGAATGGATAACAGTTACATGAAACTAGACGACTCCTGACAAGTCAATCACAAATAAGCAAATCCCTCCATATCCTTCTTCATTACTTTGCCACTAAAAATGACCTTCTCAAATCTTGATACATCTTAGTAGCATCAGGATGAATACTCAAATCACTATGACGCACTTCATCCAAAGTCCTCTTTTCAAATCCGAACATTAGGAATACAACCTTGATCATGACATCCCATGACATTGTTCTTATCAATCCGAAGATCACCATATTTATCTTTGACTAAAAAAAATGTCATCTTATCAACCCATTCAAATCCGATTTCCGACCTTTTCTAATCTCATCAAGAATACCATAAGTAAGCTTTCACATACGAAGCTCAACACTTGAAGAAGTCGCTTTACGAACCAAACTCAAATCTCACAACTGTTTCAACAATCACAATACTCGAATCATCAACATAGACATATGCAATGCTTTCTCATATTCAACTCGTTCTGATCAAACAAATACTTCAAACTCTTGTAGTCACTTACACACACAAATCTCGATCCGAATAATTAGTGCCTTCAAATTTCCCAAACAGAAATAACAACTGCCAACTCTAAATCTTGTGACAGATAAATCCTTTCAAAAATCTTAACTTGCATAAAAGCATAAACCACCACTTACCCCTTGAACATTCACTTCACTCAACCAAAAACTCATACAAAGAAACTTAGCAAACAACTTCTCATACAAAGAAACTTAGCAAACAACTTCTTCTTCCCAAAAACTCATACAAAGAAACTTAGCAAACACCCATAATAAATAAGGATAATTTAGTAAAAGTATTATTCAGTCTCTTTCATTTATCATATTTTCTTAATCCATGTGAAATGACCAACTATGACAACTATTTTCGGACAGAGGGAGTAGATCATTGTTATTTATATGTTGATATCATATATTGTTTTGGCCTCGGCTAAAGGCCTAATTAATAGTGATTCAATTTAATATATAGTTTTTCAAGAGAGATAATGATAGTCTTCAGATAATCGAATCTATGGTTCAAAGGATGTCAACGTCACCACGATGGTTGTAGACAAAGGATGTCATTATTTTAGAGTGGTTATCCACAAGAAGATTCTACTATTGTAGAATTTATGTTGGACATGACCTAAGAGAGCATATGATCAGAGGATTAAGAAGAAAAAAATTTATCACAACGTACTAGAAACAATTTGCGGACCCTTGTCATTTTTTACCGATGTCCAAAGTAGAAGGTTCAAAGTTCTTGAAACTTTAGGACTCTACTATAAAAGCCTAGTCAAGACGTCACATCAAAATACAAATTATTATAACCTTAAATGCCTCTA
The DNA here is from genome assembly GCF_029867415.1 of Vicia villosa. Lineage (NCBI taxonomy): Eukaryota > Viridiplantae > Streptophyta > Magnoliopsida > Fabales > Fabaceae > Vicia > Vicia villosa. Next base: position 105,550,108 of record NC_081183.1, read on the forward strand.
ACATTTGAATGTCATTGTTTTGAACATTAAATTGCTTGCAAGTACCCCTATCCCCCTTTCACCACCTAACACAGAGCACCAAAGTACAATTAAAACACATGTGTTCACCATCAGATCTAGGTTCACCACTTCTTTTGTGAACCACATCGGTCGTCTTAAGTTCATTGGTGTTGTTCGTGTGAAATGATCTTCAATTTTTCTAACACACTAATCAATATACAAAATGGTGACCAGACCACGTTAATCTTTGTCCGACGAGAACGTCTGAATCACTCGGGGTCCAAACGAAGTCACAACATCTTCATAATTCCAATTAACATCAACTTCCCACCTCCACGTCAATTTCTAACCAACGTAATCGTCAGAATTACCTAGGGACGAGAGGGTGGACTAAAAACAACTTCATAGCACCAAGGAACACAAGTTCCCCGCCTCTAGCACCGAGAATTACAAATTTTCCATTTCTTTGTAGATCAAAGTCATCCTTTTGGCTATAACTTTTCTACTGTTCATAGAGGCACAACCACCAACTTCAGATCCATAGAGAAATGACACTTCAACATCATCAATATTTTTAGCCTTTGTCGCTAACGTGGAATCATCCCCGACCAAATGTAGGGTCCTCGTCCTTGCTCCCATATTTCCTTGTTCGGGTAGGCATTTCCAAGGCTCCACCACCTACGCTATTGGAGTGGCTAGTTTCTAAGAAGGGTGTGCTAGCTATGTTTGAAGCATGTTCACCAAGTGGGGAATATGTCTCTAAAAAATGGCTTACGCCATCTTGCAAAGGGTTATAATATCCTATGCATTTGTAATGTTTCTTATAGTTAGCAAGTTATTTATTGAAATTGCGCCGAATCTTACATAATTATTATTTTGTCAAGAGAACTACAAAGTAAGCGTATTTTGTTTTTCTTTTGTTATCTCCTCGATTAATTGTATAACTAAGGATTATTGATGTCGAACTGTCTATCAGTCGGATTATTTTTGCAAGGATAGTCGTCTAGGTAAGTTGCGTACGTGGTCTTACTCTTCGGATGCCCAACGACCGTGTCCGTCTTTGAGGATATTCCTTTTGTGTACATTTTCTTGAGGCGTGTTGCTTAGCAACCAAAGACTTGGTGGTTAACTTATGTGCCCATGGTTGTAAAGGCTAGGTCGCCTTTGAGTGAGTGCTCTCAACGGGCTCTTATGAACTATCAGTTACGTTATTTATCATTTTCATGTATTTACCTTGGATCTGATGTTGGTATCTAGAAATCCTCCAAAGCTCAATCGATCGTGTGTTTGAAAGGGAGGTCAAAATCTACCTTAATGGATCCAACTGAACTAGCCTCGAGATTAATTAGAAATTGCTATAAAGAAGTTATTAAGTTTTCTGAAGGCGACTTTTTAAATATGCCCTCTCCTTTCTAGTCGGCGTGGGTCGAGTCTATTTTCCCTTTCCTACTATGTTATCTCCAAGTGAATTGACAAAGTCGCGACATTTAGCTTTGCCAAAAAGGACCTATTGATGACGTCTTTGAAGGCGCTGCTACATGAAATTATTAGAAAAATGAGGTCACATTTCTCTCGTCCTTTCTTTTTCCTTTGATGATGCTAGATCTGTCATTTTACAAGGGCGGGTTACCGAATCGTTGAAGGACAACGAATCTCCGTCATTGTATGTATTTAGATCTGATTGATGGAGATTTAATTGTCTAAATCACATCGGGGCGGAAGTTGTTACACAAATTTTATCGTCTACGATGGATCTTGTGAGCGTTCCACCAGCGATTGTGACTTCTATAACTAAAGACAATTGTGCGCTAGAGGTTCCATTAATCTTCTCACGACCTAGATAAAGATGTAAATGGATATCCATGGGGACGGATAGTATAATATTCGTGTCCGCCCAGTAGGATAAATATGATATCATACTCGCCCCATATTCGTGCGGATATCCCCTAAACTGGTAATCTACGATTTTTAAGGTATCTGCGAATATTTACACATATCTATGGATAACACTATTTTTCTAAAACTATGTTTTAAAAACATATTTTCAACTTCTTTTAAAGACACAAGACGTTATTATCACATAACATTCATACAAATCTCTCTTATTTTAACAACAAAATTTCATCACATTAATTTCCTTCATTTTCACCAAAGCATAATATCCATACATTTCATTTCTAACAAAAAATAATAATATTGTAATTGTGAGTTATGGTGGAAGAGCGGAGGATAGAGAATTAGAAATGATGACACTGGTTGGACGGGAAAAGAGCGGTATTAGTTGGTTGGACGATGAAATTGCTGAAGTGAGGTATAAAGTATAAAAGAATTTTAAATATGAAATGACCAATAAGATTTGTATGATATATAAAGGTTTTCTTCAAAGAAAACTTTAAAAAATATATATACGAGAAGACTAGTTTTTTAGAAGATGAAAAGATAAAATATAATAAACTAATAATATTTAAGTCATTTTTATAATTTATTAACGGATACTGATATCCGCAGGCAACAGTAACATTAAACCTGTATCCATATCCATTCATTTTATTTATAGATATCTATTAAATTACCTGTCCCGTACTTGTGACACATTTTATCTACGGATTTCCGCGGGTATGGATATTTTCGCCATCTCTAGACCTAGACATCCTAGTGCCACTCGATCCTCGTTTTGCAATTTGGTATCGATCATTTCTAGGAAAAGGTGCTCTCACGATGGAACTTACTGATGGTTGATAATTGAGGTGGAACCAGATCAGAAGGTCTAACTTAGTTCTTCGGTGTGACGTAGAAGGTGGCTGTCTCCACCTCTCGATGGCTCCGACATAGATCTAACTATAGATTGATGATAATCTATCAGTGGAGTTTTGCAAGAATTAAGAGTCAATTCTCAGCAACAGTGTCACTGTTCAGTTGTGGAATCAGAATTATTGTTGATCGATGATGCAAGACTCTATAATCAATTATGTTGATCTCCAATACGGTAGCGCAGAATAAACCTGCAATGTTAAAACTCCAATGTTTAATTTAATTGCAAAATCTAAGATGCGTATAGTAAAAAAATGGAGATCATAAAAATAGAGAATTTCTTTCTTTACCTCCCTATGGGGCTGACCCCCAGCGAAAACCCCTAAATACCCCTACTTCAGAAATACATTTCCGAAATAATTTTTTTTCCAAATTTTCCCAGAATTCGGAAATGCATTTCCGAAATCCCATTTTTTGGATTTCGGAAGTACACTTCCAAAAAAACGCAGAAGTTTTGAAGTATAGAATTATTTTGAAATGGTGGTTTAAAATTAAGATCTTCAAAGATTTATACTATTTATTAGTTAATAAATTGACAATAATGTTTCTTATGACAAATATATAGATTTTAACTATAGGGAACAATTATTTCAAATTTTGGACCAATCAAATAAAACATCTTATAAATGGAATATTTTAGAATAAAAAAAGATATTTTAATAATTTTGGAAATTTGTTATATTGAATTAATAATGATACACAAAATTAGAATGAATTTATTATATTAGAATGACCCAAAAACTGTCATATTCAGTTCATTTTATTTCTATCAATTAATATTTTTTTTCATTTTGATGCTTTGTTTCTTTATTCTTTTGAATCTATCAACTATTATTTTTAGTATATTAAAAAATTATAAATTTTGATTCCTCTAAATTATTTGCTACTATTTTAATTTTAATTTTTTTTTTGCAAAGTTTCACGTGGTGCACTTGTGTATTTCAAATGATTTTTTTTCTAACATTTCATCAATACAAATTTAAATTATTATTAGTTTAATAATTTTACTATTTAAATTTTAAATTTTATTAATTTATTTATAAATTTGAGTTAAGCTTTAATTGTTAAAATTTAAAATTTTAATTGAATTTTTTAATAAATTTTATTAGTTTTAGATATTTTATAATTAACGTAATAAATTTTAATTAAAGTTAAAATTATATTTTGTAATTAACTATTAAACTATTTATATTTATAATTGAGCTATTTTATAATTAACGTAATAATTTTTAGATAACCTCAATAGTTTAAATAGTTACAATTTTATAAATAATTTATTTAATAATTCAACTATTTACTTTTTAAATAGTTAATAATAGTTAAAAAATTAATTAATAAAGATTAAAGTTATAAATAATTAAATTAGTAAAATAATAATATTTTAAAGTTTTATCAATGGTATATAAAATACTCACGGTACTTGTATATTCAGTATATTAAAATATATATAAATTTTTTGATTAATTTATATGTTCTAATGATTATTTAATGACATGTCATTGATAAAATATATATTAAAAAAATAAATGAAGATTAAAAATAAACAATTAAATTAAGAAAATAATAATATTTTAAAGTTTTATCAAAATGAAAAGAATTAATATTTAAAAAGAAAAGATTGAATAATTATTTTTACTAATTTAAAGTTTTATGTATAGAATTAAAGTACCAAAATTAAAAGAATTAGTAATTGACAGACATAAATATAATTAAATACAACTTTTTATTTTTTAAAGAACACTTAATCTAATATTGGAAATTAATCAATTAATTTTATTAGGCAATTATATAATCAATTAATTTTAATCTAACTTTGGTAATTATATAATTTTAATTAATACAATTGATTCACCTTATTTTTGTTTTCTGTATCAGACAATATTTCGGAAGTGTACTTCCGAAATATTCCAGGGGAGGTGAATTCGGAAGTGCATCTCCGAATTCACCTTTTTATTGGAAAAAAACGGTGTTTTCGGAAATACATCTCCGAAAACACCTTTTTTTCATAAAAATAAAGTGTTTTCGGAAGTGCACTTCCGAAATCAATTTTTTTTCAAAAAAAAAATGGTTTTGGAAATATATTTCCGAAATGTAGGGACATTTTGGAATTTTCGCTGGAGGTGACCAAGAAGGTTGAGAGGTTGATAAAGAAAATTCCTAAAAATTTACCTTCAATTCATTTGTCCTAATTTTATATGTTGGATCGTTTTGATTAAACTTTGGTCGAACTTTAGTATTGGTTTTTTTTTTCAATCCAAAAAGATAATTATTTAGTAAAAAATATTTCTCCTTGCAAATATAGTTTTTGATTGTATTACATTGAATATGAAACTCTTACCATAAACTCCTCGTGCTTGTGTCATAAAATATTATGATATGTATGACAATAATCAATGGTTCAAACCGAAATTAAACAAACTAGAATATTTACAAAATTTGAGTTTGAAGTAATTTATATAACTCATATTTACAAAAACCAACTTTATATAAATAAGTTACATCCAATATAACATTTCACCCTTCAATTAAATCTACAATTATTAAGATGAAAATAGGATATTGAAAATATGAAAATATGTACTTTATCTATGATCTATAGATATAGCCCGAAAAGGAAAAAGCAAAACCTATTATAGAATCACTTATTTTGTCTCCAAGTAACTTTCTTTCTAAGTTGCCTAATTAGCTTTATCTCTCGTGAAAAATTGAAATTTGTTTTGGTATGTATTTGTCGATCCAGCTAGGTGTCACAAGACAAAAACACATAGACGTACATGTTTTGCTTAAATAATTGGATTTAGGAGCGTGGCTGCAATGATTGAATCTATGTCTTTTTTTTACAACTAGGAAGGCGCACTTTCCTCTAAAGAAGGAACATATACGCAACTTTTGTTCTAGTTTTTACTATTTCACTCATTGTTACAAAAAATAATAATCATGCTGGCTACCGTCACATATTAGTTCTTTAAATTCATCTAGAACTTTAAGAATAATATGCAGCGTCTTTTAAACGTAGAAGTTTATATTCTTTGTTCATACTAACAAAAGTAACAATTGACTACTAACGTTGACAATTTCAAAATTAAAAAAAAAAAATCAATTGAATTTTGAAAGATATTTATATATTTTGTCAACATAATTGTATTATGGAAACAAGAAGAATTATAAACTTCTGTTACTAAAAATTTACATGTTTTTTTTAATCAATATATTTGCTATTTTAACATGGAAAAGAACTTAAACTTCTACTTTTAAATTTAGGTTTCCTAAGAAATAATATTAATTAAAAATATACATGTTAAGGAGTTTCACAAGAGTTCAAGAGTATATAATAAATTCAAATTTTTCAATACAAAATTGACTAGTCAAAAACACTTTAAATAATTATATTTGACTTTTATGTTTTCTCTTACACTCTTATGTTTTTGTATTTGTGAGGAGTAGTTAAATATTTGATTTGAAAAATGTGAGTGTATTGAGGTTTTAGGGTGGTTTATGGTATGTGTTGTTAATTTTTTTAGGTAGTATTATTCTCTTGTCGTCGTTTGACAACGACCGTAGTTTTTCTCCAGTTTTGGAGTTTTAAAGTTGTCCTTGTGTTGTAACTGTGTCTTTTATTTTTCTCTATGTTTGATTTTTCTAACAAGGTATCAAAGATTTTGGTTCAATCAACGAATGAGAGTTCTTAGTATGCTTTGTTGTTGCAGCTTTGTCCAATCTTCCATATCATAATGGTTGTGTTAAAGTGTTGATGGGCTACAATCACAAGTTCTGTTGTGTAGTTTGAGATAGAGAAAATTGATCGAAGAATCATTTTTTACATGTGAAAAATTCAAGTCTAAGATGTGCCGGTACAACCATTATTACACAAGGTGTTGGTTAGTGGTTATATAACACATGAATATTGGTTGACATTGATGCAAAGTGTCATGTCGGTTGTTGAAGAGTTTCTGGCCAACATGGAAGTTGCAGCTTAACTTTTCAACCTGATTTTCAACATGTGAAAATTCTTGGAGTAATTTAGCTTCAAGTAAAGTATAGCCTTCTTCCGCTGGAGTATGATAGTTTTTGAACTATGATTGTCGGTGAAGACAATGTGAAAATTCTTAGAGTGGTGTAGCTTCAAGGGACTATACTTTTATGGTGGGGTATGATGCATAGTTCTTTTGAACTATGATTGTCGGTGACGACAATGGAAGTCGATGTAATCAAGGTGAATGTCATTGCGACGTTATTCTGTGATGTTTGTGAATTGTTGCATTTCATTAGTGTCTAATGAATTGCATGTTGAAGCGATGGCCTGGATTGGCAAAACAGTGACGAAGGCTTATGCCTGTTTTGATGCCTCTATTAACTAGAAATTGGCGATGGGGGCTGAAGCCCTGGGTACCACATGCATGATGCATTAGTCGTGTCTCATTCATTTGTTTTATTGCGACGTTATGCGTGGTTATGTGATTTTGATTTCGAATTGGTTGATTGGAATTAAAACTCGAGATATATATATATATATATATATATATATATATATTATGACTTGAACCGTAATATACTTTTTATCGTAACTTTATTTATATTGTTTGATATCTCACCCTTTGCTTGTTTTCGCCGTTACCTCTATATTGGTAACGTGCAGGTGATGCTAGTGAGTGAAGATTTAGCCTCCGTGAGTTGAGTCGGTTGTCGCTCTGATACGTAGCACTCAGGGGGATAAACGATTGTTTTTAATTATTGTTTTAATTGCTGAATTTTATTTGGTTTTGGTTTAATTTGTAACTTAAAGTTACCATGTAAAGATGCTACGACTTGATTTAAATATTTATGAAGTTTGATGATTCTGCTGCGAAGTAATTTATTTGATGAGGTGTTTTTGAGGATTAAATTAATGTTATAATTTGTCCGCTTTCGTTTAAGTGCTATGTATCTATGTGGAGGCGTAATTGTTGTATGTGAATTAAATGACGAATGTGACATCTTATTTCATCGTATGAAAATTTTAAAATACTCTGATTTTCCGTATAAATTATTGGGTAGATTTGGGGTGTTACAAAATATTCATTGATGAATTTACAACAATGCCCTTTCCAGAATAAAAATTTCTTCACTAAACAAAAGGACTTTCTCAAAGGTCTACGACTAAAAAATGTGAGAGAAAGTTGAAAATATTTTAGAGAGAGATGAGACAGATAGAAATGCTCACATTTTTTGATGTGAAATTACGAAGGGAAGAGCCTATATTTATAGGATAAAGAGTGTTTCGAAAAAAGAATTTTTCTTAGGCCAAAATTGATGAGTTAATTGATTGGAACCTTAGCCCAATCGATTGTAATACCTAAAAATAAACATTTAGGATGTTTAAAAAGGAAAGAAGGGATATAGAGTCATTGCCCTTCATTAATGCGTTGTCACAAACGTTTAAGGAAAACTTTTTCACTAACCCAATTGATTGGGTATGAGTGCTAATCGATTGGACAACATAATTGTTGTCCAAAGCCATTCAAACAATTCCTAATTCAACCGACACGACACCAAAACATTTTTAGGAATATTTTGTTAAGAAATAGAGGTTTAAAAACTTGTTATAGTGTATGTGTAATTTATTCGTATAACTTTACGGAAACGCTTTTATGTTTTTACAAAACACGGTTTACTCAGACGCGACAGTGCGAGCTTTCACACTTTAAAACTTCAAGACTTGTCAAGTGAACCAATCATATAGACCTTGCTTGACTCTTCTTGGAGATCAAGCTTGGGATTTATTTAGGTTAAATAGTATAATCAGAGAATGTTTATAGTGATCATCAAACCCTAGCTTGTCTGCTTGAATCTTTAACTGCTTGTGATATTTAAGTCATCATGGGTAGTAAAGGTTCTTATACATTTTTCCATACAGGTTGCGTGTAACACCCTAAATTCTCATGCATTAAAATATAAAATAAATCAAATACTGATCACATGCACACATTTAAGATGTCCCTCATCATCAATCAACACCTATTCCGTAACACTTATCATTTAAAATAAGACATATATATACACATGTTATCGCATGCTCACCTTCACTTAGGGTATCATCGTAGCAAAATTCATCAACTAAGCATGCTTCTCAACTATTAAGTCTCATAAAAATACTTCATTTGAAATTAAAGCTAATATGATAAAAATCTCCACATAATTTAAAACTTCGAGAGTGTAACATCTAACTCTCAATTAACGAAAACATAATAAGCGAGTAACATCATTCGCCTACCTAGTGTTACAAAATTAGAGCACTAAACCACTAAGAAAATGATAAATAAATGAAAATAACTCCAAGAGCTATCTTCCACTTACAACAACAACTTTTAATCCCGGTTATCTGCAAGATCTCCATGGTGGACAATATCAAAGTAAAGGGGGTGAGAATTCACATCAATAAGATAAACGACATAACCTGAGGGGTAGAATATAAACATCGATCCATGTATCACAACATTCACACAACTTCATTCTCACACCAAATCCATCAACATACTCAATACAATCACATGTTCATCATTTAAATTATGCAATGAAACTCACAATATCAACTAGACTCATATGCATGTGGTACCAAATCATCAACAATTGATTCGCTCAAGAACTGGGTCCCCCCTACTCGAACCTCGAATCCACCCTGCTCGGATTTGAAACAAGTCACCAATCCACCCTGCTCAAATTTGCAACTTGCCTCTTTCATCAACAATAATGACATAATGATGCATGTCAAATACACGTCAGTGCAACAACAACATAATGTTTAAAGTCCCCTCCTGATAATAAATAACTTGCATTGACCCGATGATAATAGTTTCTCCCCCCGAACTAGTATCCCACAAAGACAACAACATAATTCATCAACCACCATGATCATACAACATCATCACCATATTCTCATGTATTCATCACCCATCAATTAAATCATAATTCAATTAAATTTAGGTTTAATCATCAAGTCACACTAAAACATCATCAAACAGTAGCTAACAATAGGCCAACAACCAAAACAAAACTCGAATAATCGAAACAGAAAGCTAATTCCAGTAACTAGGAGAATTACGTCCTTCCCGGTATCATGACGAGTTGCCCGCCACCAGCACAACGCCCGTCAACAACCTCAAAACATTACCTATGTCACGACCAACTCTACAAACTGAGCCTAGGCTTGATGACGGGTTATCCGCCACAAGCATGACGCGCGTCATCGCCTTAAAGGCCATGGCGACCTGTTCGCCATGACAATGGCGCCCACCATTGACCTTCAGCCACATCAAAATGCAATTTTAATGATGTGGACTTATGGAATCTTCCAAAATCACTTCCAACCATCCAAAACATATCCAAAACGCATTATACATGTTATAATACACTTAAAGCAGATTAACTCAACATTTTTCACATGTTCAATCACTTATGTTCATGAAATCACAATTGTTCAAAAGCTTCAAAACTCATCATTGGTGTAAACATATTAACACATCAAAACAAAAATATCACCAGTCGAAGTGTACAAATTTCATTAACAATCATAGCATATATCATCAATTATTATCAATTTACAAAATTGAATCACAATCCAATGTCCTATTAGAGGTTAAAGACTCATCATTCTACCCCTCATGCATATACCCAATATTGAATCAATTTTCTCACTTACCTGGTTATCCTAGCAATACAAATTCTGGTTTTGATGAATCTTCTTCTCCCCCAAGTCCTAAGCTCTTTCTCTCCTCTTAGTCTTCTAGCCTTTAGCCTCTCTTTCTCAAATTCTTGTTTTTCTACGTACTGATAACCAAAAACTCCTAAACTTAGGTTATGCCCCTAATTCATATCATTAGGGTAAATTTTATTATAGTTATAATTGTGACCCAAACTATTATCCCTCTTACTCCTTCCTCCCTTCCATTCCTCATAATTCCCACTATTTGCCCAACCTTTTTTTCATTAAATTAAATAGAGAATTTCTTTATAGACCCCATCCTTCTTGGTCACTCGCGGCGAAATTCCTAAAACGCCCCTATATTTCGGAGATGCATCTCCGAAATCACCTTTTTATGAAAAAAAAAAGGTGGTTTCAGATATGCGCTTCTGAAAACACCGTTCTTTTTTGAAAAAAAAAAGGTGATTTCGGAGATGTACATCAGAAATAAAGTTAATTTCCAGAAAAAAGGTGAATTCAGAGATGCATCTCCGAATTCACCCCCTTGGAAGAATTCAGATATGTACTTCCAAAATCTTGTCTGATACAGAAATCATGAAACAAACAACAACGCTTTGATTTATTATAAAGCATGGAAATTACAAACATCACATAACATATAATTAAAGTTACATATTGTTAAACACGGGTAGGTGAGGATGAGTCAACATTTTGATAACTTCGGCTCCCGATCTTTGAAGTTTTGCATCCAACTCGATCGGACCCTTAGAAGAAAATCGGTCGAAAGTTTTCCACAAAACCGCTAAATCTTTGTCGTTCTTGACTTCAAAAGGGGTGAACTGAACGTCTCCCTCGTCGTTAAGCGAAGGCGAGCGGTACTCAAGCTTGACAACCTTCCAATTTTCCGAGTATTGCAAGAGAGTGTTGAGCGACGTTATCAATTCCGCGAACGGCGTGTCACACGATAAGCGAAATTGGAACGGCATTGGGTAGCCACTGCTGAAGTAGACAAACGTAAAGTGGGGGTAGGTTTGTGTCATTGGTGTTTTGTGGCTTGATATTGATAAAAAGGATTGGTGTAGTATTTATAGACTTATTGGAGTAATAATGACCCAACAAACCTTATCTTGCTTTCAGTGGATGTTTCAGAAGTGTACATCTGAAAACAGCCAAAAAAATTTCAAATTTCAGAAATATACTTCCGAATTTAGCAGAAACAGACATGGAATTTGAGTTTTTGGTTGTGCATTCTGTTTTGACAATTAACCACATATTCAACCAAGCATAAGCATAACACAATACAATGACAACATTAAATATATGTATATTATATATGTATTGAATCGGTTTGATTTTACATTCTAAACGACAATACATACATAAAAGGATCTGGTCATTACAAACAAAAAGGATCCGGTAAAAACTAAAATGCGCCGAACCAATCGATGGCGCTTAAATCTAAAATCGGAAAGTTCTTCAAAAACTCTCTATTTTCCTCATGCTCTTGCTTCATCAACGAAACATATTGATATCCGACATCACTTAATTAGAGAACTCGTCGAAGACAAGGTAATTTCCTTAGAGCATGTGAACACTGAACTTCAGCTAGCTGACATTTTCACAAAAGCTCTTGATGCTACACAGTTTGAAAACTTGCGGAGCAAGTTAGGACTCTGCATCCTTGAGGAACCAGAGAGTTAACAACAACAACAACAACAAAAAATTGGTGAGAAGACAACAGTCTGCTTTGGAAACTTTTATGGCCAAACAGGGGGAGAAATAGTAATGTCACCCCAGAACAACAAGTATGGTGGTTGTGTGATCAACAAATCCGAAGTACTTATTATTTTTGTGTTGATCTGTTTGTGCTTGTGCTGCTCTTGTGGTGTGATATGTTATAGAACTGTGTGCATACTGGTGGTGTATGCTGTCTGTATTGTATTAGCTTGCACTGATTGTGTTCTGGTTGCATTGTTTCTGCTGCAAGTGTTTCTCTGATATGGTGTGATAGGTTGTTTTAGCCAAAAATTTGCCAAAGGGGGAGATTGAAGATGTTTTCATGTTGACTGCATTTGTGGTAAAACATACCTGAGTATTTAATGTCTTGACTGATGTCATGACATGTTTGATATTGTGTTATGCAGGTTGTATATGTGTTAAGCTAATACAGGTTCTGTAGTGAATGTCATGACCGATGTCATGACATCCTTGTGTGACAACATGAGCTGTTATATTTTACTAATTGTGTTTCCTGATTTCTCTCAATCAACAGTTTAGGAAACCTTTTATTATGTGCTGAATATTTCGTCCATACAATTTTGCTGACAACACATTCTGTAACAACTAGATGGCGTGTAAATTAGGTTAACTTGGTTAACCCTAATTTGTTTCTAAAAAAGCCCAAGGCCCAAGAGCTGCATATAAAAAGTCTGCAATCCTAATTTGGAACGCAGAGAGAGCAAATTCTTAATTGTGAAGAACCATAGTTCTGTAGCTGTCTCTTGTACTCCAAGCAATTGTCTTTGATGATTGCGTTGGAATAGGTTGTTTGTGTTAATTGTCACTATAAGCTTTTAAGCACGAGTGTGTGTCTCTTGATTGAAGCTTTTAAGCAAATCAAGGTGTGTTTTTGAAGTGTGTCTTCTCTCTGAATTTATGTAATGTTTATTTGTAATCACTGTTGTGATTGAGGGGGAGTGAGTGGAGATACTCAGGTCTAGGAATAGATTGGAATTGCATTGGGTAGGTTTTAAGTGAGGAGTTGTAAACGGGAGAGTTTAACTCCGAATTAATTTTGCTTATATTGGATTCCCTCCCTGGCTTGGTAGCCCCCAGAGTAGGTTGTTAAACCGAACTGAGTAAACAATTATGTGTGTTCTTTATTGTTTTTATGTGTTCTGTTTTAATTATCTGTGCTTTGTAATTGTGGATATCATAACATCCAGCAAGACATCGAGCGTGAGTTACTAGAATTTTCAATTGGCATCAGTGCAGGCACCCTGCCTGTTTACATCTGGATGAGATCTAGGGACAACAAAATTCTGGTACTATGGAGAAGGAACTGTTAGTGTTTGGGAATAGACCACCCATCCTAGATGGCTCTAACTATGACTACTAGAAACCTCGTATGGTAGAAGTCATAAAGTCTGTGGACGGCAAGGCCTGGAGAGCTGTGGAAAGCGGATGGAAACATCCTGAGAAGATTATGGAAGATGGAACCACTGTTCTAATTCTTGAAACTCAATGGAGCAAAACTGTAGAAGAGCTAGCTTTGGGCAATTCCAAGGCCCTAAGTGCCTTGCTCAATGGGATTGACTAGAACATATTCAGGCTTGTGCAACACTGTGAGCTAGCTAAAGAAGCTTGAGATATTCTCAAAACATCACATGAAGGCACATCCAAGGTAAAGATGTCGAGACTTCAAATGCTTACTACTAAGTTTGAAAATCTCAAGATGAAAGAGGATGAAACCATCTATGAATTCTATATGAATATTCTTGAGATTTCAAATAACTCAGGAGCTTAGGAGAAAAAATGTCTGAAGAAAAATTGGTAAGAAAGATCCTCAGATCACCGCCTAAGCGATTTGATATGAAGGTGACTGCCATAGAAGAAGCCCAAGACATCGGCAACATGAAACTGGACGAACTCATTGGTTCTCTACAAACCTTTGAGTTGAGCATTTGTGAGCCTGTTGAAAATAAGAACAAAAGCATAGCTTTTGTCTCCAACACAGAAGACAATCCAAGAGAAAGCAATGGTGGTAGTAATGAAAATTTATCAGAAGCCATAGCCATGCTTGGAAAACAATTCAACAGGTTTATTAAAAGGGTTGGTCAGAAGTCCAGATTCAATGTCAAGAACACTTCCAATGACATCAGCAAAACCTATGATCCTAGCTGAAGATTCAAAGCTGAAGAGAAGTCAGATCAGGAAAAAGGGGTTCAGTGTCATGGATGTGAAGGATATGGACACATTAGAGTTGAATGTACCACTTACCTCAAAGAGCAAAGAAAAGGTATGTCTGTCACTCGATCTGATGGAGACTCAGATAGTGATGCTGAAGAGGAATGTGCTGCTCTAACAAGTGTGTGTACACTTGAACACAAATTCGGCAAAAAGGATTCTACCTTCGAAGAACTGGCTATCTCGTACAATGATCTAAGAGTCAAGAGTACTGAATTGTGGAGAGTAAGGGAGAAACAAAAGAAAATTATAGAAGAACTGGAAGTCGAAAAGAAAGAACTTCTAGCAACCATAGCATACCTCAACGGTGAAATCAACACTCTTAACTTCAAACTAGATCAGATGACAAGATCAATCAGAATGCTGAACAATGAGACTGACTCCCTTGAAAAGATTATTGAACTTGGACAGGAAGTAGGGAATTTGTCTGGATTAGGATTTATGAAAAAACTGAACCCAATCTAGGGGGAAAAGTCAGAACCTAAAGCTCACCATGTCAATCAAACGTCAGTATCGATGTCACGACATCATGAAATGAGGAACTCGAACCAAATAGAAAGGAAATTTCAGAAATGGAGATGCCACTACTGTGGAAGGTTTGGCCACCTAAAACCGTTCTGCTACAAACTGTTTAGTTACCCTTGGCAAAAAAATACGAACAATCTCAAGCAGCATAACCCTATGAAGAAACAACAATGGGTTGCCAAAGGTTCTGCATTGATTGCTCACACCTCCTTGAGGGTGTCAACTAAAGGAGACTGGTATTTTGATAGTGGATGTTCAAAACACATGACAGGAATGAAGAACTTGTTAGAAGAAATCAAGCCGCATTCCACTAGCTATGTGACTTTTGGTGATGGAGCCAGGGGAGAGATTAAAGGGGTAGGAAAGCTAGAACATTCAGGAGCCCCTCAACTAGACAGTGTTCTGCTGGTCAAAGGACTAGCTGCAAACTTGATCAGCATCAGTCAACTGTGTGATCAAGGTCTAAGAGTCAGATTTACCAAAGATGAATGTGTGGTCACTAATGAAGAAAATGTAGAGGTCATGAAGGGAGTGAGATCCAAAGACAACTGTTACTTGTGGGAACCCAAAACAGCAAGTCATTCATCAATATGCTCCATGGCAAAAGAAGAAAAAGAAGTTAGACTGTGGCATCAAAAACTGGGTCATCTACATCTGTGGGGGATGAAAAAGATCATAAACAAGGAAGTTGTGAGAGAAATTCCAAAACTACAAATTGATGAAGGCAAAGTGTGCGGAGAATGTCAGGCCGGCAAGCAAACCAGGACTCCTCATCCAAAGATCAGTCAACTCACTACCTCTAAAACCTTGAAACTGCTGCATATGGATCTAATGGGACCAATGCAAGTGGAAAGTCTTGGAGGAAAAAGGTATGCGTATGTAGTGTGTTATACCCCAAAATTTGCCCGCATCTTTTTTCAGAAAGAAGGCAACAGACTTCTGTCTAAAAATTGGGAGTTTCATATAATCATGGATTTTATTTCATAAATATCCTGATTTTATGAATACTCGGTTTTTAGAATTTTTCTTATACGGTATTTTGGTTCGCTGTCGAATTTATTCTTACATAAACGCCAATTACTGTTTATCACTTCACACACGCTGTTTATTTGAGATTTATTTGCAGATAAATAGTACTGACGCAATTGGTACAAAATTAAATTTTTTGCAGGCACATAGTCGGGGATTCAGACGGTACTGGTAACAAGTAAATTATTATTAGTTTTTGTTTCCCACTAATTTTTGTACTATATTCTATTATTTTCAAAATCTTTTCCTTTCTTTACAAATCTCTTTCTTTCGAAATCAAATCCTAACTTTATTCTATACATCTCTCTTTTCAAACCCTACCATACACTTTCTTTCAAATCCTACTACCACTCAAATTCTCCTTTTTTGTACGGAATCACTTCATTCCCCAACGTCTCTATCCTTCTTTTCACTATATAAATACCTCTCATTTTTTCCATAAATTCTCACATCAAATTTCAACTCATCTCTCAAATTTCTACCTCATATTTATTTTCTCTTCTTCCCCGGCAAAATGGCAAAGTGGATGGATACGTGTTTTCTTATGGTCATCACTGTCTTGGTGGTGATCATGTCCTTTTTCTGTCTGCACAGTCCTGAAAAATGCGGACCTGGGTTGTTTACACTCTCAATCATCTATATGTTATTGTTTATAGCATGGGTTTTTAATCGTCATTTTTAAAGTTTGTCGTATCTTTTGTTTTCAAATAATGTACCGTTTATTTGTCGTACTGTTCATTATATTATGTAATATTTGTACTGTCAGTATTAAATGTCATACTATCTGTCGTACTATAGTTTAATTATCCAGATAATATTATGTGTGTTTTCTGCCAGTTAAATATTTATTTCACTGTGCATTAAATATTTTTCAAGGTTATTATCGGTAATTTTGTTCGCGTACGGTATATTTTATTTATTTATTATGTTTGTGTTTTTTCTAACAACTCGTGTAAATAAATTTTCACCATTAACACAACAAAAAAAAACAAAAAGAAAAAAATTAACTTTAACTGTTGAATTTTCACTTTAACTGTTACGTTAATGCCCAGACAGCCAGTTGACAGTCAAACTCGCTGACAGCGCGATTCTCCGTGTTTTGTACCATCAATCAAATCAATCTTTTACATTTCAAAATTCCAAGATTTTTGTTCTAGAAGTCTTCTGATAATCACATGATCAGCACAGACTCAGCACTGCACAAAAATCAGGTACGCTTAACTGTCTCCTACAAAAATAGTCCCTAACTAGGGTTTTTGTTTTTTTTCAGGAGAACAAGTTTTTTGAGACCTCAAATGGATTTCATGGACCTCCATATATCTCAAAGTACCAGCATACAAATTTTCAAACTTCAATTCGCTCAGACGCACAGTCAGTAGCTCAAACAGTCAACAGACGACCAGTTTGACCGAAAAGTCAACAGACAGTCAAAAATGAAATTTTTTGTCAACATCCATATTTTGTCAAAAGATTCATCATTTTATCATTGGTTGATCATAATTCATCAAGGAAAGATCAAAAATCAACAAAACCCTAAGTTTCAAAATTAGGGTTTTCTCCTAAAAAGTCAACTAAACTTTGACCGGCCATAACTCTCTCCTCGTTCATTCAAAAAATTCCAACTAAAGCTTGTTTTGAAGGAAATTAAATTATCTTTCAAATGCAATTGATCCCATGGTCATTGGATTCACCATTTGAAAAATATGAGCTTAGACATTACAGGTCATTTTCAAAGTCAACAAAAAGTGGTTTTTTGTCAAATGCCATAACATCAAGATAACTTCTCCAAATAAAAAAAAGTTTCCATAGTATCTTGTAGAGGACATCTTGAGGTTTCTAAAAAGTACAAGAACTCCTTCATATGTTAAAAATTGAGGGATTTACGCCTTGTTGAAGTTGGCTATATTTTGGGAAAATGCATGAAACCAACATTGATCAAAAATGTTTTTTTTTCAAAAGGGGCCAAGTTTTCATGATCCAAACATGCTTCTAACAATGTTAAGGGCCTCCCACGACCAACCTAAGGCCCATAGCATTTTTATTTCTTTTTTGGTTTAATTTTATTACATTTAAAGTTAAATTGAAAAAGAAATGGTGAAGGATAATGATGCAATGCTTGATTCTTAAGCTAAGGCCACCAAGAATGATTCAACTCTGCAGCAAGAGAGGTACAAAGCAGGCCTAGGGCAAGAGGTTGAAGAAAAATCAAGCCATGGTCAAGAATTCAAACTTTTTTATATTAAAGAATTCAAAAGTTCAAAGATCATCAATGTTTGGTAGCTTAGTTTTGAAGCTTATTCATTACTTATAAATGAAGTAGAACACTTCAGTAAAAGGACACACAATTGCAGAATCAAATCCATGCTTGTAACACACTTGTATCACACTTGAAATTTTGCAAGAAATTTAAAATTCGAATTTTATGTTTCAATTAGTTTCAATCCAAACTAAGTATTCAAACATCATCTCTGAACTTCATTGAACCTATCCAAATAAGTTTTAAGCATCAAAACTTCACAAATCGAGCTACACAAGCCACGGTTTGTTCAAACAAAAATCAACTCGTATCTGATCATTCATGCATGTTTAATAAGATGTAGACATATATTTGTGTTTAGATTGGTGCTCTGGTCGTTTCTGGAGCTCTAATTGAGTTTTAATGGCCGTTTGTAGAATATACCATTTTAGGGTTCTTAAGCTAAAATTTGGGATTTTTCGCTAGAGGCAAAATTAGACAAAACTAATGGCATATTTGAACTCAGTGGATCAAGGCTAGTTGACTTCATAGGTCGCGAATTTTTTTTGCATGAGTTTACCCCTATTCGCTATTTTGCAGGTTTGAGACTCACTTATTACAGCGTTGTTTTTACAAAAGCGCTGTTAAAAGTGGTGGCGAGAGGTTGAAGATGAAGACGTGGCCTCTCCCTATTGGCCAGAGCGCGCGCGTGTTTTTTAAATTAATTTGTGATCCAGTGTTTTGCAGGTTCTATTGTTACCACGTGCCTCCACTCTAATCACCCTCAGATCAACTTGCCAGCTCATCTAACGCTTATGACATGCTAGTCCTTACCATGGACTCTCCAGCCAACCACACTTGATTATTAATTATTTATTTTCCATTTTATTTAATATAACTTGCAAAATTAATTTAAAGTAGTTTTAAAAATAAAAAAAATATAATAAAAATATTTTTAGGTTTATAAAATAATCTATTAATTTTTGACACAAAAATATTTTATTTTTCTTAATAATTAAAATATTTTGTTTAATTAATTAGTATATATTTATATATTTGCTTTTTAATTATTTCAACCTATCAAAAAATCAGAAAAAATTTGTTCTTTTTGTTAAATTTAGTTTATATATTATAGACTAATTTTGTACATATTTAGAATATTTTTCTCTTTAAGTTTTAATTATTTGTATAATTGTTTATATAATTATATGTTAATTAGCTTAATAAATTTTCAAAACAACTTCAAAAAATCCATAAAAATTAGTTTTATTTTAAAATTAATTAACAAGCAATATGAACATATTTTAGACTTAATTTTTTAGGTTTAAATTTTATTTCTACCTTCTTTCTCATTTTAATTAAATTAATTATGCATTAATTCCAATTAAAATTAACCATACAAAAAATCCAAAAATATTTCTTTCATCTTATTGCAATTTAAATTCCTAGATAAAGTGTATAGGTTGTCAAAATCATGTAAATAGCGTAGTTTACATTTCTCGCACAATCGATGTGATAGCGTAGATTTACTTTTCGCATTTTACATTCCCGCACTTTAAATTCTGTACATATAAAACTGCGTGTATGTCAAAGATAATAACTGAAGCGTTAGGTCACTAACTTCAAAGACAAAAATATCTGAATCAGAACACGATCACACTTGCACCTCTTAGGGTAATCCCTCTGTTACTCTTTCCAAAATCAAAATTCTACTGTTTCAAATGCAAAATCAAACTTTTGTTTACATCCGGTCAAAGGAGAATTTTCTAAAAGAAATAGGAAAGGACCTTATAAACTTAGGGTACATCTCCTAATTGCTTGCTCAAATCAAAACAAAACAACAAATGTCTCATATATCATTGTTTTTCAAAATAAAACTTTCAAAAAAGACAATACTTGGTATATATCCAAACAAGGATCATTACGAAGTTAAAGCTCTTTTTTCAAAACATCTTTCGAAAGATAAAACACTTTGTATACATCCGCACAAGGATCATTACAAAGCCAATTTACAAAGGTATTTTAAAACCACATACAAGCATTTCAAGGCAAGACAAATGATTCAAACAAGTGAGCTAAGCAATTAAGAGCCCATGGATAACCATGGATACAAAGGGGTGCTAATACCTTCCCTTTGTATAACCTACCCCCGAACCCAAAATCTCTTAAAGGTCTTTTTCTGTTTCTTTTATAAACCTTTCCTTAATTGGATAAAATAAAAGTCGGTGGCGACTCTGATTTTCAAAATTCAAAAACAAAAGAAGAGTCAGTTCGTATCTCTCACACACGAGATATAAAAAACCGAGGGCGACATAGTGGTTGATGATTACTCCAGATACACATGGATAAGCTTCATTAGAGAAAAATCAGATGTATTTGAAGTGTTTAAGGAGCTCTGCACTAGACTGCAAAGAGAAAAGGAGAGAGTTGTCATCAGAATCAGGAGTGATCATGGAAAGGAATTTGAGAATGCCAAATTTGCTGAATTCTACTCAACTCAAGGGATTAGTCATGAATTTTCCTCTCCTATTACACCTCAACAAAACCGAGTAGTAGAATGGAAAAACAGGACTATACAAGAATCAGCCAGAGCGATGATTCATGCTAAGAAGCTACCTATGTATTTTTGGGTTGAGGCTATAAACACAACCTGCTATGTCTATAACAGAGTAACTTTGAGAAAAGGAACCTCCTCTACTCTCTATGAAATTTGGAGAGGTAAGAAACCAAGTGTCAAGTATTTTCATGTGTTTGGTAGGAAGTGCTATATCTTGACAGATCGAGACCAAAGAATAAAAATGGACTCCAAATGTGATGAAGGCATATTCTTGGGATACTCCACAAACAGCAGAGCTTATAGAGTATTCAACACCAGAACACAAGTGTTGATGGAATCCATCAATGTGATTGTTGATGATCAACTTGGATAATTTGATGTCATAGAGAATGTCGAAACATTCCTTGAAATTCAGTCTGAACAGACAAACCAACCTGAAGTAAGTAATGAGACTCCTTTAGAACCAGAACCTAAGGCAATCAACAAATATCCATCTATTAGAATTCAGAAAGATCACCCCAAGGAACTTATCATAGGAGATCTCAACAGTGGAATAATGACCAGATCAAGAGGAACTATAGCCAACTTATGCTTTGTGTCCAAAATTGAACCAAAAAACGTAAAGGAAGCCCTGACAGATGAATTTTGGATCAATGCCATGCAAGATGAACTTGCGCAGTTCAAAAGAAATGAAGTATGGGAACTGGTACCTAGACCAGAAGGAATGAATATCATTGGTACCAAGTGGATATACAAGAACAAGTCAGATGAACAAGGTGTCATAACCAGAAATAAAGCCAGGTTAGTAGCTCAAGGATACACTCAAGTGGAGGGAGTAGACTTTGATGAAACTTTTGCACCTGTAGCAAGACTTGAGTCAATCAGACTACTACTAGGAGTAGCCTGCATCCTGAAGTTCAAGTTATATCAGATGGATGTAAAAAGTGCCTTTCTAAATGGATATTTGAATGAAGAAGTGTATGTGGAATAACCTAAAGGCTTTGCTGATCCAAATCTGCCTGATCATGTCTACAAACTAAAAAAAGCTCTCTATGGGTTTAAACAAACTCCCAGAGCTTGGTATGAAAGGTTAACTGAATTTATGACCTCTAATGGATATAAGAAAGGAGGAATAGACAAAACCCTCTTTGTAAAGAATACAGATGGAAGAATCATTATTGCACATATATATGTGGATGACATAGTGTTTGGGGGAATGTGTGATACAATGGTAAAACACTTTGTCAGTCAAATGCAGACTGAATTTGAAATTAGTATGGTTGGAGAATTGACTTACTTCCTTGGACTTCAAATCAAGCAAATGGAAGACTCCACCTTCTTGTCTCAAAGCAAACATGCCAATAACATAGTAAGAACGTTTGGAATGGATACTGCGAGTCACAAAAGATCTCCTGCACCAACACATCAAAAGCTATCCAAAGATGAAGGGGGCATAAGTGTAAACTAGAGTTTGTATAGGAGCATGATTGGAAACTTGTTATATCTAACAGCCAGCAGACCAGATATTGCATTTGCAGTAGGAGTATGTGCCAGATATCAAGCAGAGCCAAAGGTAAGTCAGTTAAATCAAGTCAAGAGAATCCTCAAATATGTAAATGGAACTTCGGACTATGGAATATTGCACACTAACGGGAGTGACTCTATTTTGACTGGATATTGTGATGCTGACTGGGCTGGAAGTGCTGATGACAGAAAAAGCACATCTGAAGGATGTTTCTTCCTATGAAACAATTTTATATCATGGTTTAGCAAGAAACAGAATTGTGTCTTGTAACATCCCGGATTTTTATCCAAGATATTATTCTAAGTTTCTATAAAAATGCAACTATATTTTTATCTTTGTAAAAGGAAAAATCTAACAATAACAGAAAAGATAATTTTCGAGAAACATAGGTTCAATGAAACTGAGTAATAGTTTAAAATTTCCTAGCGGAAAAAACCATGTCCGCACTTCTAAATAAGTTCAGATGCTGAAATAATTGAAATAAAAATAGTGTACCAAATGACACAATATTAAATAAAGTATAATTTCGCAAAAGACCCTGTTTTCCCCCGTACGCGCTTCAAGCTACACACTCAATCATGCTTTTCTCCTTGAGTACCTAAAATGTTAATTGTAAAGGTCAAATTCCATATCCATATTGAATCATACCCACCACAAGAAAATATCATAAAACAATAGCAAAGACTTCATCAATTAAAATATAATACCATCTTCTCTTTATATATGATTATTTATATTATACGAGATGCAATGTGACTGACACTCCTATATGAGACACAAATAATGATCCGGATAAATAAACCCATTTCAATGGGAACTGCCACAAAGGCCCGAAAGCGTCAACTTGCCACAAAGGCTCCTGCCACAAAGGCCCGAAAAGCGTCGAACTTACCATTGTGGTAAGTTCGACGCTTTTCGGGCCTTTGTGGCAGGAGCCTTTGTGGCAAGTTGACGCTTTCGGGCCTTTGTGGAAGGAGCCTTTGTGGCAGTTCCCATTGAAATGGGTTTATTTATCCGGATCATTATTTGTGTCTCATATAGGAGTGTCAGTCACATTGCATCTCGTATAATATAAATAATCATATATAAAGAGAAGATGGTATTATATTTTAATTGGTGAAGTCTTTGCTATTGTTTTATGATATTTTCTTGTGGTGGGTATGATTCAATATGGATATGGAATTTGACCTTTACAATTAACATTTTAGGTAATCAAGGAGAAAAGCATGATTGAGTGTGTAGCTTGAAGCGCGTACGGGGGAAAACAGGGTCTTTTGCGAAATTATACTTTATTTAATATTGTGTCATTTGGTACACTATTTTTATTTCAATTATTTCAGCATCTGAACTTATTTAGAAGTGCAGACATGGATTTTTCCGCTAGGAAATTTTAAACTATTACTCAGTTTCATTGAACCTATGTTTCTCGAAAATTATCTTTTCTGTTATTGTTAGATTTTTCCTTTTACAAAGATAAAAAATATAGTTGCATTTTTATAGAAACTTAGAATAATATCTTGGATAAAAATCCGGGATGTTACAAATGGTATCAGAGCCAGACCTCTCCCAATACGATGTGGTTCGAGGACGAACCATGCGGAAGCTGGTGGGCATGTAACACCTGAGGCCGAAGAAGGCGAGGGGTGGTTGCACCGCATGGAACACCTAAGGCCGAAGTGGGCAATGGTGGTCGCCACATCGGAATGAGAGGAATCCTAAGGCCAGGCAGGTATGGGACTGAATGGTTGAAGGAAAGCTTATAAGGATTGATGGGTACTACCTATACCAACAAGATGCATCTTCTTTTCGGTAGCCCGTTTCATAAGAACTCCACAGTTAAGCGTGCTTGACTTGGAGTAGTATTGGGATGGGTGACCTTCTGGGAAGTTTCCCGGAAAGCGTGCGAGTGAGGTCAAAGCATGCTGAAAAGACCCGTGTTGGTTCGTGGGGTTAGTCGATCATCCTGAAAGCAGTCTGGGGCGTTACATGTCTCATTATCAACTGCTGAAGCAGAGTACATAGCAGCTGGTAGTAGATGTTCTTAATTGGTCTCGATGAAACAAATGCTGACTGAATACAATGTTCTACAAAATGTCATGACTTTATATTGTGACAATCTCAGTGCTATCAACATCTCCAAAAATCCAATTCAGCATATCAGAACGAAACATATTGATATCTAACATCACTTTATTAGAGAACTCGTCGAAGACAAGGTAATTTGCTTAGAGCATGTGAACATTGAACTTCAGCTAGCTGACATTTTCACAAAAGCTCTTGATGCTACACAGCTTGAAAACTTGCAGAGCAAGTTAGGACTCTACATCCTTGAGGAACCATAGAGTTAACAACAACAACAACAAAATTTAGTGAGAAGACATCAGTCTGCTTTGGCAACTTTTATGGCCAAAAAGGGGGAGAAGTAGTAATGCCACCCCAGAACAACAAGTATGGTGGTTGTGTGATCAACAAATCTGAAGTACTTATTATTTTTGTGTTGATCTGTTTGTGCTTGTGCTGCTCTTGTGTGCTTGTGCTGCTCTTGTGGTGTGATATGTTTGAGCACTGTGTGCATACTGGTGGTGTATGTTGTCTGTATTGTATTAGCTTGCTCTGATTGTGTTTTGGTTGCGTTGTTTCTGCTGCAAGTGTTTCTCTGATATGGTGTGACAGGTTGTTTTAGCCAAAAATTTGCCAAAGGGGGGGGTTGAAGATGTTTTCATGTTGGCTGCATTTGTGGTAAAACATACCTGAGTATTTAATGTCTTGACTGATGTCATGACATGTTTGATATTGTGTTATGCAGGATGCATATTTGTTAAGCTAATACAGGTTTTGTAGTGAATGTCATGACCGATGTCATGACATCCTTGTGTGACAGCAGGAGATGTTATATTTCATTAATTGTGTTTCCTGATTTCTCTCAATCAACAGTTTAGGAAACCTTTTATTGTGTGCTGAATATTTCGTCCAGAAAATTTTGCTGACAACACATTCTGTAACAACCAGATGATGTGTAAATTAGGTTAACTTGGTTAACCCTAATTTGTTTCTAAAAAAGCCCAAGGGCAAAGAGCTGCATATAAAAAGTCGGCAATCCTAATTTGGAACACAGAGAGAGCAAATTGTTAATTATGAAGAACCATAGTTCTGTAGCTGTCTCTTGTACTCCAAGCAATTGTCTTTGATGATTGCGTTGGAATAGGTTGTTTGTATTAATTGTCACTCTAAGCTTTTAAGCATGAGTGTGTGTCTCTTGATTGAAGCTTTTAAGCTGATCAAAGTGTGTTTTTGAAGTGTGTCTTCTCTCTGAATTTATGTAATGTTTATTTGTAATCACTGCTGTGATTGAGGGGGAGTGAGTGGAGATACTCAGGTCTAGGAATAGATTGGAATTGCATTGGGTAGGTTTTAAGTGAGGAGTTGTAAACGGGGGAGTTTAACTCTGAATTAATTCTGCTTATATTGGATTCCCTCCCTGGCTTGATAGCCCCCAGAGTAAGTTGTTGAACCGAACTAGGTAAACAATTCTGTGTGTTCTTTATTGTATTTATGCTATTCTTTTTTAATTATTTGTGTTGTGTAATTGTGGATGTCATAAAATCCAGCAAGACATCGAGCGTGAGTTACTTGAATTTTCAAAAATGATGAAGTAGTGAAGGAGGGAAAATTGTATATGAACAAATTTTTTTGGAGATGCATCTCCGAAAAAATACCTGATAGTTAAATCCAATGTTTATTTTGAATTTTCAGTGCTTTCGGAGATGCATCTCCGAAAATACCACAAAATGGGTGTTTTTGGAGATGCATCTCCGAATTCTGGGAAAACCTGAAGAAAAAAATATTTCGGAGATGCATCTTCGAAGTAGGGGTATTTTTGGGTTTTCAGCAGGGGTTCTCCCCATAAAGGGGTCTACAAAGAAATTTCCATTAAATAAATCTAATGAAATACTATTATTTTGATTATTAGAATAAACTCTAATAATTTTAATTAAACTCTAATAATTTTAATTAAACTCTATCACCCTATAATTAATCTCTACACTCTCACCTCAAGGTCAAACACCTCCATCATCCATATTCATTTATTACCCCATAATTAAATAAATACACAATAATTATACTGAATCAAACAATTTTAATAAATCAAAAACTGGGGTGTTACATTGCATCATTAAAGGATCCTTTTGGTTGTTATCATCAAAAGAACTTTTTTGAGAGCTTCTTTCATTTACTTATTCAATTAACCTTCAAAAGATGGTTCCACTCCTCGTACTGATGACCTAAAGGATGTTCCTTTAATCTACAAGTTTCAGTAAAAAAAATTACAAGGTTAGGGAAAATTCTACCAGACACCTTTGTGAAGAATTCCCTTAGTGATGCTTGAAAGATTTCAGAGTACAGTTTGTAGCTCCTCATGAAGCTTTCTTCCATGTACCATGGTTGGATCACCTTCTTTCCGAGGACTATCATTTTTTTCTCTTGCTTTCATTCTATTGGACCAACGGTGAAAACACTCTCTTTGGGGCATCTCCAAATTCGTAGGTTTTTTATAAGGCCATAAATGAAGAGAGAGAGAGAGAGAGAGAGAGAGAGAGAGAGAGAGATAACTCACACAAGAAATATACTAAAGGAAAATAATGTTTAAGATGCAAAAGGAGTGATGAATGATGACTTATTTATAGTGTGTCTCCTAACGATTTTGAGCGTGTAAATATTGTAATCAATCAATGGAGATTGTGCATATTCAAAATCAAATTAAAGTCATTCTAAAAGTGGTGTTCCAATCAATTGGCTTAGAACTTCAAGCGGATGGATGATCGGATTTCCCAAGATATTAAGCGATTGTCATCAATGTGAGGATATGATTTCCTTGGAGATGTTTAACTTGGATTTGATTTGAAAATATGTCCGCCAAGCTTGTCCAATCGATTGCCTCATGATGTCGATCGATTGGGCTTACATAAAATAGTGCTCTACATCAATTTTCAAGAGACTTCAAAAACTTCTCTCTTTTAAAGGAACACCAACATAATGTGGCATGTTATTCTATACAATCGTTGGATGTGAGAGTTGGTTTAGTCAACGAGATAGATGTGTCCACCAGAGACGTATCCACTCAACTTACTATGAAGTTAGATGATCACTATGATCATAGATGTTGATATATCCTCAATGAAAAAACTTTGCGTTGATTACCATCGTTGATATCCGCGATTATTTATGGATTATAGACTTTACATTCACAAATTACTTGTATACTTGAGAGTATACCTTTTGCTCTACACAACTTCATTTGATATGCGCTAAGGCTTCGAACTGCAAAGTAGTTTTGCAAAACTTACTAGAGTTAGGTCCAGACGCGTTAGTTCTTTCAGAAAGTCTAAGATCATTTACCCTTATACGTTTTCAACTTATCAAAGCAAAATGGCTTTAAGTTGTCAAATTTATTTATAAACATGTCGAACTTGAATTGACTTAGACCCATATAGATTAGGTAGTATGTCGGATCAATTTTAATCTATTCTCACCCTTAGTTGTAATAAACCTCTCAAAAGGGAAAATTAAATTAAATTCACTTTAATTAAAAAAAGGAAAATGGTATTACAAACTCTTTCAACTAGGGTTGTTCAAAAATGTGGTTAACTGAATTGTATACTTGAACTGAATTACATTGCATCATAAAAAAACTGAACCATTTAAATGGTTAATGAACTGAACCATTTAATTTAAACAATTCAAGTTCGGTTTAAAATTGGTTTAGAACCAGTTTTATTTTATAAACTGATTTAATTATGAAAATTAATTTCTCATAAAAGAGTAAAAAATTCTGAAAATAAAAAATAACACTTTTTTAAAAATAAAAAAATTTCCAAAAATAAATAAATCAAAGAAAAAAATTCTCGAAAATAATTTGTTGGTCTATGCGTGCATATCTAATAGTAGTACCTACACCTAACATATTTATATGCATGCATATCTAATATTACATTTAAAATTTATAAAATTACAATCAATTAATTAGTAAAATTATCGAAAATTAGAACAGGAAGTGTTTGTTGATATTAAAGTAACCATATGAAAGTGGATTCCCACGAAGAAGTTTATCCAAATTTTTTTATCAGCACAGAAACTACTGTCTATATCGTGCATGTTGGTTGCAAAACTGTAAAATATTTCGCGAACTAAAACCAATGATGAAAAAACTTGAAATTGAATTTGCATCTTATTCTTATAATTAAAAAACCAATATCACGCAATAGATAAAATAAATAAAAAACATTAATGGCAACATATATTTATACTAGATTTCACAGGGAACATCTTATAGATTTAGTTATAATAGAAGCCAATTTGTATGGATGTTCATGGGTAGGTTTTGGTTGAATTTAGTCAAAATCATAACTCAATCCGTACATGATACAATGGTTTGGGTGACGAAAAATAACCACCCACAACATCATTGGGTTAGTTTGGATAAAATCATAAATTTGTAGGTTAGATTGGGTTGGGTAATGAGTTACTCAATATTATTTTTCCTTATATAATTATTAATGATATGTTACATTTTTTCTTAATAAATACTTTAATATATTACTCCTGCTTTTTTAAACATCAAATGTCAAAATGTATAATGAAATTTATCATAAACATATATTTATAAAAACCAAAGTTACATTACAGTAAAACCTAGAATTGCATAAAATACTTGCAATTTATTAGAATTAGCATCAAAATAATCAATATGTGGCATCCTAAATAAGTTAAAATCATTACTTACTAAATAAAAGATGTTCAAAAAGTTGAAATTGAAGCAAACAAAATTAAAAACATCAAAGTCATCACTTGTCAAATTACAAAAAAGAGAAAAAATATAGTCACTCAATAACCCATGAGTTTTATGGGTTGCGTGTGGGTTTACCCATAACTCAATTATTTTGAATGAATTTTCATTTTTGAAAACCATATTCACCCAATAACCCGACCCGACCCACTTTTTTGAGATCGGTTTGAGTGGGTTTTACTGGGTTTATTGGGTTTATACCCAATCCATGAACACCCCTACCAATTTGTACGGTACAGTAAAAAATACAAAATTATATATATATATATATATATATATATATATAATATAAAGAATATGCATAATAAATGTGATTTTTAATTATAAATTGATTTTAAATTAATTTATAATTAAAAATTGATTGTAAACCAATTTATAAATACAAACTGATTTAAAACTAATTTAAAATTGAATTAAAATTATTTTAAAGCAGTTCTTAAACCACGGACACCCCTACTTTCAACATCAACCAATTAACTTTAAATTTAAATTAAACTACACAATAAATTATAAATAGTTAAGGACGAATATACTATTGCTCACACAATAAATGCTAGCAATTAGCATCCACCAAACAACCTATATTTATAGTATTGTTTATTTCATTGCCTACTTATATTGGGGCCACGAGGTCTTTCATTTTTTCCTATTTCCTCATATTCAACCCCTATTGATATATTCTATACACCAAATAGCCATTACATACAACCCCACATGACAAAACTTTCTCTTCATCTAATCAAATTCTAAAATAAATACCAAACATTGTTTGCATCGATTAATCACGTGGATAACACACTAACCATAAACATGGAATTGAGATTATTTTGTGATTAAAAGAAATTAAGCTTCTCTTTTTATGGGATGTTTTTTCAAAGGTAGGGTAGGACAGAGAGACAGGCTTAGAAAGGAAAACGTAGACCTACAAGCAAAGCAAAGAAAGAAACAACACACCAAGTGACCCTTATCTGATGGGTCAAGTATCCCAACAACAGCTACCTCAATATTTAAATTTGATTGATACTTAATATATTTTAATGGAAGAATCACCTAAATCTCTTGAACTAAAAGCTTGTTTTCTTATAAAATTTGTAAGCATGATTAAATAATTGATATTAGGCAAAGCAAAATTTTCTCATAGTTTTAAGAGGTTAACATTGGTATCCATTTGAAGAAAAGTCTATTAAGACTCTCCTAACGTTCTCTAGTTTAACAATCACATTTGATATTTAACATTTAGAGATCGAATTATTTAAATCACATCACATATTAATATTAATAGTGGGTATAACATTTGAAGGAAAAAATATAATTTTTAATTGTATTTATTAATTTTTTAATTCATGAATATATATATATATATATATATATATATATATATATATATATATATATATATATATATATATATATATATATATATATATATATATATATATATATATATATATATATATATATATATATATATATATATATATATATATATATATATATATATATATATATATATATATATATATATATATATATATATATATATATATATATATATATATAAGGAAACCCATAACACATTGTCTCAAATAAACAGGTACCTCAATTTTGTAATGAGTTTTATAAAATTATAACAAAATAGAGAATATTTAACTTTGTTTTTAAAAATGAATAATAATTAGCATATAGATGGGTTTTAATTTTGAAACAATTGTTGCTCTTAATTCAATTATGACTAGAAAAACACCAATAAACATATATGATTCTACAAGCGGAAGAAAATAAGTCAAAATATTTATTGTAAACTAGTAACTTGAAGAGTACACATGTCGCTCGGATTTAATATATTTACAACTTTTCATTTTAAATTCATTCCTAATATTTTAAATGTTTAGTTACCACTTTATTTTCTTTACTTGTATTTGTTAGTAGCCTACTTTTAAAGTCACTCATTTTTTATTTCTTTATTATATTTTTTATATGTTAATTTTAATTTTATGAATAATAATAAATAATTAATACATCTAAACGGCTGTACATCATAAATGTCACTTTATTTAAATTATTTAAAATGTAGTCTCATTGTTTTGAATTATAAAACATTTTAGCTATTTTACACGAATTAAAAAAATAAAATTATTATTTAATAAAAAAATAAAATAATATATAATTTTATAAAAATGTCCTTTAATAATTATACTAAAATATAAAATAATTTTTAAAAATACATATAAGAGAATATATTAGATAAAATATTTTTAATGATGATGTATTGAGATTATAAAATAATTTATAATTTAGCACAAATATTTTTGACAAAATAAATTATAATTTAAAGAAAGGAGGATCATATAAATCTTTAAAGTATATAGAAAGTAATTTTATATTATAATATCATGACATATAATTTAAAACATAACTAATCATTAATTTTTAGCCTAATATGAGGTAGCAAGTAAAACATGTTAGATTTTAGAACTTGAGATCATTCTCGAATGTGTCCAGAACTTATTTTAAATTTAAAATGAAATTTACTTATTTGTTCTTGGCCAAGGCCAACTGAGATGGATTGAAAATGCCACAAAAAGCCAAGAAAACCAAACAACCACGGGCAATAAAATGGGCTTTAGGCCCACGATATAAAACAGCAGCGTTCATTCAATGGACTGGATTGTAAGAGAAATCTATTTGGTACCCTTTAACTATTTCAGAATTTCTTTGTACACTCATATAAGGTGAAAAACACTTCTAAAATCCAAAAATACCCATCGGAAATACATCTTCGAAGGCACCCATATTCTAATTTTAAAGATTTCGGATATGCATATCCGAAATCACCCTTAATCAGATTTCAGTGATTTCGGATATGCATATCCGAATTCACCAAGAAGCTGTTTCGGAGATACCATTAAGCCACTTAGCCTGTGGTTTAAACATCAAATATTTTCCGCGCATGATTCACGGATTTTATGGTCGCCCGTTCCTGTCACAACAAAACAAAAAACAATGTTAGTTAAACCGTTAGAAGAAAGTGCAATAAAAACATAAATAAAAAAAGGTTAAATTATAAAATGCAATAAAAAACAACCTCGCCCTCCCAAACTCGTCGAGCGATATGGTCATGATAGTAAATCAACACAGATGTGTCTGCAGGCTCTCCCGGGTAGCCCTCCTCCTCTGCATCATCCTCTTCGTGCTCAGGGTGAACATCGGGTATCTCCTTCTCCTCCTCCTCTTCAAGTCCCACCTCCTCAACATCCTCATGTACCTCCTCCTCACGAGAGGAAGACACTCAAGACAGCTGACTCCTCGATGCAGATGAAGATCCTGCAAATGCGTCATCCATTTGGACTAGTACTCGAACTCGACCCCGTCCCCGAGTCACTGCTTGCTATGCAGCTCTCTTGCGCCGAGCTGAGACTATATGTGTCTCCCTACCCTGTCTAAGTCGAGCGGCCGGTGCCTGGTTGCCTGTCATTTTCCTGAAAAAAGTGCAACCGGTAAGAATTTGAAACAAATTTGAAAATAAAAAAACAGTTCAGACCATATTTCGAAAGTTCCTCTTTGAAACTAGTTAGAGGTGATTTCAGAAATGCACTTTCGAAAAAACATGCGAACAACCATTTTTGGAAGACCACCATTTCTTGCCCTAACTCAATAAAAATTCAATTTTTACCAACTAAACACTATGATTGACCTACAGTAACTACACCCTACAACATTTTTCTAATTTTTAACAACCCTAATAACATTTCCAACTTAGAGTTCAAAGTTATGGAAACTTACTCTTTGTTGAAGCTTTGGGTTGATGTTGAATGAGGCTTTGAATGCTTATATATGCTTGGAATGAGTTGTAAAGCAAGAATCCTTTGAATGCAAGTTGACACAGATGAGTTTGTTTGAAAAAAAGTTTGTATTGAAGAGAATGAAAATGCAACAGTTTTCGGAGATGCATCTTCGAATACACCTTTTTTTTAAAGGGTTAAATATGTTTTTAGTCCCTATAAATATGACAACATTCACTTTTAGTCCCTACAAAATTTTACTTCAAACAATGATCCTCGCAATATTTTCCGTCCCTATTTTTGGTCTCTCCCGTTAGATTCTACTAACGGAAGCTTACTTGACACGCCATGTGTGACGCCACATTAATTTAAATCAATACTAATAAAAAAGAGACAGATTGCGGGGGTTTTAAATGTAACACCCCTTACTAACCCCGCGACAATTAAATAAGTTTATTCAGAGTACATGAAAATAAGGGTGCCACAATTCAAAATTAAATAAAACATCGTTCAGTTATGTCATGCATTCACTGAGGCAATCATCGTCAATTAAAAACATTTCATGTTAACACAGCGGAATCAAATCATACGGATTAAGTTTAACATCTATAAAACTTATCCTCCAAAACATCAAAACATAACCAGAGTTATAAACCATAAACTCTAAACATCGCGTCCCCAGTGTTACAAATATCAAAGCATGACACCTGACGCTATCTAAATAATTGACTCATGAGCTAATCCTCACCGAGTCGAACAGCCGCTATCCTCAATCTGAAAATGACAACATGTAAGGGCGAGTCTCATCATAATTAACAAATGTTATGAGGCTATAAAGCAATAACACATCATAGCTGTTTCATTCACCCAATCGTTTCATAACAGACATTCAGACAAGTTTTATCATCACAAAACAATCAACAAACACATCGTTAATAATTATAACACTGGAATACATCCAATCATGTTATAAAAGTATGCATATGTATGAACTGACACTATGCACGTGGTACCAACATCATCAAATGGGAATAACCCATGACCGATCCAACATCATCAAGATACGGCCCTGCCAGCACAGATTCCACACAATGGGAATCATGCCCTTTACTGATCCAACACATCATCATGGATACAACATTATCAATGAATATGAATGAATGCAAACATACATGAACATACTTATACCATCGTCAAGTCTATGAGTAACATCATCACATACTCATTTCGTCATAATCATCATCATCATCATCAAGCATGTTTATATATATATATATATGCATCATTCAATCACAATCACATCATTAATCATCAAATAGATTATTTCACAAGGTTTGTTTAGCTCGAAACGGCACACAAAACGGACCAACTGTCCAAAAGTTATACTTCTTTAAACTTCTTAAAAATGGTCTGTCGCTAACAGCACGCGGCGCGAACTGAGCGTCTCAAAACTCTTTGGTCCTCTGCCAAGCACTTCGCGGCGCAAACATGTGCTCGCGGCGCAAAACAAGAAAAGGAGTACGCCTTCGCGGCGCAACCATGTGCTCGCGGCGCGTACTAAATACATCAAAACTTCCTGGCTTTCTGCCAAGCAGTTCGCGGCGCCAACCCTGGGACGCGGCGGGAACTGGCGATTTTCAGAAACCCCCAAATCGCAGAAAAACAACATTCTGCACATTCCAAACTCATTCAATTCATGCCAGTACGAACTTAAGGAAATGGAATGCACATACAATACGAAATACACATCATAATACACCAATTACGCATCAATTGAGACCATAACACCACAAACATCATGGATTCAAACATAGGGGATCAAACATCATACAATTTGACTCAATCCCTAAATCTATCATATGACTCAATCGACCCGAATTCTACACCTATTCAGTATTATCAACCCCTAACCCGATACTAGATGCTAATCAGATAAGTCCCTCCTTACCTTAGCCAAATTCTTGAATGGGTCTTCTCCCTCTTTGGTTCTCCTTCACGTTCTTCAGTTCTCCCTCTTCTCACAACTTCTTGTTTTCACATTCTAATTTCTTTCCCCTCTTGTTTTCCTTATTTTATGAAACATAAAATAAATTAGTAATGGGCTCCATCACAATTACACCCCCCACCTTATTAATTCCACCACATGCATTTTATAATTTTCCACATAATTCGATAAAAATGCTAATTTCCAATAATTAATTTAAAATTTAATTAAATTAATTAAATAAGAATTTTCGGGATGTTACATTAAACCCCCTTTAAATAACTTTAAAAACAATAATTTTTCACTAACAAAATAAATTTTAACTATAAAATGATTTACAAAATTAACTCTTTTTATATAAAAGCTTTATATACATGAGATATACCTAAAAAAAGGAAACAGAATAAAATTTTAAATGACACATGCAATAACAGTTTGTTGATGGTAGAGTAGTGTCCAATTAGCGTCTATATAATATGTAATTAGTATTCCTACTTTTAAACATGTGTGAATTATCTTTTATTTACAAAGCAGAAAGATTAGAGAGAAATTATTGGCAACCCTGTCCAATGAAGGGTAGGTTGAATTTCTCCAATTAATATTATCTAAACTAAAAGGGAGTGGATTCTTTCTAGCAAAAGACAAAAATGTCCCCATCTTTGATACAATGGATAACATAATGGAAGGTCCAATATACTTGCTGTTAATAACACTTAAATTTGGTCTTGTTGCGTTCTCTTTCTCCCTCAGTTCAATATATTTGTTTTTTCATTGAACCCTTGAAGATACCTACTTCCACTGTTATGAGAAAATGATGATTGCTTTCAAACTCATAAATTCTTCCTTTAGACTTACTAACATAAAGTGTAATATCTACAACAAAATAAGTTCTACTTTGTGCTTCTGCAAATTCAATGAGTCTGATTCTCAAGCTCCTCAACCAGGAGATACAAAAAAACAAGAACTACTAGTCCAAATGGCCATGCTTCAAGCTCGAAAAATCCGTCTCACGGATTATCTAGATGAGAGATCAGCATATTTAACCCAATTTGGTGAAAAGGTTAACGCCGAGTTTGAAAATATTGGAGAAGATGCCCTCAAAGGATTAGATGAAGCTGGTGCCAAAGTATGCCTTCACTTTTAAGTTAGCCATGTAAAATGTTACATCAATAATGAACTCTTATATTCACTTGTATTTAACAGAAAATTGCAAACATGGAGAGCCAGATGCTAGAATTCAAAGAATCTGCAGAAATTAACAAACATTTCTCTACCAATTTTTTGATTAATTACTTGTGAAAAATTATTGTTTTTAAAGTTATTTAAAGGGGGGTTTAAGACCCCCGCAATCTGTCTCTTTTTTATTAGTATTATTGACTTTAACTGACGTGGCGTGACACATGGCGTGCCACGTAAGTCCCCGTTACTGGAATCTAACGAGAGGGACCAAAAATAGGGACGGAAAATATTACGAGGACCATTATTTGAAGAAAATAAGGTTATTTCGGATATACATATCCGAAAATATTTTTTTTTAAAAAAAAGTGTTTTTCGGATATGCATATCCGAAATCACCTTTTTTTTTAAAGAAAAATGTGTCTTCGGAGATACACATTCAAAATTTAAGAGTATTTTAAGATTTTCACAACAGTGTCTAAGAAAGCAATAGCTATAAAAAGAAATTTTCTAACTATTTTTCATACCCAAAAATCTTCTGAAATTATAAAGAAGTTTTATTAATTTATTTTAGTTCTAAAAACGACGAAGAATCCCCGCAAACGGATTGGATCCACCTCATGACTATTGAATCGAACTAAATCGGTGGTGATAAAAAAATAAAATAAAAATTGTTTATATGTTTTTCCCCATCTGCCTGCTTCTAAAATGGCGTATTTTAAATATGATGGAAAACAAACTCATCATAAGAAACAGAAAAATCAGTAAATTACCAACACGTACAAGGATATAGGTGTATTGTAAATTTGAAGAGGACAGATACATTGCATTTTTTTTATTAGCAAAAGCCGTATATGAATCGGCTATTGGGGTTTTCTCTCCCTGAATCGATTTCAGCGTGAGAGTTTGTTTGTTTGTTTCGATCTCGAATCTCTGTTTTCAATCGGAACGGTCTTCTTGTAAAGAGGAGAATCCTTTCGAAATTAAAGTTTTGTTAATGCTTGCTATGAAAACGAATAGCACAGATCTGAGATGATTATCCAGAAGGAGATTTCAATTCCCTATCTTTGGCAATAGTCTCTTTATTGGTTTTGTGTTTCCTCTTCTCTGTCAGATGGAATTGGCCCTTTTGATTTCGACAATCTGTTTTTTCCTTTTTCGTGTCTGGCATGCTGGCTATCTGGTTTGGGGTAAAAAACAGAATCCTATAATAAGAGAAACTGAGATTATAGGATATCAATTCTCTGGCAAAGACATTAAGGAGGGATGGACAGGATATTATACTTCTGGAATTTGGTTTTATTGTAGGATCATACAAGTAAGATATCCTCCCTTCAGTATCAGAGATATTAGGCTGATTGGCAGAACAAAAATCGGTCAATTCAATACTAGGGAAGATTATTGGAGATATTGTCTCAATTGGGTGAATATAAATAGAAGAAACTCTCACAGCTCTCACCATCAACTTATGAGCACTAACAGTAAAAATATTATCATATTCAGTACCTGTCTAATTTCATTGTTTTGCATCATGGATTTCACCGAAGGAGCTGCCAACAGTGGAAGCGATGCTTTCAATGTCGAGACCAATTTAGCGCCAGAAGAATTACTCGATCTTTGCTTGGTTGGATCCTTGCTAACAAGTAAATCTGTGCGATTCAATGTGCTCAGGGACAGATTGTCTGAACTTTGGCAACCAGGGCAAGGTGTGGAGATCTCCAAAATGGCTGAGAACAAATTCCTGTTCCAGTTTTACCATATGTGGGATTTGGAGAGAATTTTTCAGGGAGGGCCTTGGTTATTCGATAACTTCATGCTAGTTTTACGGAAGATTAAGTTTGGGGAGGAGCCCCTTGCTTTGCCGCTGAACGAAGCCGAGATATGGGTCCAAATCCATCAACTCCCCTTTGGTTTCATGAATGAAAACATCGGTGTTCTCATAGGGGAACATATTGGAAAATTTATCGCCTACGATGCTCAAAACAGTACTAGGGCGTGGAGAAGATATATGAGAATTCGGGTTGCGATCAATGTTCAAAATCCTCTGAAGAAAGGCTTGGCCTTTGAGAGACTCGATGGAGAAACTATCCAGACCAGTTTCAAATACGAGAAGCTTGGTACGTTCTGTTTTCTGTGCGGTATCCTTGGCCATGCTGAAAATTTCTGTCACAAGAAATTCAACTCAAGCAGCAGTGCAGCTGAAAGAGGTTGGGGAAATTATCTTCGTGCTGAATTAGACAATTTTGGTAGCAACGGCAACGTGAACCGATGGTTGAGAAACGAAGGACAAGGCAAAGGCGGTAATGCACCACATATCAGTAAAGAGGGAAGATATGGAGAAGATACCAAGGAACCTCAAGGGCTGGGAGATAACAAAGCTGCCCACTCCAAGCATGGAAGAGTTTTGATTGATAGAGATCCAATCTCCAAGCAACTGAAATTCTACAAACACAACTCTAGCTCTGTGATTCAAACTGGAGGCGAACAAAATTGGGCGATCTTTAATCCGGCTGACAGTATTACATTCCCTCTAAACATGGCTGATCAAAGTAATGGACCGGCAGCTGCCACATCGGAGGAACTTCCTCGAGTTGAGACTGAACTGGCTGAGTTATTACAGGAGAAAGCTGCTGTGAGTTTGAGAATTGCTCAAGTGCAAGGAAGAAATATCTCTCACAATTCCATATTGCTGCAGCAGCCTAAAAACAAAGCTACTAGTCTTCTTCCCAAGTCCATCTTGGATACTGTGTTTTTGCAGGATATCACAAAAAGCTCGAAAATGATGAGAGACGGACCAGAAGGCAATTATGACTTGCTGAATCCGTATAAGGTGGATTTTCTCACTGCTAGCCAACAGATTTCATCTGATAACACTGAAATCAAAATTCTGACCAATAATGCTGTGGTCGGCAGTCAGGGCGGTCCGAAAGCTACCTCAGAGCAAGCTGAAGTTAAAGGTGCTATGTGGGAGTTTTCCTCCATATTATGTCAGAATGAAGGTCGGGATGTCTATGGCCGCAATAGCCAAGCAGCTGAAACTAAGACAATCAAATTGAGAAGTGCTAAACTGAAGATAGGTTCCACGATTGACTCTACATCTGTTAAAGGCATTGTTGCAGGGCACACCCCTAACAAAATCCCTGACAACAAAGTATCCATGAAGAACCAAGCGAGGCGTAAGAATCTGGTAAACAATATCTTGCAGGAGGACGGAAACAAGCTCAATATTGAAGATAATACCATTGAGAAAGTCATGAAAAAAATGTCTCGTACGGAAGATAGCGACAAGAAGGAGCTGAAGGCTGAGGTGGTAAACCAAGCAAAGAATGAAGCTGAGACTGTTAGTGGTCCAAGGAACAATGTTACTGTTGCTGGAAATGACATAACCATGCAACACATCTCAAACTCTAATGTCACTTCTGTATTGGCGGGCACTGTTTATCAGGCCTGCCATGAACCATGAATGTTTTAAGTTGGAATTGCCGGGGCTTGGGTAATCCGAGTGCAGTTCCGAATTTAAAATACCTCATCCGAAGATATAAACCGGATGTTATTTTTCTGTATGAGACAATAAGCAATTCTAATAAAATTGAGGAGTTACGTTATCTTTTGCATTTTGATTGTTGCTTTACGGTTAATAGAGAAGGTCGGGGAGGCGGGATGGCGGTTTTTTGGCAGAACTATACTAATTGTGAAATTCAGAATTATTCAAGAAACCACATTGACATTGTTATACCCCAAAATTTGCCTGCATATTTTTTCAAGAAAACTCCAATCTAAAAATTAGGAGTTTCATATAATCATGGATTTTTATTTCACAAATATCCTGACATATGAAATACTTAGTTTTTAGAATTTTTCTTATACAGTATTTTGGCTCGCTGTTGGATTTACTCTTACGCAAACGCCAAGTACTGTTTATTGCTTCACACACGCTATTTATTTGATATTTGTTTACAGATAAATAGTACTGACACAATTGGTACAGAGTTAAATCTTTTGCAGGCGCAGAGTCCGGGATTCAGACTGTACTGGTAACAAGTAAATTATTACTAATTTTTGTTTCCCACTAACTTTTGTACTATATTCCATTATTTTCAAAATCTCTTTTCAAATCTCTTTTTCAAAAATCAAATCTTAACTTTATTTCATACATCTCTCTTTTTCCCAACACTACCATACACTTTCTTTCAAATCTTACTTCCACTCAAATTTTCCTTTTTTGTACGGAATCACTTCATTCCCCAACGTCTCTATCCCTCTTTTCATTCTATAAATACCTCTCATTTTTTTTTCATAAAATCTCACATCAAATTCTAAATCATTTCTCAAATTTCTACTTCATATCCATTCTCTCTTCCTCCCCGGCAAAATGGCGAAGCGGATGGAAACATGTTTTCTTATGGTCATCACCATTGCTACGGTGATCATGTCCTTCTTCTGTCTGCATAGTCCTGAAAAATGTGGACCTGCGATGGTTACACTCCCGATCATCTATTTTCTGTTGGTCATAGCATGGGTTATTAATCGTCATTCTTAAAGTTTGCCGTATCTCTTATTTTCTTAAATGTACCGTTTACTCGTCGTACTGTTCATTATAGTATGTAATGTTTGTACTATCAGTATTAAATGTTGTACTATTTGTCATATTGTTGCTTAAATATTCAGATAATATTTTGTGTGTTTTCTGCCAGTCAAATATTTATGTTTCTGTGCATTAAATGATTTTCAGGGTTATTATCGGTAATTTTGCTCGCGTACAGTAAATATTAATTATTTATTATGTCTGTGTTTTTTAACAAGTCATGTAAATAAACTTTCATCTTTCACATAAAACAAAAACAACAAAAAGAAAATTAACTTTGACTGTTGATTTTTCACTCTAACTGTTACATGCCTGAATAGTCAGTTGACAGTCAAACTGCTGACAGTACAATTCTCCGTATTTTGTACCATCAATCAAATCAAACTTTTGCATTTCAAAATTCCAAGATTTTTGTCCTAGAAGTCTTCTGAATATCACATGATTAGCAGAGACTCAGCACTGCACAAAAATCAGGTACGCTTAACTGTCTCCTACACAAACAGTCCCT
Organism: Vicia villosa; assembly: GCF_029867415.1. Taxonomy (NCBI): domain Eukaryota; kingdom Viridiplantae; phylum Streptophyta; class Magnoliopsida; order Fabales; family Fabaceae; genus Vicia; species Vicia villosa. Next base: position 105,591,314 of record NC_081183.1, read on the forward strand.
AATTAGGGTTTCTTGTTTTTTCAGGAGAAACAAGTTTTTGAGACCTTAAATGGATTTCATGGACCTCCATATATCTCAAAGTACCATCATACAAATTTTCAGACTTCAATTCACTCAGGCGCACCGTCAGCAGCTCAAACAGTCAACAGACGACCCGTTTGACCAAAAAGTCAACAGACAGTCAAAAATGAAATTTTTTGTCAACATCCATATTTTGTCAAAGGATTAATCATTTGATCATTGGATGATCATAATTCATCAAGGAAAGATCAAAAATCAACAAAACCCTAAGATTCAAAATTAGGGTTTTCTCCTAAAAAGTCAACTGAACTTTGACTGGTCATAACTCTCTCATCCTTCATCCAAAAAATTCAAACCAAAGCTCATCTTGAAGGAAATTCAATTATCTTTCAAATGCAATTGGTCCCATGGTCATTAGGTTCACCATTTGAAAAATATGAACCAAGACATTACAGGTCATTTTCAAAGTCAACAAAAAGACACTTTTTTCAAAAGGATACACAAGGAGCATCAAAAATCATTTTGATATGAGACCAAAGACATTGGTTAGAGGACTCTTTTAAGTTTCCAAAAAGTGCAAGATCTCCTTCATATGACAAAAATTGAGGGATTTACACCTTGTTGAAGTTGGCTAAATTTTGGGAAAATGCATAAAACCAACATTGCTCAAAAATGTATTTTTTCCAAATGGGACCAAGTTTTCATAGTTCAAACATGTTTTCCATGATATAATGGGCCTCCCACGACCAAGACAAATCCCAAACCATTTTTATTCATTTTTGGTTCAATTTTATCCTATTTTAAGATTAAATGAAAATGGAAAATGGAAGGATAATGCATAGCTTAGTTTCTAAGCATGAGTCACCAAAGAATCTTTAATTTTCTACAGAAGATTGAAGTACAAGGCAATAGAATTGAAGAGGAGCAAGACTTGGTCAACAATTCAAAGGTTTTTAATATTTAAAAATCAAGAATTCAACAAAGGCAATCAATGCTTCTTGGCTTGGATTCTAAGCACAACATGGCCTATAAATGAAGCTGCAAACTCCATCAAAAAAGAAAGGAAGGGGGGACACGAATATAGCAAGAGCATAGTCATAAACTCCATAAAATTTCTCAAAAATTCCATACACTTTGTAATTTTCGAATTCTATATTCCAACCATTATTAATACAAACCAATCATTCCAATCATCTCCTGGGATCTAATATAGTAAGTTGAGATCATAATTCATGGTTACATGTACATAAAACTCATGCTTTAAAAGTTACATATTCATGCATTTTTCTAACTTTCGAATCTCACAACTTAACATGTTTTAATACCAACTAACACTTCTAACAAGTTGCTAAGATGGTTTAGGGAAGATTTGAACACTTACATGCAAGTTTTAACGTGAGAATACACATGTACCATTCTTGAAGTTTCAAACATGTGAACGTTCAAATCCCATGATGCAAGCGTTTTTAGCCAAAACTAATGCCACCATCATGTTCAGGAGGTCATTTTAAGGTGACCTGGGTGCCCCTTGTTTTTGTTAATAACCATTTTTGTAGGTTTTTTGAAAGCATGGAAATCTGAAAGAAAATCCGCAGGAAAATCCGCAGGTAAGTCTGCAAGAAAATCCGCAGGTACCAAGGAAGAAGATGATGAATAGTGAGGTTGAATCTTTGACCGCACGCGTGGCATATCTTTCTCTTCCCATTCGCTGGTCAACCAGCGTGGACCCCACGCTGGACTCTCAAAGTCAGCATGATCTCATGCTACACCTTTATCCATGCGCCTCATGTGACTCTCAATCTGAGCCATAGATCACCTCATAATCTCATCCAACGTTCCAAAACACGCAGCCACACCATGTTCCCTCATAAATCACCACACAGGATCACTGTTTTGTTTTATTTTCTATTTTATTTAATTTCTTTGTTAAATTAATTAAAAATAGTTTTAAAAAAAAATATAATAAAAATATTTTTAAGTTTCTAAAATAATGTTTTATTTTCTAATATAAAAATATTTTATTTTTCTTCATTATTTAAATATTTTGTATAATTAATTAGATAATATGCATATATTTATCTTTTAATTATTTTCAACCAATCAAAAATCATAAAAAAATTTGTTCTTTATATTAAATATTGTTTATATATTGTGAACTAATTTTGTACATATTTAGAATAATTTTCTATTTAAGTTTTAATTATTTGTGTAATTATTTATATAATTATGTATTAATTAACTTAATAGATTTCAAATCAATTTCAAAAAAACAAAAAAAATTAGTTTTGTTTTAAAATTAATTAACAAACATTTTGAACATATTTTAAGCTTAATTTTTAGGTTTGAAATTTATTTTCATCTTTTTTCCTCATTTTAATTTAATTAATCATGCATTAATTATAATTAAAACAAATCATGAAAAAATCCAAAAACATTTCTTTTATTTTCTTGCAATTTAAATTCCTAGATAAATGTATAGGTTGTCAAATTCATGTAAATAGCGTAGTTTACATTTCCCGCACAATCAATGTAATAGCGTAGATTTACTTTCTGCATTTTACATTTCCGCATTTTAAATTCCAGCACATATAAACTGCGTGTATGCCAAAGATAAAATTGAATCGTTAGATCACTAAATTCAAAGATAAAATATCTGAATCCAAACACAATTACACTTGCACCTCTTAGGGTAATCCCTTTCTCATTCTTTTCAAAATCAAAATCAAATTATATTATTTCAAACGCAAAATCGAACTTTTGTTTATATCCGGTGAAAGGATAGATTTTTAAAGGAAATAGGATAAAGACCTTATAACTCAGGGTAGATCTCCTAATTTGCTTGCGCAAATCAAAACAAACAAATCTCTCATATATCATTTTTTTTTTCAAAATAAAACTTTCAAAAAGACAATACTTTGTATATATCCAAACAAGGATCATTACGAAGTTAACGCTTTTTTCCAAAGCATCTTTTGAAAGATAAAAACACTTTGTATACATCCGCACAAGGATCATTACAAATTCAATTTACAAAGGTATTTGAAACCACATACGAGCATTTAAAAGCAATTGAAAACAAGTGAGCTAAGCAAATTAAAGAGCCCATGGATAACCATGGATACAAAGGGTGCTAACACCTTCCCTTTGTATAACTTACCCCCTTACCCAGAATTTCTTAAAGGTCTTTTTTCTGTTTCTTTTATAAACCTTTCCTTAATTGGATAAAATAAAAGGTCGGTGGCGACTCTCTGATTTTCAAACACAAAAGCAGAAACAAAAAGAGTCAGTTCGCGTATCTCTCCGCGAGAGGTATGGCAAAAAACCGAGCGCGCGACAGACATTGTTATTCATGACAGTAGAAGAGGTAATTGGAGATTGACAGGTTTTTATGGACATCCCGAAATCTCGAATAGGAATTTATCGTGGAATCTTATTCGGAATCTCTCGGCATGTTCTAACTTACCTTGGTGTATCTTGGGAGACTTCAATGACATACTTTCAGCAGATGAGAAAAAAGGTAGAGTGGAGAGACCAAATTGGTTGATTACTGGATTCAGACAAGCTATACAAGATGCTGGTTTGGTTGATATACATATGGAAGGGCATACCTTTACTTGGTTTAAGAGCCTTGGTTCTGACAGAGCAATTGAAGAAAAACTTGATAGAATTATGGCAAATGGAGATTGGATGTCTATGTTCCAGCAAGCTAATGCTCACTGTCTCTCAGCAACTTCGTCGGATCACTATCCGATCCTTCTACGGTGTGACAAGCCTGTGACGCCAAGTCGGTCTCAGTCGGGTTTCCGTTTTTAAAATGCTTGGTTGCTTGAACCGGGTTTTGACGATCTTGTGCGCGATCATTGGAACAGTCTTGACAGTTTGTCAATTTTAGACAAATTGAAGGTAAATAGTGATATGCTGAAGCAGTGGAGTATTTCCACTTATCACAAAGTCAGAAAGGAAATTGAATCTATTCACAGGAAGATTGAGCATACTCGAAAAAATGTCGGGGAAGATAATATTAATTATTTCACAGCATTGAAAAGGCGGATGAACTCTCTACTAATTAAAGAAGATACTTATTGGAAACAGAGAGCTAAGGCTCATTGGTACAAGGACGGCGACCTTAACACTCGTTTTTTCCACATTGCTGCTACTTCCCGGAAGAAGATTAATACTATCAAGTCACTTACGAACAACAACGGGGAAACTAAATCTGAGATAGAAGATTTGTGTAATATAGCTCACGATTATTTCACCGATCTTTTTCTGAGGAGGCCTAGTTCTCGGGACAAAGTGCTCCAAGTCCTTAGTTCCTCCATAACTGAAGAAGACAATGGTATGCTGACAGCTCCTTTTAATATGGAGGAATTCAAAGATGCCATATTTTCTATGCAAGCTGATAAAAGTCCCGGCCCCGATGGTTATAACCCAGGTTTCTACCAACATTTTTGGGATATATGTGGCTCCAAAATCCTTACTGCTAGTGTGTCTTGGTTAGATAACGGGGCTTTCCCTCCAAGTCTTAATATGACAAATATTACTCTTATTCCTAAAGGGGAGGTTCAAACCTCACTTAGAGATTGGAGACCGATAGCGCTTTGCAATGTGGTGTACAAAATTATCGCAAAGGTCCTAGCCAACCGGTTGAAAAGAGTTCTTCATAAATGCATTTCTGAGAATCAGTCGGCTTTTGTACCTGGGAGATCCATCTTAGACAATGCTATGGCGGCAGTTGAAGTGGTTCATCACATGAAGGCTAAAACGAAGGGTAAGGTGGGTGACATTGCTCTAAAGCTTGACATCAGTAAAGCTTATGACAGGATTGATTGGAATTATTTAAGGGAGGTTCTCATTACTATGGATTTCAGCCAAAGATGGGTTAAGTGGATTATGATATGTGTGGAAACAGTTGATTTCTCTGTGATCTTGAATGGTAACAAGGTTGGACCAATTATACCGGGCAGAGGTTTGAGGCAAGGAGATCCCCTATCCCCATACCTTTTCATCATTTGTTCTGAAGGTCTTACGGCACTAATTAAGAAGGCTGAATCTAGAGGAGATATTCATGGATCAAAAATTTGTAAAAATGCTCCGATTATATCTCATTTACTCTTTGCAGATGATTGTTTTTTGTTTTTCAAAGCTGTACAGAAGGAAGCGGATGCGATCAAGAATATTCTTGTCACTTATGAAGAGGCTTCTGGTCAATCTATCAACTTACAAAAATCTGAGCTCTTCTATAGCAGAAACGTTCCTTTGGATGTTAAAAACATGATAGCTAATTCCTTAGGGGTTCAACAAGTGCTAGGTACAGGTAAGTACCTCGGTGTCCCATCTTTGATTGGAAGAAGTAGGAAAGCAACTTTCAAGTTTATTAAAGACAGAGTTTGAAAAAGGATTAATACCTGGAGTAGTAAAAGTCTTTCTCAAGCAGGTAGAGAAACTCTTATCAAATCTGTATTACATTCTATCCCTTCGTACATTATGAGCATATTTTTACTTCCGGCATCATTAAATGATGAGATAGAGAAGATGATGAATTCCTTTTGGTGGGGTTATAACCAAAATAGTGGTAAAGGTTTGAATTGGATTTCTTGGGATAAATTATTTATGTCAAAGAGAGATGGAGGTATGGGTTTCAGAAGTCTCAGTGCTTTCAATTATGCTATGCTAGGTAAACAAGCTTGGAATCTTATGACAAATCCTGATAACCTTGTTTCTAGAATGTTTAAAGCAAGATATTTTCCCAACTGTGATTTTTTGGACTCGGGTGTTGGTCATAACCCCAGTTATGTTTGGAGGAGCATTTGGAGTTCCAAATTTGTGGTTCGAGGAGGGTGTAAGTGGAGTATTGGGACGGGAGAAAAGATTCCCGTTTGGGGACAAAATTGGTTACATGATGGCACCTCTTTATGTAATCCGTGGCCGAACAATCCAGAATTATCCAGGTTGAAAGTGGCGGACTTAATGAATCCGTATTCCAAGTCTTGGTCCCCAGAGTTGATTATTCCATTAGTTGGGAGGGACGCAGCATCGAAAGTTCTAAACACACCTTTATTTGAAGCTGTTCATTTGGATAATCGCATTTGGAAGTTTGATGGTAATGGTAACTATTGCGTGAGAAGCGCGTACCGCTATTGTGTTAATGAAGTGATTGACACTTCTCATCTCAGAGCTGATGGCAATTGGTTTTTAATTTGGAATTTAAAAATTCCGCCAAGAGTTAAAAACTTTTTGTGGCGGTTGTGTAGAAACTCTATTCCCACTAGAGTGCGTCTTCATGATAGAGGAGTTGATTGTCCGACTACATGTGGTATCTGCGGGATCGCAGCAGAGTCTAATTATCATCTTTTCTTCCAATGCCCCAAAAGTGTTGAATGTTGGGAAAGTACTGGATTATGGTCGAAATTACATAATTTCCAGGATTCCCAGGTACCTATTGTTTCCAGCTTATTCTCTTTTTTGCAGGTTGCTAACAAAGAGGAACAATCCATTTTTTCTACTATTTTGTGGAGTTTATGGAGATGCAGAAATAATCTGGTATGGAATCAAACAGACGAGGCCAAAGACGATATCTGTAATCGTGCTATGAATTTGTTACTTGGGTGGAGAAACGCCCAACAATCTAGGTCCTCCTATAATTCCCAAGCTCCCCATTCAGGTGATCTTGTTTGGAGTAAACCGTCGGTTGATCGTCTCAAATGCAACATAGATGCTTCTTTTTCAAACAACAAAGTGGGCATAAGTGCATGCATCAGGGACGATAAAGGTATCTTTATTGCAGCCAGGACAGAATGGTTCTCCCCTATCACTGAAGTTGCTGTTGGAGAAGCTATGGGGCTTCTTTCAACTATCAAATGGGTGCTTACTCTTGGTTATGATAATATGGATTTTGAGTTGGATGCAAAAAGCGTTGTGGATAATGTGAATAGGCCTCATTCTAACAACACGGATTGCGGTGCTATTACTCTCGAATGTAAACGGCTACTGGCATCTTTTTTTAGGAACTCTCATGTTAAGTTCATTAGAAGACAAGCTAATGAAGTTGCTCATGTCTTGGCAAGGGCGGCTACATCCTTCGCTAGTTTTCAAATTTTCACTGATGTACCAACATGTATAAATTCTCTTATTGATAATGAAATGAAGTAATTGTTTTTCTCTCTAAAAAAAAATGTATAAACTCTGATTATACAGTGTATATAATCCAGTGCTTTCAAACATTTCACTTAAAAAAATTACAGAAAAATAAATCAGATTATATCAATAAAAAAATAAAAATTAGATATCGAAGTGCTAATTTAAAAAAATAATACATCTTTTAGTCATAAAAAACAAATACATCAGGAAAGTAAAGATTCTAACTTTTCACGCATTGAGAAAAGAAATTTAATATAAATATTAAAAACACAACTAATTGAAAATTGTTATTTCCATTACTCACTAAAAGAAGAAATTATTTGGTAATTTCTATACTCACCCGGTGGTGGTGGTGGTGAGGGTCCTGCAGTGTTTTTCAATTATCTTGTAATTAGGATTTAGGTTTCCATCTATATCAAATTTTATTGGTATTGGTCTACCTCTTTTCTTTTTTCCCAAACAAATCGCCACTGGTACGGCATGAACCATCGATGTTTGAGGAGAATGAAGGAGAAAGAAAATATGTTACGAGAAATATTGATGGGTAAATGCAAAGGAAAGCTGAAATCGACTATATAAATTAACAACATTTTACAAAATGAATTGAATTAATATTGAGTTCAACCGAATTAACCATATTTATATACATATTTAATGAGATGTCTAACCTAGATATAATCATAAAATCATAAAATATAATAAAATAATATGAGTTTTTTGGCAAGTTTGTCAAGTGTCAAATTTTTAGACACTATGCTAATTTTTATGTTTGCTATTAGTAGAAATTTTTTAAAATTAATTATAATTATTTTTTAATCTTTAATTAATTATTTCATTATTTTCTAATTACTCATACTCATAAAATATTCTATCTAGAACAAATCAAATAGTCACGTTGAGAGATGTAAGATGTAAGTTGTTTCTATCAATTAAGAATCCAAAAAGAGTTCTTTGGAAGAAGCGTAAACAATTAAAAATTCATCTTGATCCTTATCCATCTTTAAAAGTTTTCTCTCCAAACCACTCTTCAAACACACTATATAACAACTTCATTTCCTCTTCATTACACAAAAAAAATCACAAATACCTAAACTTCTGCCACACCTTCACCCTTCAGCCCTCAAAGTTTCTGTACGTGAACTCTCATAGCAACACACTCGACCAATACAAAACAACACAACAGCAACAACATTCACTCATCTCAAATTGCTGTAGAAAAGAAGAAGAAATAAAAGTTCAGATCCGCAGCCAAAGTCACACGAAGAAGATTCGAAGAAGTAAACAGAGCACACGTACCTTTTACTTTTGTCTGTATTTTTTTTTGTTTAAGCTTTTGGATTTATGCATTTATGCATAATCTTGCATTTGTAACCTTAAACATTTGAGATATGAATTAGGACTCAAGGGATTGATTGGTGTTTTGTGTAATTTTTTGTGTTTGATGTTTGAACCTTTGAGTGAGATCAAGATAGATTGAAAGAACTTTTTTATTTGTTATTTTAATTTTCTCTAGAGAAACATGGTAGAATAGAGTAAGAGAGAAAAAGTGTTTTGATTCAATCTCCCTTTTTTGTTTTATTTAAGTTTTAATTGAGAATATAAATAATTAATTAAAGGACAAATGACAAAGTTGCTTTATTATATTTAATAATTTTCAAAATATTCAATTATTTAATATATAATAAAGTTTTTATTTATAATATAAATTATATAATTATTGTTATTAAAGAGGGGGGTTATATTTACTCCAGGAGTAAGTTATTATATTTTACTCCAAATCTAGACCATTGATTCTTTTCAATCTAGTGGTTAAAAATAATAAGTAATTAAATGTGGAGAGAGAAAATTATTACTTATTATTTTTAATCATTAGATTGAGAATAATCAATGGTCTAGATTTGGAGTAAGTTATAATAACTTACTCCTGAAGTAAATATAACCTCCTCGTTATTGAATAATTAAATTATGTATATGTACTATTAATAATTTATTCACTTATTTTTATATTATTATTGCTTTAATTATTAACTGTAAATAATTATAAAGTAATTTTTTTAGCATAAATTTTCTTATCACATTTATATTTATTGAAATATAATTATTTATTCCCTCTATTTTTATTCAAATATTATATATATATATATATATATATATATATATAATTTTATATAATAAGAATAAATTAAAGATTTTATAAAGAATATAAAACAGTCTCTCTCTTCTATATTTCAATTCCAATTTTTTTTTTTTGATAAACAAGAGGGCCGAAGCCCAACAACAAAAAAGAAACTACACAACTACAGCTCTAGAGGTGGCAAGCCCAAGGGAGTCCTTCAAGATTAAATTCGCGACATACTCGGGAGGATCTTCATAGATATAAAGGCCACTCTGTAAAACTCTCGCCTTTTTAGCTAAAACATCCGCAATAGTGTTAGCTTCCCGTAACGTATGCTCTAGAATCACCACGTTATGTTTGGCCATCATCAAACGAATTTGTCGAATTAAGGCCAAACTAGAGGTACCATGATTATTCGTCTGCATAATAGAATCTTTCACTCTTTTAGCGTCGATATTAACAATGACTTTCGTATAACCTCTAGCTAGCGTGAGATTGAGACCAACAAGAATACCCCACGCCTCTGCCATGAACGCGTTGCACTTGCCAAGAAACTTAGAGAAGCCGCACATCCATCTTCCATTACCGTCTTGAATAATACCACCACAACCTGAATAATTATCCTTCCCACACGATCTGTCAACATTGAGTTTCATAAAATCTGGCTTTGGGGGCCTCCAACAGACTGCTTCAACACTCAGCTGTTTATTAACAATCTACTGCTGCATTATAGTTGCGTGCTTATAGTGCTTAATTCTATCAGCAATGATGCTTTCAGAATTAAGGGGTCTAGCATGATTATCAACATGGATGTCTTTGTTGCGCCAAGTCCAAATTGCATGACACCCGATGGCCCAAGAGTTGCACCAATCCGGATGAACATTGTGACAATTCATGTTCAAGTGGATCCAATCCTGCAAGTTTCCTGCATAAAAAACGTTAGTAAAATCTTTAAATTTAATTTAGAATTTAAAAAATCTTTTAAAAAATTTGTATAATTCAGGTTGTGGTGGTATTATTCAGATATCTTCAAATAATCTCAAATTTGAATATTTAAACTCTAAATTAAATTCAAATATCTTCAAAATATTTAAATTTAATTTAGAATTTATAAAATCTTTTAAAAAATTTGTATAATTAATCTCAAACTTATTTAATATATTTTATTTATTTGGTGTCACAAACATTACACAAATCACTTAAATAATATAATTTCTTAAGATTTTATACTTTTAATAGCTTTTATAACGTGATTAAAATTAGCAAGATTTTTACCGACTTCCTTATTTATTTCATAATGATAAGAATGTAACTACTAAATACTTTTTCATATAATTAGATGTCTTATTATTTTCAAACTATATGTCTAATTATTTTAAAATTACTACTAATAGTAATATTACTATAACTATTTAATTAATTAATTTTTTCTTTTTCTAACTACTACTTTTTATTGTTTAATATTTATTATTTTTTATTTAGTAATAATAATTAATTAACTTAGTCTATGAAAATAAACAAAACCTAATCGATTCACATATAATTTGATTTCCTAATACATAGGCAAATATTTTGGTTCTAGAAAACAAACAAGTCATTTTTTTTGGGTTTTGTTATAGGGTCATAATGTAGTGATGTTTATGTAAAGTTGAGATAAATATTTATGTTTACTAACGGTAGGCTATGTTTGGATACAATAAAAACAACGGAGCGGAATGGAGCAGAGCGGCATGAAATAGAGCGGAATGGAGCGAAATGGAGCGACATGGAATAGAGCAGAACGGAGTGGAATGGAATAAATTCGTCATTCCATTGTTTGGATACATCATGATGGAATAGAGTAATTTTTTCATTCCGCCCAAATCGGAGGTACAAAAAATGGTGGAAAGTGATGGAATTGGATGAAATGCATTCCATCTGATACCACTCCATTCCATCCGATTTTAATCGATCCAAACGATGGAACATTAACTTATTTCATTCTATTCCGCTTCATTCTATCCTATTCCATCAATCCAAACATACCCTTAGAGGCATAAGTTGGTTTTTAATTTTTTTTTATATATGAGATAACTCACATTAACCCATATATTCAATTAAACAAAGGACAAAATTTAGGTGCAATTTTTTTTAGGTGTGAACCTTACTATTTTTTAATGAAAATATGATAAGTGTATAATTTGCTCTTACATTTCACTCACTAAATCATATTTAAATATATTTGTCATATTTTTATTGAAACTATATAATTGTACTTAAGTTTTGTCCTTAAACAAATCCCACAAATCATGTAAACTTTAACCCCTCGGCGGCGAGTCATGTAAACCCACGTTTCAATTTATTTGTATTAAACTAATAATATTTAATATTAAAAAATCTTATATCTTTCAATTTAAATAAAATAGCCTTTAACCCCCTCTTAACCCAACTAAACCCATGTTTGAATTAATTTTAAAAGACTAATAACTTCTGTCTTAAACAAAATAGTCTTTAAACCACCTTTAAACCACTCTTAATGGATTAACCCCTAACTAAATCCACGTTTCCAAATTAAATAAATAATAATTAACTCCACGTTTTCAAATTATATAAATGAAAATACATTAAGATGAAAATTTCATTTTCATACTATCCATTTACATGAAAAGATTCTTTTCCATTCTTATTCATTCTTAATTACTCCATTTTAGTGTAGTAGTGTTCACCTTTCCTCAACTTCTTTATTCTATTTTATTATTTTTTTACTGATTAAGTTTCTATTTTTAATGAAATTAAAGAGAAACAATGTTAGATTCTATTTTTTCTACTGTGTGAAGTTCTTTTTACAATTTTTACAATTTTCAATACCACTTCTCAGTTTTCAACTTTATTTTTACTTATTCATTTTTTTTAGGTGTATAATTTGAAGCATCACAAAAATAATATCAATGAGCGGGTTAGAAAAAGTGTCCTTTTCTCTTAATCTATAGTATTTATTTTTAATTTTAGGTTATATTTTATTTTGTAAGTATTCTCTTCCTAACTTAATTTTTATTTTTTTAGATGTATATTTTGAAGCATCATAACATTATGTTGAAGGAGTAGAGTTGTAGGAGAGGATGGAATAGAAGAAGAATATTCTGATAGAAGGATATTTTCTTGTTGGGCCTGACCCGTTTTGACCCATTAGGGTTATGTTTGTATTTAAGTCAGCTTGCTTCATGACACCAGCATTAATGAAAAACCAGAATTTTATTTCTTTCTTGTTTAACGTGTTTTTGTGTGTTGTTCAATGGTGAAATCCTTGCTTTGGTAATATAGTTGTTGTTCCCTCTTTATCATATTCCTTTAAATGTATGATTTACCCTTAGACTATTTACAATAGTTTCCAAATTCAACACCCTACTTTTTCACTTTTTATACTCTACATCATCTTCTCCCTCTTCCACCTAATAATTCAACACACATTCAACTTTTACTCACTACAATAGTTTTGTTTAATAAAATTTCAACACTCTGCTTTACCACCATTCACAACACACTGAAAATTCAAATAATCACAACAACCAATAGGATTTTGCAAAATATTTTATGTGGCCCCCACTCTCATTCATTCAACATGTTGAATTCTTTCAACACAAAGTAATCCACGTCATATTAAACAAGCTATTAAACATATCATTGCATGAATTAAACAGTTGAAATAAACACCCCATTGTACATAGTCTTAGAGAGTACTTCTAATAAAAGCAACTATGTCTCCCTCAAGTATTTCTTTGATTTGACATTGAGAGTATTAAACTTAACTCATTTTTATTCTCTTAAGTTGAACTCTACAAATTCATCATTTGCTTTCTATTATCATTAAAAAAATTACAATTTTCTTCTATTTTAACTTCACAATTCTACCTTCTTTGTAATTCACTTATTTTCAATTTAGAAAAATGTGAAATATATTATATATAGTGGTAAATTTAATTTATTTATTGAACTTAAGTAGTCAAATAATACTACAAAATATTTATTAGAAAAATTATTATCTTATATTTTAAATTAGAAGACATAAAATATTAAAACTATTCATATTATTCATATTAGACTATTTTAAACTATTTAATTTACAATAGTTATCAGTAATAATTCAATAGATGTTAATAGGAAAGATGTATAGTTTATTGCATTTATTTATTAATTTTATTGAATTTTTATTTTTAATAGTTAAATAGTATTACAAACTTCAAAATAATTAGTTTATATTATTAATTTAAAGTGAAACAATATAAAAAGTTCTAATACAATTTTTTAAAATTTTTTAAAAATATAATGATTTTAAATAATAATTTTATATGTATATGTCTTATATGTATCTACTATGTATCTTTAGAATTAAAGTTAAATAGATGGAGTTGATGTCTCTTTCATTTGAGCGCCGACCAACGTTATCCGAAAAAAACATGTCATTCGAGTGCGTCGAGGTTTCTGTCACTCCGCCACCTGGCATATCATCCTCCCTTTTCTTCAACAACCTTGACACGCTACCTCCTCTCCACTTCCACTCTTATTCAATTTTCTTTCTCTTATAAAAAACCACACACCCCACATTTTAAAACAGAGAAGATAGTACCATCTTTCAGTTTTTTTGATTTCAGTTGAGGAGTGATGGGTGCAGACCATGGTGAAAACGGAGGAAGCGATGATTCTGAGAAGGTGGAAGTGAACATATATCCTTTGAATTCTTACTATTTTGGATCCAAACATGCCATTCCTTTCAAAGATCAAGACCGTCTTCAAAGATTCAAATCCAAGTTCGTTTTTATTTTTCCTTTTTTTTTTTTTGTCGCAATCTTCGTGTATCAGTATACTCATTTTTTTGTTTAATTGTGCATGTTATAATAGTTATGCTGACCGTGGAATGCGAATTAATGTTGAAGCTGCTCTAATGGTTAGAGTCCTTTACCCACTTTTGTTATTACAACTTGTAGTACTCTATCAAGGTGTTTCACAATAGACAGAAGGGCTAGTAGAAAATAAAGAAGTTTGATGATTCTGATCTGATAATGTAAACTGTTTTGGTTTTAGGTTGAGTTGTTCAAACATCCGCATTTGTTGCTGTTGCAAATAAAAAATTCCATCTATAAACTTCCCGGTGGCCGTTTGAGGCCAGGTGAATCAGGTATTTGTTTTAAATTGCGGTCGCGGATAGGATACTGTGATTGCCATGCGCATTGCATTATTATAAATAAATTGAGTTTTGAGTAGAGATAGCAAATTGGCATCTCATCCTGTAAACGTCGGAAAAAAACGAGACAACCCAAGCGGGTTTGTATTGCGCCTTTAACATTGCACCTTTAACGGTTATGTTAATGCCCACATCTGCAATAGTCCGAAAAAAAAGAGGATAGGACGGGACAAGCACATTAGAGAACGCCGGCTAAAGTGTGGAGAAAAAGGCCATATGTCTGGATTTCTGGCGAGCCGAGTCCGTTTTTCCACCCCTAGATTTGGGGTTCTGAAATTTTGAGTTTTGATGGGCGAAATTGCCTGATACTCGATGCGGTTTCTAATACATCCGGACGTGTGATTTTCTGCAATTGTGGACCGATATTGCAGCGCTCTCATGGTTGTGGACCGCAATTTAAGACCAATTTAAAACCATATTGTGAGGAGTCTTTCAAACAATGGGTTACAGAGGTTTTTGAATATTTTTACTAAGGATTGAATTTATTGATTTCTAGATACTGATGGATTGAAGCGTAAGCTGGCAAAGAAGCTTTCTGCTGATGAAGATGAGGCACAATGGGAGGTATTAAACTCACCTTTTTCTTAAGTTAATAACAAGCTTGAATAGAGCAAATGAAAGAGCATATGAAATGTAGTAGTTTACTTGATATAGGTAGGAGAGTGCCTTGGAATGTGGTGGAGGCCTGATTTTGAAACATTGATGCAACCTTTCTTACCACCTAATGTCCAACATCCAAAGGTACATTTTTCAAAATGCAGTTTTTATTTCTGAGTTCTGCTGTGAGAGATTATAGTTTCTTAATCTTGCTTCAATGTGTAGGAGTGTACAAAACTCTTCCTTGTAAAGCTTCCGGAAACTCGAAGGTTCACAGTGCCAAAGAACATGAAGTTGCTTTCGGTTCCATTGTGCCAAATTCATGAAAATCACAAGGTATGGAGTATGAACTAAATAAGCATATCAATTTCAGTAATTTCATTATATTTCACTCTTTATCACAACACCAATCCAAACATACTCAGAGACATGCTGAAGTTTGAAATCCAAACATAAGAGACTGTGTTGACGCCTTTACCGTGCATTTTGCAGATATATGGGCCAATTATATCTTCAGTCCCACAGCTACTCTCAAAATTCTCTTTCAACATGATCGGAATTTAAACCTTAACCGCCGTTAGGCATCCATCCAGTTCAGTCCAATCTTCTATAGGATTCCAGATATGGAAGGACTTGTAAATATCATAGGTTTTTATACAACATTGATTATACTATAATGTTGGAAACAGAACTTTATATAGCTTTGAGTGGTTTTTTCACTTGAGATATACAAGTTGTTGATGATAATTTGATTATTTCTTTGTTACAAGTGCTCAGAGAAGATGTTGTATCAGATTTCTCTTCATATTTTTATCAGTGAGTTTTGATTGTGTTTTAAGAGATCATCACTTTCACTCATTTTCCTTCAACTTACACATTCTATAATTATTAGCATTTTTCTATTGAGTTCGTTGGAGGCTATGTTTGGATCAAGCAACAAGTTTACAAGAGTTTTAATGTACAAAATCTTGAAGTAAAGAGTTTTAAGAGTTTTATCTTCTTTCTTCTCTCATTCTCCATATTCATCACCACCTTAAAAATCAATTTCATAATTTATTCTGTAGATCTAAAATTATAAACCAAAACTAAAAAAAAATGGAGAAAAATTTCTCTTTTCTAATTCTATTCAAAACCAAACTTATTTCTAATTTGGAATAAATGTTTTTATATACAGTACTTTAGTTATAAATTTAATTTTAATTAAGTCATATATATTAAATTTGGTTTAGTTGGCGTCGTGTCAACTATATAAATTTAATTGAAGTTTTATTAGGAGAATTTTCTGTGCATACAAAGTTGTTGGGAGAATATTTTTTTTAAAAATGTTTTATAAAAAGTCAAAATTAAGATTTTTAAAAAAAATATGTTTTATATCTTGTGAGAAACTATTTGTGAAGCTCTTTTTTTTTTCAATGGAATTATCAATTAACATTTCTATCTTCACATAATGTAATAACACTTTACTTTCTTTCTGTTTTTTTATTAAATAATATACCAACATAAATTATTTTTTTTAAATTAACACATTTAGTATTATAAGAAAAAACTTCCATACCAATACGAATTGAAAAATTTATTGATATTATTACATTGAAATATTATACAACTAAAGATGTCAGTGTCGGATCGGTCTGTACACACGTAAAAATATGTGAATTAGGTTGAAATTTTGTAAAAATATGTGAATTAGGTTGAAATTTTGGGTCCGTCTATCCGCCGCAGCACATCTTGCGCATCTGTCGGGACTCGCGGTACTTGATAGCTTCTTATTCCAAACTAGTAACAAACCCGTGCGTTCGCACGGGTTCTGGTATGAGACGCGCATTTATTTCAGATGTATATTTTTAATAGAAAATATATATATTAAAAGTAATTAATATTTTGTGGAAAAAAATAAGAATAATTAACATTAAATTGTGTATAAAAAAATTCAGGAAGAAAATTGAAAGCACCAAAATTAAATTGTGTCTAAACAACCTTTTATAACTTCATGTTCCCGTTAATAATCAATATTTTGATCAGTAACTTCATGTTCCCGTTAATAATCAATATTTTGATCAGTAATTTCATGTTCCCGTCGTTAATTTCAAAATATTTAGATCAGTAACTCCGTGTTCCCGTTAATATTCAATATTTTGATCAATAACTACATGTTCATGTTAATATTAAATATTTTAGTCAATAACTTCATGTTCCCGTTAGTATTCAATATTTTAATCAGTAACTTCAGGTTCCCGTAAATATTCAATATTGTGATCAGTAACTTCATGTTTCCGTTAATATTCAATATTTTGATCACTAATTTTAAGTTCCCGTTAATATTCAATATTTTAATCAGTAACTTCAGATTCCCGTTAATATTCAATATTGTGATCAGTAACTTTATGTTCCCGTTAATATTCACTATTTTGATCAGTAACTTCATGTTCACATTAATATTCAATATTTTAATTAATCAGTAACTTCAAGTTCCCGTTAATATTCAATATTGTAATCAGTAACTTCACGTTCCCTTTAATATTTACTATTTTAATCACTAACTTTAGGTTCCCGTTAATTTTCAATATTGTGATCAGTAACTTCATGTTCTCATAATATTCAAAATTGTGATCAGTAACTTTATATTCCCGTTAATATTCACTATTTTAAATAGTAACTTTATGTTCCCGTTAATATTCAATATTGTGATCAATAACTTCGTGTTCCCGTTAATATTCAATATTTTGATCAGTAATTTCATGTTACTGTTAATATTCAATATTTTAATAGTTGATTAATTTTCATATTTAAATAATTGAATTAATAGTTTCATTGTTCTATTTTATATAATTTTCATATTAGAAGAAAATGAGATTTTTAAAATTATATTGCATTTATTTTTCCTTTGCCAAATAATAATTATCATCAATAAAATTATTAACAAAATGATATATATATATATATATATATATATATATATATATATATATATATATATATATATATATATATATATATATATACACACACACACACACGGAGTGTGAAAGACCAAATAAGAGTATTTTGAACTTTATTGTACAAAGACCAAAAAACCTCTCTCTCTTCGTTTGCTTCGGCGATTATGGAGCAATATGGGCAGAGGTCGTGGCCGGCCGCGACGATTGGCGGTTACGACTCCACCGGCGAGTGTTCGCGTGTTTTCAACCTCGTCAAAGTCTCAGACAACTGACACAAGCAATACGGGAGAGAAATCCGATACAACGAGTCACATCCAAAACCCTAAACCGTTAGAAGCGATTGTGGAAGAGAAGATTGAGGTTGCAGATCCAGATCCAGAGGGTGCTGCTGCAACAAATCAACCATGGGTAGATGTCATCAAAGGTAACCGCTTACCTATGTCTCGTAAGCATATTGAATATACCCCCCTAGGATTGTGAATGGGGAGATTGAAGTGAGCATAGAAGAATCTGATGTGATTTCTGAAGTTCTATTCTGGGAACATGCTGTGGTTATGTACGTGATAGGCGCCAATCTATCGATGAATGCAGTGAAATTATTCATAACCAATGTCTGGAATTTTGTCTCGATGCCTCAACTCTACTACAATGGTGAAGGGTACTTCATTATCAGATTCAAAAGCAAGGAGGACAAGGAGGTGGTAATGCGTAGAGGTCCCTACACAATCCACCGGAAGCCGATGTTTATCCATGATTGGACTCCTGATTTCACTATGAAGGAGGACATGATTCGGGTCGTTCCCATCTGGGTTACTTTTCCCCAACTCCCATTAGCATTCTGGGGAGAGAAAGGGCTTGGGAAGGTTGCGAGTGCCATAGGGAAACCGCTCATGCCAGATGAATGCACTGATAAGAAATTGAGAGTATCCTACGCTAGATTGCTGATAGAGGTGGATATTACCACTGAGCTCAAGGAATGCATCACCATTAGGAGTCCTACAGGAGTTATCACACAACGAGTTGAGTACGAATGGAAACCACCTTTTTGCAAGAAATGCAATAAGGTGGGGCACCAATGTGAAGAAAAGAAAATTGCTGTGAAAAAGGTATGGACTGCAAAACAGACCTTGGAGATCCCCCAAGAAAAGAAGACTGAACCTGATCCACCTTCAGAGCCAGAGAAGGAGGTTCCTTGGACTGTGGTGAGGAAAAGTCAAAAAGGCAAAGAACCTGAGGTGGAGACAAGTAAGATTGATCAGGAAGGGAGCACACTCAACTGCCAGAATGTATTTGACTTGTTAGGAATAGATGAGGTGGGAGAACCATCTGAATACCATGTCCCATGATCATTACTTGGAATGTGAGGGGCTTGAATAAAAGAGCAAGGCACTTGGAGGTCAATGCCCACCTTCAACAATTCCACATGCCTTGTATAGCTTTAATTGAGACTAGAGTCAAGCAGAATAAAGCAAATAACATTAGGGAGACTTTTGGGAAGCATTGGACCTGGATGGATAACTACTCTCATCATCCAAATGGGAGAATTTGGGTTATGTGGCAAAGTTCCAAAATAAATCTTATGTATGAAGGATGTTCTGAACAGTATATTCACTGCAAGGTCCTGCACCCTACAGGGAATGTCACATGGCTGACAGTGATTTATGCTCACAATCACCTGAATAAAAGGAGGGCTTTGTGGCTGGATTTGCAGAAGCTAGCTATGACTATTACAGATCCTTGGATGGTATTAGGTGACTTCAACAATGTCCTTACAACAACAGATAGAATTGGGGGGAATAGAGTGAAGGATGCTGAATACCAAGATATGGTTACTATGATGGAAAACTGTGGCCTGTTTGCCCATGATACTAAAGGACCTCAATTTACTTGGTCAAATGGTATAATCCACTCTAAAATTGATCATGCTCTCTGTAACACTAACTGGTATTTACAATTCCCTAATTGTGTGGTGGAGGTCCTCAATGCCCACATCTCAGATCACCATGCATTAAGGGTAAGTGTGCAAGATAACTCCAGTATGACTAAACCTAGAACCCACTTTAAATTCCTAAACCATACCACTGAAAATTCCCTTTTCCTACCATGTGTGGCAGCTAATTGGAATAACACAGTGGATGGAACACCTATGTACAGGGTGTGGTGGCAGCTCAGGAATTTACAAGCCAAGGTGAGGAACCTCTCAAAGTCTATTACCAGAGGGGAGGCAGATCTGATGAGATACAGAGCCAACCTTAAGCAAGCTGAAGAGAAGTTAGCAACTGATCTTTCTAATCCCCAGTATCGGGCAGAGGTACAAAAATGGAAAGAGGAGGTCTTAAATGCTGTGGAAATAGAGGAGAAAATCTTGAAGCAAAGGTCCAAGGTGACATGGCTGAAACTTGGGGACGGCAACAACTCCTATTTTTATGCCATTGTAAGGGGGAAGAACAAGAATACTGGTATTCATTCCCTGGTAAACCAAGAGGGAACAATACTAACAGAACCCAAGGATATTGAACGTGAGATACTTAATTTCTACAAGAATTTGGTGGGCACGGCTAGTCCATCCCTGAGACACATTGACATAGAAGCTTTAAGAGATGGAGCTCAGATACAACACCAGCAAGCTGCAGAGTTGACTGCACATGTCACTGACCTGGAGATCTGGACTGCTCTGAATGGCATAGGAGAGGATAAAGCACCAGGTATTGATGGCTACACATCTAAATTCTTTAAATCTGCTTGGTCTATTGTAGGGCCTGATGTTAGGAGTGCAGTATATGATTTCTTTGATAGGGGTAGAATGCTGAGAGCTGCCAATTGTGCTTTAGTCACACTTATCCCCAAAACCCAAAATGCCAAAACTATGAAAGACTTAAGACCTATTGCTTGCTGTTCCACAATGTATAAAATCATATCAAAAATCCTTACCAATAGACTAAGCAAAGTAATTAGCAGTGTTGTTGACTATAGCCAGTCTGCCTTTATTCCTGGAAAGGTCATTCAGGACAATATCATTATTGCTCAGGAGCTGATTAGAACTTATGGTAGGAAACAAGTCTCCCCTAGATGCACAATCCAGCTTGACATTCAAAAAGCCTATGATTCTTTAGAGTGGAGAGCCCTGGAAGGAATCATGAGAGAGATGGGGTTTCCCCAGCAATTTATTACTTGGATCATGGTGTGTGTACAAACAGTATCCTACAAGTTCAATTTAAATGGCCACCACAGTGATTTTCTACAAGCTAGAAGAGGCCTCAGACAGGGGGATCCAATATCCCCCTTGCTCTTTGTGTTAGTTATGGAATACCTCCATAGGTGTTTGAAGAAACTCCATGGCAATGCAAGCTTCAAATTTCATCCTAAGTGTGACAAGTTAGGTATAACAAGTATTTGCTTTGCTGATGACCTAATGTTGTTCACAAGAGGGGATGAGAGGTCTGTGCAGCTCATGATGGACACTGTAAATCAGTTTTCTGCAGCAACAGGTCTCAAGGCCAGTCCTACAAAATGTAGGGTTTATTTTGGGGGAGTGGATGAAACTGTTCAACAAAGAATTTTGAGCATCACTGGATTCCAAATTGGCAGCTTACCCTTCAAATACTTGGGAGTCCCACTCATGAACAGGAGCCTGACTGTTAACATGTGTAAGCCATTAATAGACAGAATTACATCCAAGATCACTCACTGGACTGCTAAACTCCTTAGCTATGCAGGGAAACAACAGCTGGTGAAAAGTGTACTATTTGCTATCACTAACTATTGGATGCAGGTTTTTCAGCTACCTAAGGGTGTGATCAAACACATAGAAGCATTATGCAGAAGTTTTGTATGGAGTGGGAAAGCTGAGATCACAAAGAAAGCACCTGTGTCCTGGAAGAAAATATGTGAACCAAAAAATGCAGGGGGGCTGAATATAACATCACTGAGTGAGTGGAATATGGCCACTCTAGGGAAGCTCCTATGGAATATTCAATCGAAAGCTGATAAGATGTGGGTGAAATGGATAAATATCTACTACCTGAAGGGACAAAATTTCTTGGTATGGCAACCAAAACCTGACTGCTCTGTTTTGATGAAAAACTTAGTTGCTTGCAGGGACCATATCACACAGAATATGTACTGGCAGACTGCACTACAAACTGGTTTCTATAAAACCTCGAGGATGTATCAGAGTCTGAGAGGGGATCGCGAGTCTGTGCCTTGGAGGAAGATTGGTTTCAAGAACCTGGCTAGGCCCAGGGCTCAATTCCTAATGTGGTTGGCATGTATGGACCGTTTGAATACAAAGACTAGGATCCAAAAGTTTGGTATCCAAACTGACCTTCGTTGTGCATTCTGCCCTGAGCAGGAAACAATAAATCACATATTTTTTGAATGCAGGTGGACAAAGAGTATATGGACTCAAATGTTGACTTGGATAGGTTGTCATCATATACCTGGGAGCTGGCACTATGAGAAACAATGGCTAACATTGGAAGCAAACAAAAAGGGATGGAGACGGCAAATACTCAAAGCTGCAACAACTGAGCTTATGTATGCAATATGGCAAAACAGAAATGCCATTGTATTTGCGCAGGGGACTCGTGAAGAACATGTTTTAGATAGAGTCAAATTCATTGTATATACAAGATGTGCTAGGCATAGAACGATTATCACACATTTTGATGAGAATACACTCGGTATAGAGTAATTTGTTAGAGTAACCTGGCTCTGTGGAGCGGTTTGTACTTCATGGCTTTTTTGGAAATATAAATTTTATTTGATTCCAAAAAAAAAAAAAAAGACCAAAAAACCACAATTTTAATGTGGTGGCAAAAAATAAAATAAAGGTATTTTGGACTTTTCCACAACCATTAATTTTCTTATATTATAGATTGATAGATTTTTTTTGGAAGAAAGAATTGAGAAAGTGATGAAAGAAAAAAAATAGAGAATAGAGAGAGATTTGATAAGTTTGATAAAATATAAGAGTTGTATTATTTTAATAATAAAATTAAGAACTCTATGGTACAAAGACAAAAAAACCACAATTTTAATGTGGTGGCAAAAAATCAAATAATTGTATTTTGAACTTTTCCACAACCATTAATTTTCTTATATTATAGATCGATAGATTTTTTTTGGAAGAAAGAAGTGAGAAAGTGATGAAAGAGAAAAAAATAGAAAATAAAGAGAGATTTGATAAGTTTGATAAAATATAAGAGTTGTATTATTTTAATAATAAAATTAAGAACTTTATGCTACAAAGACAAAAAAACCACAATTTAAATGTGGTGGCAAAAAATCAAGTAAGGGTATTTTGGACTTTTCCACAACCATTAACTTTCTTATATTATAGATTCTCTCAGTTACTGCCATGAAATTTTTACAATTATGAAAAATAACGATTTTCTCAATTTATATACAACGTATCGCGACATGTTTTTAAAATTTTTTTGGCATATTTTGTAGGGTAATGCTAACTTGTGTTCCAAGGAGCATAAGTTAAAAAATTTACTTTTAAAAATTTTATTTTGAAAAATACAATAAAAAATTAAATTTATATTTTTATTAGCATTAATGCACAAATTTCAAAATATTTTTTTCTCTCAATTAATTCTTAACTTGTACCCTTACGACACAAATTAGCGCTACCCTATTTTGTATTATGAATTGAATTTCATAGATGAAAATTCTAATTTGGGTAACCACATAGCAAAGAGTTATATTTTACAATATAATAAAGTCTTTGTGAACATTAAATGTTGTTTTTCCCACTAAAATATCTTTTTATTTGTACGACATACACTTGCATTTCTAACATTCAAATATCAAAGCAATTATCGAGTGAAAGTCTGGGATGCTTCAAATATAACTTGTAATTTTTTCTGTGTTCAAAAAGTATTGTTTATTATGTGTTGTCTCTCTTGCACTAATTAAAATATAAAAAAAATTATTAATATATTAAAAAATAGTCAGTCAAAAAAATAGGCCGACAAAGTTACCGCCGGTCAACCAACCCACCTTAGTGAAACGGATTATATTTTTAAACTCAATTTTATTTAACAGATTTCAATTTTATTTAACAGATTTGTTCGTCTTATCTTATTTTGATTGATTTAAAGCGGGAGAACAATTTGTTTTTTTATTCCTCCATACAACCTAATAACTGTGAGTAAAACTTTAGCTGTTACATTATTATTATTATTATTATTATTATTATTATTATTATTATTATTATTATTATTATTATTATTATTATTATTATTATTATTATTTGATTTGTACATGAAATTATTATGTTTGGCAATTCCATTACGTGGAAACAAAAGGCAAGAGCCTCTTAGGTGAGAGGGTAACAAGTTTGAAAAGTCAATACAAGTCTTGTTGATTTTCACACATGAATATTTTTTCTCCAATAGTCAAGGTTGACTCTCCATACCAATCTATAACAAATTAAATTCAAATCTTAGTTCCATGCTCCTATAAACTATAATAAATACTACTCATTTTTAATATAGTTAGTCACATGAACAGGACGAATTCACACATTGTAAAATACTAAAATAGGGCAGCTGACCCACTCATTAAAAAATATTACTAATATTTCCAAACCTTTTTTAATGTATTGCCCCCACTTCAAATCTTTCCTTATTCCCACAAGCTAACTAGTATTTTACAAATTAATATTATATATATTTGTTGAAGTATTACTAATGCATATATATATATATATATATATATATATATATATATATATATATATATATATATATATATATATATATATATATATATATATATATAATTAATTAAAATTTTTTTATTTTATTTTGAAGGAATCGACAAATAGAATAGCGTCTCAAATGAAAAATAAGGGGGTTTTTAGATACATAAAATGGAATAAAATATAAAAATAAATTTTTCATACATTTCACTTATAATATAAATAAATAAATAATTAGTTTGTCACTCCATTTCGATGTTAAATTTAGAATTTTGTTTTATTTTATTTTTAAAAAAATTGATTCTCTCTCATTCCTTTCTTATGTTTTATAAATATATCATCTTAACCTGCAATACATAGTGCTTTATTGACAATGAAAAATTAATTAATAATGAAAAATTAATTAATGTAACTTGATTTAATCTATAAGAATTTCTTCTATAAATTTATGAGATTTGACAACATGCAATAAATAGTGCTTTATTGACAATGAGAAGTTGATTAATTTGGCTTCATTTAATCTATACAAAAAATTTCTCAATTTATAAGATTTGACAATCAACTTGAAAATCATATCATGAATGACCATTCATTTAACAAATTTTTAATTTAGATGAGATTACTAATATTTCAAAATTGTTGGTAGAAGTAGGAAAATAAAGAGTTTATTTAATTTTGTATTTTTCTTTAAAATTCTTGTAGTAGTCGGGTTTTTGGTTTTGCTCCTATCTTGTACTCCTCTTTGATGAGTAGTTGGTGAATTTGTTTTTATGTTCGATTGGGCTTGGCCTAATCAAGAACACACATTGTTAAATTATATTTTTTAGATGTTAGGATTTCATCAATGGAGAATGCTCATTGTGTTCATCACGCATCTTCTTTTAAAACACGAACTAAACACAATTGATCTGTTCGAAAATATATCTTCGAATACTAGAGACATTTGTGAAATTTTACGGTAGTGTAAAAAATCATATAAGGGTGGAATGAGCATCACCGTCATCTATTTTCATCTCATGCCATATTGTACAACTTTAAAAAAATTTCCATCAATTTTCATTTGATACCATAAATTCTGCAACTTTAAAAAAATTCTTAATTTTAATAATGTCATTACTTTATCATTTATATCTTCATGTTGAATATAAATATTTATAATAAACGAACCTAACTCCATTAATTAAAATTTCAGGATCTGACTCTATTAGTATGTTTTATAGTTTCAGTTTTGTCTGATCTTCCACATCAAAAAAGTCGAGTGATGTTGCAAAAATATTATTGAGGTGTAGTCATAAATTCTGTTATGCAGTTTGAGCTAGAAAAAATTGATGGAAGAATAGTCTCTTACTTGTGAAAAATTCAAGTAAAAGATATGTCGATACAATCATAATTATACAAGGTGTTCGTTATAGTGGTTAGCACATGGGTATTGGTTGACATTGGTGCAAAGTGTATCGTGAGATTATGACATTAGTTAAAGAGCTTCCTGTCAACATGGAAGTTGTGCCATAAATTTTCAACCTGATTTTTGATATGTGGAAATTTTTTGAAGCGGTTTGGCTTTCAAGTGAAGTATACTCTTTCTCCAATGAAGTATAATAGTTTTGGAATTATGATTGTCCGTAAACACAATTTGAAACTTCTTGAATTAGTGTAGCTTTAAGTGAATATACTCTTATGGTGGAGTAAAATTGTTCTTTTGAACTACGATTATCAGTGAAGACGGTGGAAGCTAATGAATTATTTTTAATCAATGTGGAGATTGTTGGTGTAGATTGAAAATATACATCTTGAAAAAATCTCACATCACTTAGTTTGGTAAAGGAATAAAGTCCAATACTATATATATAATAGATTCAATTTCTTCTTTACAAAATGCACCACTCAAAAATACTTTAAGCTTGTATTTGCTTTTTTTTTCTCTTACACTCTTATGTTAGAGTATAGTGACATGCAGGGCCGGTCTCGACGTTTTAGAGGTCCAGAAAAAATAAATAAATGGACCCCTAAATTAAAATAAAATTATAAAGATTACAATAAATAACCATCGAAAATAAATTTTGATTTAAAATTTTACTATAAATTTAATTAATTATATACAATTCATTTCATAATTAAAATTTGAGAGATGCTAATTGTCACAAAAATTTGAAGGAAAAAAAAGGTTTTGTCTCACTAAGACTTTTGTTTTCAAATGATTGTAGTAATTTATTAGACAAACAGAATAAATTGATATTAATCTGTAAAAAATAATAATTGAAAAAATGGGAAGCCACAAGGACTCGAACCCGCGAAAAATACCCTTTCTAGGCAAAGCCCAAACCTCAGAGCCACATGAACCAAGTTATATAATAATTTCGCTAACAAATATCTATATTATTATTTCAGTATTATAATTTCTTACATACACCTCCCAAAATTAAGGCCCCTATTTATTTGAGGCCCTGGGTCGTGGGCCTGCTTGCCCTGATCCAGGGCGGGCCCTGGTGACATGTAGTTAAATAGTTATTTTAAGAGAGTGTGTGTACTGGAAGTCGCAGAGATGGTTGAAAGTAGATTATGTGTTGTAAAAAATTCACCTTTTTAATCCTCTGGTTGTCATTTGACAAAGATGGTGGTTGTTTCGCTTGTTTTGGAGATTTTACGCTCTCTTGTGAGTAATTGTGTTCCTTATTTTCTCTATGTCGGTGTTTCACAAAAAATGTCTTAGGTGAGAATAAGGGGTTTCTTGGATTTTCTAAAATGATCTTTTTTTTAAAAAAAACTACCTTATTTTATCTATGTAGGTGACATGGTGCCTAGAGTTTGCTATAATCGTGATGTGTTGTCTTGTCCTGCACATCGCATTTTTTCCTAGAAGTTGCCAAAAACATTATCTTCATGGAATCCACCAATTCTACCCTTCTTCTTATTTTCTTCAAATCTTTGTGTCCATGTCTTGTCCCTTTTTCATCATTGGAACTTTCTATAATGAAAACACAACATAATTTCTCCAAGTTTTTTTATTCTTCAAAATCTTTATTTAAATCTATAAAAACACAATTGATTTAAAGTAAAAGCACTCAAAGGTTCCATCATCTCATATAAATTGTAATCATCCTCTTTCTCCATGATACCCTTTTTGAGATCTCACAAAGTGTTTCGTACACGGGACGATTGAGAGGCATAACAAAGAAAAACATATCTTTGAAGTTTTTCAAGGAAAATTCATCATACTCAAAAATATTTTTGGTCCAGTTTTAGAGAAAACAACCCTTGAGTTTGGCCAATGTCGAAACACTTCCTTAAAACATGGAATAAACAGAAGAACAGTGTGTAGCGGGAAAAATCTGAGATCGAAGCCATAGGATTGACTCGACTCAATATTTCAGTGAAAGTCGCCACCGCGCTTTATTGTTTCCAAAGGAAAAGGGAAAAGAACGAAGAAAACCCAAAGTTTGTTTTTAAAACAAAAAAGAAGAGATCTTAGGTACGAGTGTTGTTTATACAAGGGGAAGGTTTTAAGCACCCCTCATATCTGTGGTACTCCACAGGAACCTTTTTGAAAATCTGTGTCGTGTGTGCTAAAAAACGGTTTGTTTTATTTTTAAAATAAGCTCGGCAAGACATTAAGTCTTGTGCCTACATATCTCCTCGGTGCAATGGAGAAGTCAGAGCTAATGTAGTTCCGCTTAAAGGGAAAACATTTTAAAAACGAAGAAACACTTTATCGTCGTCGGAGAGAAATACTCAGCCATTGATCTTGAGCATGAGAACAAATGAGTTCTTTGCATCGCAAATGAAAGAAGGGCTCCAACTCGGATAAAATCAACGAGTATGCCACTAGCTCTCTCACGCGGAAAAGATCTCATTATATCAATCAATTTCAAAATCGTGGGGTATCGCCACTCGTTTCAACGATTAGTCGTGTCTAAACTTTTGAAGAAAAGGCCACTAAGGGCAAAGATATTTTTAAAGAAAAGGTTTTTTAAAAAGGTTTTACAAACATAATAAGGTTTTTGAAAAAGGAAGAAGATTTTGAAAATTAAAGAATGGGAGGAGATGAAGAGGCTATCCTATTGCGTAAAATAAAAGCTAAGGAAAGAAACGGTCTAACCGAAGAAGAAGCCAACACTTGACATTATGAGTCAAGGTAGATTTCCCATCCTTTGGACTTCTCAATACCAAACCAACACATTACCACTTGGGGATCCAGATGAACTTATTATCTTAGCACCACTTCCAATTAAGCACATTAAAATTGTGACGAAAATCGGGCAGAGTAACGACTGTTTTCGGGTAAAATCCTTAAATCAGTGCCTTGGAATTAACCATCAAGGACTTTCAAGGAAATACCTGCATACACAAACAGACAACAATCTAATGCCAGACAGACAGAATAACAGCAGAGTAATAACGGAATAAGAGTCCAGAGGCACTAAGTCCATAAGTCCAAATCTCCAAAATGCTCGGGATAGTAACCAATAGTCCGAAAGAGAGCCTTAAGTGTTTTTTAGATTTTTGTTATTTATTAGTGTTTTAGCATAAAAGTAAATTATGGTCCAAGTGGACAAAAAGAAAATAGCGGAAACATAAACATAGTGTCCAAATGGACAAAGAGAAAATAGCGGAATATAAACGTCCAAATGGACAAAGAGAAAATAGCGGAATGTAAATATGATGAAATGATAAAGCAAAATATAAAGAGCAATATAATAAATTGCGGAAATTAAAGTCAATTGTTAGATGTTAAAGATAACCATCTTGAAACTTGTCAAGTATGTTATCAAAGTTAGTAATGAAGATCGATGGTGAGTGAAGGATGTTCTCAGATTTAAATTCAATGGAAATTTATCAGAAACTTGATAAAATCATAGCGACTACACGATAAACCTCCATAAGTCTTAAATCAACCGCATACAATTCTCTTCCATATTTGATCTTTTTTTGATTCGGGACACGAAATATTGCGCTATGTTAAGCAGATCGCCAAGTGATTTATATAGAAATCACCCTACAACGAGGCCGGTCAAAACTTTGTGTGCTAATGCATGCGAGAGAAGTGATATGTAGATCACTCTCCGAAAGCAATACCGCAGGAAAAGAAAATAGGTAACGATCTAGTCTTTACCAAGAATCCATAAGAATTCTCAAGGTGTTAAGACTTTCATCGATCAAAAGAAAAAAGGAGAAGAAGAACAATAAAATCATAAAAGATAATTAACTCACACTATCATTAATATCATTCATCTAATATTATGGATTTGGTCATTTCAAACCTATCAACATCCTAGATCCAATGATATTAATGAAATGGAGGAAGAAGAATAAAATCATAAAAGATAATCAACTCACACTATCATTAATATCATTCATCTACTATTATGGATTTGGTCATTTCAAACCTATCAACATCCTAGATCCAATGATATTAATGAAGTGGAGGAAGAAGGAAGCCAAAACAAGCATAAAAAGGCAAAAAAAAAGAATTCTGCCTCACTGGAAATCGATTTAACTCTGTAGGAAATCGATTTCCTGAGTGCAGAGTTCAATTCTGGCGCAAAAAAACAGAGTGGAAATCGATTTCCCCCTGTAGGAAACCGATTTCCTGCTCACAGTTTTCAAAAAAACAGCATTATGAATTATAAAACTTGAGTTAGGCAAACATACAAACACCTTATGATCACATATCTATTGGAGCACGAATTTTCCATCAAATCACCATCAAATAGGACCAATATAGCATCAAAGATGCATTGAACACAAGCAACAAAGATCTACATCTTAGTATTTAGGAATTTACCAATTCTTGAGACAAATGTTGAAGTAGCTTCAAGAACAAGCACAAAGTGTGTAGATCTTTCACAATTGGAGATGAACAACCAAAGAAAAGAGAGAAATGTAGGAGGTTTAGTTCAAAACTAGTAAGATTCAATGTGAATCTCACTAATTCTATGGAAAATGAACTTTGGGTGAGGGTTTTGGAAAGGGTGAGAAATGATTTGCAAGCAATTTTTTGGCTCTCCAAGTTTGAGAAATGAGAGAGTAGAGACCTATATTTATAGGCTGAGAGCAAGAGTAGTGGCAATTTGGTCATTTGCTCTTGGTTAATTAACTTGTGTTTAATTGGTACTTAAATGGCATTTAAATGGTAAAAATGGTAAAATGAGGTTTAAGTGGGTTTAATGAAGGGGTTAATTTTGGTGAGGTGGAAAATTAGCAAAATGATCAAATAAAAAGGTGCCAAAATGATGTCAAGCTTCCCTCTTTATATTTTTTTTGAATTTTGCGCACAGGAAATCGATTTCCCATAAGGGTAAATCGATTTCCACCTTCAATTTTCCAAAAAAATTTTCTTGCACTGTTTTGATTTTTGCCCGATCTTTTACCTGTAAAATATAAACAAAAGAGGCAACACACATATTTTTTTTATTTTGGTTAGTATGAACAAATAAAAAGCTAAAAGTGCTTGATGATTCCCCTCAGAGACAATCACAGTATCAAGAATAGAGCTTCACAATGGTGCTCTTGATTAATGATTAAAATGCAAGCAATGTATGATCTTAGGGTCAAAAATTGGGGTATGACACAATGTCAATATAGGACGACTCTTTTTGTATTCACACTAGTTAAGAAAAGCTTTTACATACATGAGGAGGTCACACACTCATAACAACTACAAATTTTCATCTACTCTAGAGAGTTCCATGTCAGTCATAGGATGGTCCCACATTCCTACATACCCACTCCAACTTGTCCTTGGTGTAAAATAAGGACGGCGTCCCAAAATTTTCTTATCCGCCCATAGATAGTCTTCAACATAATCATGAAGTTCACATTTGAAGACGATGTTTTTCTCCATTTCCTTTTCACAGTTCAAAGAAAAAATGAGAAACATGTGTCATACACATAGCATATTCCTCTTACAACAATGTTATCTCTACAACACTATGTTGACACTTGAAATGAAGCTCTAGAAACCTAATGAACAACTGCATTTTAGGGTCATCCATGACGTTTTCAACAATGATGGGATTGAATTAGTTGACATTTTTGAAGCTAAATTCCACCCTAACATGATTCATTAGCAGACCAAGGGATCCATCCAATGCCTCATATTGCGCCTCGAAATAGTCCAGCTTAGCGGGCTTACGTGTGTTGCCTTACTTCTTATGTGTGTGGTACACTTTGAGGTCATTGTAATAAAAAGAATCATCAAGAAATGTCATTTAATGCGCAAGTTTCCCATGATAACTACTCTCCCTTAACAAGGAGCCTCCGCTCCACTAATGAGATTCACCACGGTTTAGAGCTCTCGACCGGCCTCAAATACTCTTATGACAACAATCCACACTTCATGACTAACAACAAAGGCTTAGGGGAAGAGTTTGGGATAAGTTAAGCCAAGTAATAACACAAGCCTAGGTCAAACTAGGATTTTTTAAAATATAAAATGTTTATGCTTTTTTATAATTCTATTTAGTTAAAAAACGACTAGGCCAAAAACCGTAAAAGACCTTTAAAATATGTTATACCGATTTATTTAAATACTATAAATAATTTTATTAATACTATTATATTGTATATTGTACTTTAAAATAAACTAAAAAAATAAAACTTAGTTATCTTGAATAAGTTATGAAAATAGGCTAGAAACACTTATGAACAATGTCATGAGTTATTTTCATAAGTTCTCCCAAACAAATAGTCTTATAAAATTTATGGCAGTGGTATAATTTAGAGAGATCTTGGGGCCGGGGGCGAACGACACACGCTTAGTATTTGTGCTTCTCGGATCTCTTTTTCATTAGTTCGAACGCCCCTCTTTCGATTCGAGTGCCACTTGTCAAGATGTATCACCTGAACCTTTGCTTTCTCCATCCATAATGCGCAATCGTGCGTAGAGTGTATACCGAGTCAACATACATTACATAGAAAGTTGTGGGACTTAACTACACCTTCTCGATTTCAGGGAATCGGCCACTATTCATGTGGTGGTTGTTATATCCTAGGGAGACTCGATTCAGACTCTTGGGCTATAAATACATCAGTATCATAATATTATGGGGATATCTAATAACACATAGAAATATACAAATAGAATAGTTTCTCACCTCACATGAGATAACTCTCAATACCATAACAATCCTAAAACCTCTAACAGCCCATATTCAATAGAGATTGTCCAACATTTGTACTTTTAGCGAGTACACTTATGATACTAGATAAGCTTATATAGGTCAATGCAAACAAAATTTTAATCTCATTGATATTTTAATTTTTTAGTCTATTTAAACATTAGTTGAATTTCTTATTTATATATGTTCAAACGAAATAGGTTTTTAAGTATAACAGACCAATCAAACCTTCAAAAAGGTTAAACTCAAACTTAAAAATACGTCTATGACAAGTTATATGTTAGATTTAGGTTTTAACTTTTTTGTAAGGAAGACTTAGAATTAACAAACCTAACTTGACTTAGGTTATTTTTTCCTCTACATAAGAAACACTAATTTAAAGGGCCAACGACCCAAAAGACCAACCCACTTCATAAAGGCTCAATCTTTTCAAAGTGCTTATTGCCTTACCGCACATGCAGATCTCCTCACACAACACTGCATTGGAGCACACCTCCCCTTCGCTCTGAGCCATATGAGCTCATTCACACCGGACAATTCATAGATAGTTACAACGGACTCTCAAATATAAATGTGACCTCGAGTCAGGCTTAACTACGATCCAACTCAAACTTACTATTCAACTCAAACTTATAAAGTTTCACCTCAATCTTCTTTAGTGATTTTCATCATTGAACCAGACATTTTGTGCATGAGTTTTTTATATATATTTCCATGAGACAAATGAAAATATTTATATTGTACATTTGCATTGCACGTGGAAACACAAGGATAAAGGCAAGGGTGTACTAGTAGTTGGTAAGAACCTATTTGAAAAGTCAATACTAAGTCTTGTTCGTCTTCAAACTTGTTCCTTTTTCTCCAATAGTCAAGGTTGACTCTTCATACCAATCTATTACAAATATATTTTACTTCCACTAACCTTTAAACTACAATAAACAAAACCATTCATTTATTCAAACATAAAATAGTCTAAATAATCTATACATACTATTGTTAGTCCCATAAACATTTTCTCTATAACCTTCTACCTCTCACATTAGAGCATAGAATCCAAACAATCATGAAGAAAGGATGCTTAGATCCAAATCTCAAACTCACTGTTCCTGCATCCAATCAAGCTTCTTTTGCAAAATTCTTGTGAGTGATCTTTCACTATAATCAATTATTTTAATGAGCTTAATAATTGCTTTTGTTTTGTGCTAATTGGAGTTGATTTTGTAGGACTCAAAGTGGCACTTTTAAAGATGGAAACTTACTTGTTAATAAGGATGGAGTTAGAATTGTCTCTCAGAGTGAAGTTGAAACTGTAACATATTTCTCTCTCATTTGTTTCTTGCCTTCTTTGAGAATAAGGGGTTTCTTGGATTTTCTGAAATTAACTTTTTTTAAGGTTTCCAAACTAGAATAAAGTACTGTTTGTTTGTTGTATAAAAAATGATTTTTTGTAAAAGGGTTATTTGGGGTTTCTTCCTTATAGTAAAAGACAAAAGTGTTGAGTAGTATTATATTTGGACACCAATCATTTTCATGAGCTAATATATAAATAGATCTAATTGGATTTTTTTTTCTTTTCATTTTTGAGTGTTTGGGAGCTCTGCATAATGTTTTAATCAGAATTTCTCATATGAGTGACTGCATTTGAATTTACATAACTTAGTTTAAAGATTTCCATGCAAAATTTCATTCTTATATAGTTATAATCAGTTGTAGCACGCGACCATGGTCGTTTATTGGTACAATGAAGTTGTGGAGGTTTGAGTCTAGGGCCAGGGCCGTCTTTGAGAGTGTGCAAAGCAGGTTTTACCGCACAGGGTCCAAAATTTGTGGTTAAATAGGGCCTTTAACTGTTTTAATGAATCGAGTCTTACTTACACAAGGTCTCCAAACACTTAAAATGACTCTGTCTAGGACTACATGTATTATTAGCACTGATACTTCAAATTGAAGGTGTGTCTGGTGTTCGTGTCTTTGGTCTGAGATCAAATTGCATGCTGAATTTTGATGATTTTGCATTTGAATTTGGTGTTTGTGTTAATTTTAGCAACCACCAATAAAGCCAATAGACAATCAGATAACTTTGGCAGAGATTGATACAATCAAAGTGATTGGAAAGGGAAATGGAGGGATAGTCCAATTGGTTCAACACAAATGGACTAATCAGTTTTTTGCATTAAAGGTATATCTATACTTGCAGCTTTCTTCATATATAACTTGTTTTGATTCACTTTATTCGTTTGTTACTTACAAAGTATTCTTTGGAATCAGCAAATTCAAATGAATCTTGAGGGTTCTACATGCAGACAAATAGCACAAGAGCTAAAAATCAATCAATCAGCGCAATGTCCTTACGTTGTTGTTTGTTACCAATCGATCTACGATAATGGCACGATATCAATCATCTTAGAGTACATGGATGGAGGCTCCTTAGAGGATCTGTTAAACAAAGTTATAACGATTCCAGAACCGTTTCTTGCCGCCATTTGTAAGCAGGTAAGGAAGTGGGACAATTTCAATGTTCGGTTTCGTGTACTTCGGCCTTAGACCTATACCTTGATTTTCCACGTGCCTAACTAGACTTCATTGCATTCGTGTTTTGGTTTTACTATGTAGGTGCTAAAGGGTTTGATGTATCTTCACCATGAGAAACACATTATTCATAGGGACTTGAAACCTTCTAATATACTTATAAATCATAGAGGGGAAGTAAAGATTACCGATTTCGGTGTCAGTATAATCATGGAAACTACTTCTGGTCAAGCAAATACTTTCATCGGTACATACAACTATATGTCTGTGAGTAAATTTATCGTTTTTCATCTTACCATCTATGGTCTTGTTTGGATAAATAACTTACATAAGCGTTTATTATATTTATTATAAGTGCTTATGCATTGCTATTTCAATAACAGAAGATAAAATAAATTCAAAATGTTTTCTTAAGTTATAAGTTTTTTCTATAAACTCTATCAAAAAGTCTTACAGGAGTATATAGTAGTAGATATGCTTAAATAAGTCAACCCAAACAGGTCCTATATATGATACCGTTTCCCTGAATATGATTTTTGTCGATCATGCTTTTACAGCCGGAAAGAATCGATGGAAGCCAACAAGGTTACAATTACAAAAGTGATATATGGAGCTTGGGATTGATGTTGCTTAAGTGTGCAACGGGGAGATTTCCATATACACCACCAGATAATAGCGAGGGATGGGAAAATTTGTTTCAGCTTATCGAAGCCATTGTCGAAAATCCTTCACCAAGTGCTCCTTCTGATGAATGTTCACCCGAATTTTGCTCGTTTATCTCAGCATGGTAAGAAATTAACTATACTTTTAGTATCTAAATTATGTTGATATAATGAGGCTTCTGATCCTATGTCAATCTTTTCTGTGTCAGTTTACAGAAAAATCCAAGGGACAGACCATCGGCTCGAAACCTATTGGTATGCATACATCTTACTAAATTAGTAAATAGTAATTCTTACAGTGTACTGATTTATTTTTCGATCTAAATTTCAGAGGCATCCTTTTGTGAACATGTATGACGACTTACATGTGGATCTTTCGGACTATTTCTCCAATGCAGGGTCTACACTTGCAAACATATAAAACATTTTTTGTTCCGATTTTGGACTTAAAAGTAAAAAGTTAATCTAATTTAAATTTTGTTCACTATATGAACACAATGAGTTAGTCTTTTACGTGAAGCCGGAGTATCGTCTGTACTGAGGCAGTGGTTTGTAACTGTAAACTATAAACGAAATAGATGTTTGTGTTTTTGGTGCTCAAAAATTATATGAATGAATTCTAATTTTCTATTCGAAAGATCCTTTGTATTTGAATTCTTTTACTATGTTGCTTGAGATTGAAATTTTCATCATAAGGCAATCCATTTAGACATTACTTAAACTACAAGTAATTGTAGTATGTGCAAATTTGCAACCTTCAATTCAACTATTAAATTTTGAAATACAATAATACAAATTTAAAAAATGAAAATTACATGCATTTATACATTTTCCTTGCTTAAAATTTAAAACTATAGCTAACATAAAAACTTTACATCATTAAAAATATAGTAAAAAAATAACCCTTATGAAAAAACTAAAGGGCTAAATAAATTTGCCACCATACTTGTAAAAAAAAATATTAATATAGCTATAAATATTTTAATTGAGGAGCATCTATTTTATGCTTTTCTCTTGATATTTCTTTGAGGTTTCAAGTCTATAACAATAACTGAGATGTTATCTTTGCTTCCTCTTTGAAGAGCAAGTTTTGATAGATACTCTGCTGCATACTGAGCTGCAGGATTAACTCCGTCGCTTTGTCCGGTTGAGACATTGGTTCCGTTCTTCTTATGCCAAATAAGGATTCGCTTTCGAGCAATCTCGCAGGCTTCTTCATTTGTCATTACATCCCATAAACCATCACTCGCTAGAATAAGACATTCGTCGTTTTTTTCTCGGAGGGCAATTGTGACTTCTGGATCTGGTATTATCCATGGTTTCAAGTATTTGTCACCTGGTGATGAACAAGAAGCTAAATTATACTTCAATAAAGATGACTTGTTAGTAGAAGCCTATGAAGCACGGACACCAGAAATTCGACACCGATACTGACACGTGACACTGGTAATAACTTGAAAAAATGAATAAATTAAACTAAATTGAATAATCACAAGTATCGGTATCGGTTTCAGACACAAACACTGATAAGACACACAGACACGTCTTTTTCTAGAGGTGTCAGTATTAGATATTGAAGCTAAATATGAATGATAAGCAATAAGAAAAAGCACTCAGCATCCTTCCAAATCTATGGAAGTAATCAAGGGACAAATTTACAGATTCATTGCATTATACATAGATTTTCTGGAAAACTTTTGGATGTGTTTCTAAATATAATGATTCAGAATTTATAATAAACTTTGTAACTGTATGAATGTGTACTGATAATTCAGAAACAATGCAATAAACACATACCAATTGACCTTGACACTGCCAAAACACCGAGAACTCGGTATCCATTCCATTGTATGATCTTTCCTCCGGCGGCTTCTATCCTTTCCCATTCACCCTCTCTATTAGGCTGCAAACAGGAAACAAAGTTTCTTGAATCAGATCACTTAAGCTTCTAAATCCAGCACACAAACTGTGAAACAAAGAACAAATTCCTTACTTTATGGTCAGTAGACAATGGCAGTGCTTCTTTTCCTCGACACAAGACCGCTCGTGAATCCCCACAATTCGCGACTATTATGTGGGTTCGAGTCAAAATTGCAACCAGTGCAGTGGATCCAACAGTCTCGGGAGCAAGAGTTTCTTCGGTAGTTGACTCAGATCCATCATTACCGCTTTTTTCACGATTAGCTTCATCAATTCCTACAATCTTATCGTCTACTTTTTGAAAGCAATTGGTGAGTACTTTCTTCCATCGGTCCTGCCGATTGTCTTTTTCATTATTTTCGGATAAACTGGATTCCGCAGCTTCTATCTCCTCAACCAAAACCGAATGAAGATGTTTCTGGCAGTAATTGGCAACCTATGAAGCCATCACAATATCGGTAAATGCAATTAATCAACTTCAACTATACACACAAATTGTATACTCGATCCGTTCCATTTTAGTCGTTGTTTCAAGAGATAAGGATATTATTAACAAAACAATAGTTAATGTTGCATTGAACTTTGAAAACGATAAGTAAATAGGAATAAAAAATTTCTACAAAGTGACAATTAAAAAATAACGGAAGGATTTTAAGTTATACCTGACTTCCTCCATGTCCGTCATAGACACCAAAAAAGTGTGCCAGTAAGTGTTTTGTGTTTTCATTCACTTGGTCCTCCATTAGCAACATAGAAGGTACTTGAAAAAGTTGAGGCTTAATAACAATAGCATCTTCCATCTCTTGTCTCATTCCAATAACTGATGAGAAACCATAAAGAGGAGTTTCTCCCAATTCCAAACCATTATCACAGCTTGTTGTGCTTGTTTGCTTCTCTAGCGTCTCATGAACAGCAGCAATCGGCTTTGAATCAGGACCATCTGATTTACTTCCACCTTCACTCTCGCAGTTTGTCACAACAGAAGCCAGGTTCTTCGTCGTCTCGTTCAAACTAGACATATCATTGATATCATCATCAACCATGATAGTATTCGGTGTGTTCATTTCAGGCAAATTAGTCCTCAAAATTGCAGACTGAGAGGATGGATTATGTACACGCTGAAAATCGTTATGTATTTTGAACTCATCTTCATAGCTTCCGCTAGTGTCACTTTCATGAACCATTTCAGAGACCACTTCAGCTCCAACTTGATTCTCCTTAACCTCCAAAGACACTGATATTTGGTTTTGTTGTGGACTAATATACATGTCGACGTCCTCTTCACTTCCAACAGAAAACGATTGACAATCCTCGACGGAAGCAGGATTTAATATCAATACAGTTGCAGTATTTGCCATAAGCTTTAAACTAGATATTTCCATTTGTGTTGTCACTGCTGACTCTTTTGATATTAAATTCCCAAGTGGAAATGGCACCGAAACCGTCGAAGTTATTTCCTCCATAAGTTTTCTTTTCTGTCTACCACTATCCTTATCCTTAAGAATCCTATAATTGTTCACCCTCCTTAAGACTCTTCTATAGAAAGAATTTCAATTTCTATATAAACACCAACAATCTCTTGCAAGTTGCAAGTTGAAACTACACTGTCAAATAATCAATTATAGGTATCAAAATCAAAAGTTTATATTGAGAAAAAGCCAAGTTAAATAAATGCTAGAATAGCCTTATAGAGTCAAGATGCTTTAATAACATACCATTTTTAGGACTATGTACTTAAAATAAAATCCAATGAGTCAATAGGACAAACAGTTAGTGTGCAAAAATCTTCTATTTCAACCTCAGAATCAACCCTTTGATTCCTGTCACACAGAAAACAATAGATCATTCAAGAAACCACAGCCAAAAAAATTGATGAGGTCGGTGCCAATCTTGTCTCACTCTAACAAACAAGGAGACAATGAATAATGGGGTCATTAAAAATGACAAAAATAAAAACACTAACTACAAGAAATAGTACAAATCAAAAGTTGGTTTCCCTTAAAGTTAGGGAACCAAAATCAACCAGTGGAATTTTCATTGTGATGCTTTCATTTGTCAACTTCACAATATGGCTCATATTATTGGTCATGCTAGCTCCCACCTACTTTTTGATTGTGAAATATTCAAATTTTTCGATCTATAAAACACTAACACAGACACCAGACACAATATACAACTGAAACGTCAGAAAAAAATAAATAATTAAATGTAACCATCTGAGTTGACGTTATGTCATACACCAGACACGTTTTCACTCGAAAAACTTAAAAAGTCTTGTACGAAATATTTCCTTCACCAACAAAAGGAAAAAAAATAGATATTTTACAATTTTTTCCTTGGTATAATGATCTAAGAATTTGGTTGGTTGGTTAGGTTGGATTAGGTTACATCATTCAACAACAAATATCTAAAAGGAACCTTTTTCTTTAATATAATACACCAATACCATTCCAAGATTTTAAACGTGAAAGTGATTGTATTTAATTTCAATCTTTCACACATTGTTTGTGGGCCTTGATATGTTTCACAATCATGTTCATTTCTACAAAAAATCAATACTATAATAATAATAATCAAGAACAAGTTTCAACCGTATAATATTTCATTTTTCTTAACAACCAAAATTGTAGAGGACCAATAGAAGAAGTATACGTAACAAAGATGAAACCGAAAGCATGGGCGTGAAAATCAAGGAAAGATCCTCAAAGGGGCATGAGGGAGATGCATGGATGCAACAAAACAAGAGCTAATGTTTTTGAATCATATAATAATAATAGAAGATGCATTTAACCTAGGAGGAACATGACCATTGTTTTGTTTTGTTGGTTGCCAAATGTATCCTTATGTTGGAAGTTGGAGATTAATCATTAGAGATAGTTAGATCTATTTAAGAGGATGAATTCTTCAACAAGTATTGTTCACATTTTTTAGGGGCCATTTTGACAAATAATATCTGGAATGAGAACAAAATAAATATGTGCTTGGTCTTCTTAAATATCTAAAATTTTGTTTTTAATTCTTCAAAATAGTTTTTTTTAATAGAATGATCCTCTTAAAAATTTTCATCCACACTTTTGTTTCTTAATATTAAAATTGTCGTTAAATCGTCGCTAAAACCATCGATAATTCTATCATTAAATTGTAGAAACCTTCGCTAAGTTGTTAGAGGACCAAAAGTTTGAATGAAATTTTTTATGAGGATCATTCTTTGAAAGAAATATTTTGAGGGACTAAAAACAAAATTTGAGATATTTAGGAGGACCACAAACATATTTAACCCAAATAATAAACTAATAGTTTTCTTGTGATTTAGGAAATCCTTAGGGGATACATCAAGTAGTGGAGTGTACTTGCAAACACTTATGACAATTAAGTCAATGATGACCGTAAGTATGTGATTTAAAATTTTAGAAGATAGTTTATCTAAGTTTGGGTTGTTGTTTATACTTTATAATCAAATTTTATGAATTAGAGGTTATAAATTCTTGTTTGTGGATAATTGTTTCGGGGGATATATGTCAAAAAGATCCTAGAAGTTATTGTCATTTGATAGTTTATATGGGTCGGTCATCCATGATCTATTGTACCTCTAAAGCGTGTCCATCTCTTAACTCGTCTTAATGCCTGAGGAATGGGTGACCTGATTTCCTACGGATTGAATCTGGGCATGGTTGGATTATAACTTTGTCATAAGACGCTTTAAGTATGATCTCCATTTCCTATATGGTTGTTGCTATTATGACCCTTGATGGGATATGTTGAGGTGACTCTGATAGGAGATTCTAAGGTAAGTTAATTGGATGTCATGTGGTTTATCTTCAAAAAAAATTAAAGAACTCTCAGTTTCCGGTCAAAACCTACAATCACGACTGACTTTGATCATCACCGTGAGTGATACGACTCATTTTGACCTTTGTCCTCCTCTCCATTATCCATGTGGAACCTAGCCTTAGGGATGAATGACATATGTTGAGGCACAACCTGATTTATTTTACATAAACAACAAATGTGATTGGTTTTAATGAGGAACAAGACTTTTCAAAAGACAAAGCTGTCATACCCCAAAATTTGCCCACTATATTGCAAGCTTTTGATTCACAAAACAGCTCGGAAAGTCAACAGGCGACTAGTTTGACCTAAAAGTCAATTGTGGTCAAAGTACAGTCAAAATTCCTGATTTTTTGTCAACATCCTCATTTTCAAGTACCATTATTCATTTGATCAAGAATTGATCATGATTCGTCAAGGAAAGTTCAGAAATCAACAAAACCTAAAGTTTCTAAATTAGGGTTTTTGACTTAAAGTCAACTGAACTTTGACCAGCCATAACTTCCACATGGAACATCAGAAATTTCTCATACAAAGCTAAATTTGAAGTAAATTTAATTATCTACAACTTTGTCTCTCACAAGCCAAGGCCAAAAATGCTTCATTTGAGAGATATGAGTCAATACATTACAGGTCCTTCTAGAAGATCGCAAAAGCTGATTTTTGTCAGGAGCAATATCATCAAGATTAAATATCCAAATGAAAAATATGTTCCAAAGTGGCTTGAAGAAGACATCTTGGGCTTTCCAAAAAGTCCTAGAACATCTCCATATGATAAACATTGAGAGAGTTATGGCTTGCACAAGTTGGGCGATTTTGAGGAAATGCACAAAAGGCAAAGTGGAGAATTTTGAGTTTTTAACTAAATGGGCCTATAATTTCAAACTATCCACGTGATTTAAAGCCCATAAGGAGTCTATTGGCCAAATATTATTATTTTTGTGATATTAATTTATTTATATGGGATTTTATTCATTAAAATCCAAATAAAATCAAATATAATCATGAAATAATTATATTAAGAGATATACCAAACTTTTTCCTTGATTTAATCATATCATATCTCATCCAATGGCCATGATCAAAAGCAAAACATGCATGAAATATAATGGTGATCAAAATAGAAAGATTTCATTCAAAATCTTTTTCAATTTCCACATCACCTAATTGCTTCAATCTCAAGCCATGAAAAACCCTAATTCCAATCCTTATAAATACAAAAAGACATTCAAAACAGAGGGGACGAATTTGGAGAGCCAAAGCACTAGGGTTTCAAAGGAAAAATTTCCAAGAAAGGTGCAATTTTCATATTCCTGGTTCAAGAGGTTTTCAAGGCTTCCCAATCATTCAATCTTCTTCTTAAGGTATCATATGGTGAGTTTACATGGTTTATAATGTACCATAATGCATAGAACCCATGATCCACGTTACACATGTTCATCCATAATTCTAAATTTCGCATAATGCTTATTTGTGAGTTTTAACAAGATTAGTTCATATGTTTGAGTTCCTGGAGACCTATAGGAGGGCTCGGGATCGATTTCGTGTATTTTTGATGCCTAGACCGGATTACACCATTATTAGGGCATAAACGAAGATCCCCTTCGTTTTCATATTTTCAGAGGTTTTTAAGGGACGAGGATGACACCATTAGATTCCTAAGGTCCTAAATAGTAGAAATGGGCAGCCTTGTCTTTGGTGTGTTTTGATTTATGCAGGTTTCAAAATGTTGCTATGATGGAGGAAAAAAACGCGGGAAAATCCGCAGGTAAAACTGCATCTAAAGCCGCAACAAGATCCGCAGGTATAGGGAAGAAGAAGAATAACAGTGAATCTGAAACGTTGGACCAGACATGCTTTTTCATGATTGACCGATCAAAGCTTTTACTTCCTCTCTCTGTGCATGGTGTGCTCCTATTTGACGGTCAACTTTTCCACTCTCTCTCTCCCCACGCTTGATTGGATGCTACGCACAGTAGTGGGCCCGGTTCTGATTTTGTTTTTGACTTTCTTATTAATCCATGTGTTTTATATTTATTTTAATTGGGTTATTAATTTAACAAGCAATAATTGTGGAGCGTTTGGTTGAAAAAGCATTGGGTGACTCAGAGGGGACGGGATCGACTCCCAGCGTCCTACCTCTTACAATAATTTTTTCAACAATTGTTTCTAGCTACAGATCCTATACATGCGTCCTCACAGGTAAATGACGCACCCTCACGCCAGCAACCATTAGATCATAAGCTACTCAGATCTGACGCTTATGGGATTGAAGGTGCATATCATGGACTCCTCTATCCACCACACAGGATCAGAGCTAAGTGTTTTTTAATTTTCTTTTTATTTTTAATTACATGAATGCTTTCATTCTATTTTCTTATTCTCCTTTTCTATTATAATTATTATTAGTTATATTTTTATTGATTTTAAATTAGTTTTTTATAGTAAAATATAATTATTTATTTTTAATCGAAAACTTGATTTTTCCATAATTTTATCAATAATTGTTTTTAAGCGATAAAAATTATTTTGTTTGCCTTATACGGTTTGTCTGGCCTTTATTTATTCTATTAATCTGGTTAATTTTTGTTCCATTCGGGATTTTCCTTTTGTCTCGCCCTTCTTGGTTTGCCTACATAATTACCAATATAATTTTTGATCTGTCACGTTATA
Organism: Vicia villosa; assembly: GCF_029867415.1. Classification (NCBI taxonomy): domain Eukaryota; kingdom Viridiplantae; phylum Streptophyta; class Magnoliopsida; order Fabales; family Fabaceae; genus Vicia; species Vicia villosa. Next base: position 105,635,783 of record NC_081183.1, read on the forward strand.
ATTGTTGAGGTCTTTAAATGCACTAACATGCCTCTTCTTTGTGCCCAATTTTCAGGATTAATCAAGATTCTTCAGCCACGCGCCATACCAGATCGAAAAGCTGAGTGTCTGATTTTTATTTATTTAATATTTTTTTATTTTTTTATTTGGCCTTATGAATTAAAATAGGGTTTGCTTCAATCGCCAATGAATTTGTAATGCACTCACCCTTTTTATTTTTCCTTTTCTAATTTTCAGGGTTAACCAACCGATTAAAGCTCGAAACTTGTGGTAACTCTAAACTTATTCTTATTATTACTTGTGTTAAACCTATTGCTCTATGAGGTTTGCTTTATTGCTTTTTCCCCCTTCCCCATGGCTATATTCTGTAACTGATCCTGGGTTGTATTGTGTGGCCTTGAAGGCACTTAAAACTGTTATGCATTATAACTGCGTGGTTAGTAATTTAGGGCGTGAAAACCTCGAATTGAATTTAGAATAACTAATTTACAAGATAATTATCTGAATTGAACCACGTGATTGTGCACCCACACACCTTTTATGGTAACCTCTTTTGTTGCCTGTTGCCTTGTTGCCTTTTCAGTGCAGAATAGTCAAGTCCCTCGAATACGAGGATGCCTCAGCAAATGTTGCCCTCAGTCCATTTTCATCACAAAAAATCATAAGTCCCATGATGTTGCCTTCGGTTCGATTATATGATCTCGTCCCTCGAGTTGCCTACAAATGATGTGATAGTCCCTTTCGATTGCTGAGGTGTCCTCCCGGTTGCCTAATAATGACTATTCTTATCCTTCCCTTAGACTATCTGCCCTCTTCATGGCAGGGACAGTCTTATGGCGAACGATAACTTCAATGACCCTTCAACCTCCAATAAAAGGACTTCTTACCCTCTTATGATATGGATAGCACTGAAAGGCTAAAAGAACCCTTTTACAATGTTAAGGTAATTAGCTCCTAATTGCTTGCTCTGGATTAAATTCTTTTTCTACTCCTTTCTCAAAAAACCTTCAAAAAGCTACGCTTATTTACAAGCTAAAGTCTTATTTCATTTCTAAACCTTTGAAAACTAAAGAGCAAAGCAATTAAGAGCCCATGGAAAACCATGGATGCAAAGGGTGCCTTACACCTTCCCTTTGCATAAATTACCCCCTGAACTCAAAATTTCTTTTAAAAGGTTTTTTTCTGTTCTTTTAGCCTTTCTATTAATTTAGATAAAATAAAAGTCGGTGGCGAATCTTGCTTACCGCGACATTTCAAATAAAGTCAGTTCACCGTATTACAGTACTGGCGACTCTGCTGGGGATTTTTCGAATAAAAGAGGGGTTACCTTAAAAGTTTAGGATCACTTAAATGTTTTATATTGTTTGCTTTGATTGCTTTATTTTTCAGGGACGTTTTGGGAAATAAATGAAGGACGAATCCTATACCCGGATTCAAGTACACTTAAGATAGGAGTGGCATAGTCATGGCGACCTCTTTCACATATGTGGGAGATGAGTCAACATGAAGTTCACGCTTGAGTTAGGACTCCATAACTATATGCACACCTTTCTCAAATGAGGGAGGTCTATGTATGTGCTTGTGGGTGCGCCGGAGCTCAAGGACTTTTAGTTACCTTTAACCCATCTTGGCCTTTAGGAACGTAGTGGGGGGACTACTCTTGACAAATGTTGAGAACCTATTCGCTACCCGATACTACAATTCAGATAGGTTCTTTCTTAAAGTATCATTGCATGATGCGAATGTATCATGTCCGAGGGTGCTTTAGAAGGGCTGACAATTCTGGGTAACTCGGTAGAACCCGTTGCTGATATCATCCTTATCCTTAGAAGTACCTTTGGGGAAGGGTAGTTACCTAGTCAAACTCCATGCAAGCCTTTGAACCTAAGGACATTTGTGTAACTTGCTTGTGTGTGCTACTAACCTTTTGATTTTCTCACAGGTTTTGTTGTAGGACATGTTTTGTCCTTACCATCTTACGCTTTGCCTGCTGCATTGCATTCACATAACATCATGACATCATAACATAACATGATTAACTAACCCTATCAAGGATCTTAGGAATTTAGGGCACACAATTTCAGGTGCTCTTATCAAGGATGGAATTCCTATCAAGGGGCAAGAGGATTTATTTTCCTCTGGCCACATACCTTCCAATTCAGAGACTTAGCATCTAGCAAGGGGCAAGAGGATTTATTTTCCTCTGACCACATACCTTCCAATTCAGAAGTATCCCGAATCAGAGGCTATGACCCACTGGATATTGTGAGCTTGATTCCTAAAGAAGAACATCCCAGAATCAGATGTCTTCGAACGAAGATGTAACCAAATCATTCTCTAAAAGTGCTAACTATATTCCTTAAAGATCCTTGAAAACATTGCATCTGCATTCATAACATCGCATCACAGGTTTCTACCACAGGTTTCTCACCTCCTCGCTGTTTATTTCAGCATCATGAATCTCGAACAATCAATTAAGGATCTCCAAGCTCAAAACGCTGAGTTCCAAGCCTTGATTCTAAATTTGTCCAAGGGGCAAGAAGAGCTGAAAGCCATGCTGACTAAAAAGAAGAATAAGAAGGGCAAGAAGACTCTGAGGAAAAGGCTCGGAGGTTCGATCTTGCAACTCAGGAAAGCCGAAGACTCTGGAGGCAATGACGAAGATGAACAAGATGATGATGTTAGTATCAAAACTGGTGCAAAAAATAACCATGATTCTGCCAAGCCCTCTGAAGAAGAAGAGGACTATCACCATGAGGATGAACATCATGATGACAAATACAAGTTGTTGGAAGAATGTATGAAAGCCATGGAAATTTAAAAGGTACCCGGGCTAGACTTTGAAGAACTAGGACTTATCTCAGGGGTTGTTATTCCCCCAAAATTCAAAACTCCGACCTTTGCTAAGTATGATGGAGTCTATTGTCCTAAACTACACTTGAGGTCTTATGTGAGAAGGATTCAGCCTCATACTGCTGATAAGAAGCTCTGGATCCATTTCTTTCAAGAAAGCCTATCAGGGGCACAACTGGAATGGTACTATCAACTCGAGGGTACCAATATTCATACATGGGAAGGCTCGGCTGTTGCTTTCTACCAGCAATACCAATACAATGTTGATCTCGCTCCAACCCGCATGCAACTACAAAGCATGTCTATGGGTTCTAACGAAACCTTCAAGGAGTATGCTCAAAAATGGAGAGAACTGGATGGAAGAGTTCAACCTCCCTTAGCTGACAGAGAGTTGGTAGATATGTTTATGAGTACACTGACTGGCCCTTTCTATAGTCATTTGCTGGGAAGTTCATCATCTGGATTCACTGAACTTATACTGACTGGGGAACATGTCGAGAATGGCATCCGAAGTGGTAAGATTCAAGCCGCTACATCCTCAGGCGTTACAAAGAAGCATCCTAATGGGAAGTCAGAGTCAAATGAGGTATACGGTCAGAAAAGGAGTAACCATGACCAATCTGTTGGGGCAGTTCTGATCTCCACACCGGCACCTCAAAAGGTCGTCAAAACAAGCAAGACACGCCTAGGCGTCAGTTCACAAAGATCAATATGTCACTTGCTCAAGCATTACAACACCTATTGAAGTTAGAGTTGATCACTTTAAAGGATCCCCCTAAGAATCCTAGTACTTCTGCTTGTAGCTATAATCCTAATGTGAGGTGTGCATATCACTCCGATAGTCCTGGTCATGATACGAATAGCTGCTAGACATTGGGGAATAAGATCCAAGATATGATCGATGTCGGGGAAGTTGAATTTGATCCTCCTGAGACTCCTAACGTGACAGCTAATGCTGTGGATGGCTAGAAGGAGGAAATTTCAGATCATTAGTTTACTTTTCATTTGGTGATTTCTATTCTGTTTGTTTAAACATTCGACTTATGATAGACATTATCTGTTTTAATAATCATCATCAGTTCATTGCATGTGTTTGTCTTGAACAAATTATTTCGCTATCACTCATTTTAAATTATGTCTTTACTTTGTTTATATTTTGTGATATTTAACTCTCGCTAAAGCTGTGAACCTTTTAAGGGAGGATGACGAAAATGATACTGCAACCTCATACATTATGCTTTTGAACGGACTATGCTGACGATGTACAGACATTGTTTCATTTCCTAAACAGTGGAGATATAACGATGTTAATCCCTCGTCAACCCCTTTGAGCCTAAGGTGTAGAAGTTTTCTTTCACGTGCAAATTAAAACCCTTTAATCATAACCTAGGGCATGGTAGTTACTCAGTTAACTCAATTATACTAGTTGTCGTTTACACAAATAATGATGGGTCCCCGCAACCATTAAGTCAGGCAGTCAATATCCACCAAAGAGAAAAAAGATGTTAAGTCAAAACGTATGAAGGAGACTTAGCAAAAATCAAAACATCCCGCTGACTGTAATCTCAAAATAGACAGTTCAGGCAAAAGTTAGGGATAACATAGTCAAAAAGGAGATTGCTAAAAATCGTTGACAAAAGAAAACATTTCAAAAGAGGTCACTACAAATCCTCGACAAAAAAGAAAGTATTACAACAAAGGATGACTCCCTTTCCAAATTAAACCTCTGATACTTTAACCATCATCAAACATCAATGTTACAACTTCAAGCTTTGTTAAAAGGCTTAAACGCATAATTAACTGAGCATAGGTTCGAAGAACATCACGAAGATTGGGATGGGTACAAATAAATTTTCGAGCCATTATCCATTGTTTCTTAAACTGTGAACCAAGCCACGTTCCAACCCTTGAAAGTCCTAACTGAAGCATGGTTAGTTCGAAAGCATACTGTCACCAAAAAAAGGTATCTTGACTCCTTAAGGTTTACCACAAATGCTGAGTTGATACTTCGTTTTTTACAAACATCACGTTTTTTATAAACATCGCGCTTTTACATCTCCTATTTTAATGTTTTTCAAAAAAACTCAAGACAGACATATGCATTTCATCTCATGAATTCATTATTAAACATATTCTTCTACATAATTTCAAATGTTAGCATCAGAAAGAATTTGCACAGGGTATGACTAATGACTTAAAGTTATCCCGACCAACAAAGATTACTCCAAGAAGCAATGTCTTCTACGTATACAAGGGGCATGGCACGGGAAATTGTCCTGGGCCTATGATTACTAGGGGCATGTCGCCCATAGTGCACATCTCATAAAGTTCTTGCGAGGAGAATATTTCCAAAGTCTCTACTAGCAGGGGCAAATCTATGCAAGTCTAGTTTGACACTTCGATCAATACTCATTGGTATGTCTCAATCAATACAAGTCCAGGAATGGTAGTTACCATAATACTGGAGGCACGTTCCAGACATCCAGGTCTTCCCACAAAGTCGGTTTCACAGGATCATATCCCCACAGAGTAATCATTAAGAAGATATCTTCAAATGTTCTCATCCCAACAAAGACTTAGTTCCTCAACTGGGTTTATATATTCGACACTGCCGGTTCTCCGATACTATTCTCTTCTCCAAACAGGGATATTCATCTCTCTTATCCCCAGCCAGGGTACATCAAGATCAATCATTCAAATGGCTCGCATCCCCAATCAGAAATCATAAATCCCCAGCGGAGCATCGTCAAAACAAAATCAGACAACAAAATCACAATGACACAGAGATTTATTTTCTCAATCAAGACAGGATAAATCATATTCTGACATCATATATCATAAACATATTCATACATTGCATACATTACCTCATAATAAATGCATACATAACATGCAAGTTTCTCATTTATTTTGAGAAACTCGTCACATAATATATGCATCATGACATTGCATAAAGACTAACTTTACCTTTTTCAGGATACAGGAACAAGCAGATGAAAAATATCTCTGATCTAATTCAGTTACTACGAACGGTACTGGCACGATTATCTCTCCAAGATCTAATTCAGTTACTACGAACGGTACTAACACGACCAACCTTCAAATATCTAATTCTATCATCACGAACGATATAGACACGATCATCTCTCCAAGATCTAATTCGGCCCCCACGAACGGTGCTGACACAATCAAAGAAAGAGACAGACTTAATCATGACACTCAATTCAGAAAAGACCACGACAAATGAGTCATGATAATAGAATCACGACGACTGAGTCACGATAATGGAATCACGACGACTGAGTCACGATAATGGAATCACGGCAACTGAGTCACGTTAATGGAATCACGACAACTGAGTCACGTTAATAGAATCACGACAACTGAATCACGATAATGGAATCACGACAACTGAGTCACAATAATGGAATCACGACAACTGAGTCACCATAATGGAATCACAACAATTGATCCACGACAATGGAGTCACGACAGTTAAGTCACAAATCTAATCCTGGTATTCAAACGAACATGACAATTGAGTCACGACATTGGAGTCATAACAATAGAGTCACGGCAATAAGTTCACTTATATGACCCAGAAGCTCAGGGCAATCGAGCCCACAACTTAATTCTGACGCCGCATATACGGTCTAATGTACGACTCAGTCCAAAGCACGTCAATACATCAACAAATGGCATTTGTAAGCCCATCTCCAACAATCACCTCTCAGGACTCTGAGCTCAGATACAGTCTAACGTACGACTCATTCTAACTCTCATATCATCAAAACCAGATGGCATCTTCAAGCCCATCCCCGATAGCCTTCTGTCAACATCAGGATGGCATCTTTAAGCCCATCTCCGGCAAAAAGGTCTCTACCTCAACAAGGGCAAATTCTTGGGTATTCTAGTGTTCAATCCTCTTCCACCTTCAGATACCGACTGGCATACAAACCACTCTACATCCTCAGGTTTAAGAAGATTGAACAGGGGCAGCTGTCATACCCCAAAATTTGCCCATTATATTTCAAGCTTTTGATTCACAAAATAGCTCAGAAAGTCAACAGTCGACTAGTTTGACCTAAAAGTCAACTGTGGTCAAAGTACAGTCAAAATTCCTGATTTTTGGTCAACATCCTCATTTTCAAGTACCATTCATCATTTGATTAAAAATTGATCATGATTCATCAAGGAAAGTTCTGAAATCAACAAAACCTAAAGTTTCTAAATTAGGGTTTTTGACTTAAAGTCAACTGAACATTGACCAGCCATAACTTCCACATGGAACATCAGAAATTTCCCATCCAAAGATAAATTTAAAGGAAGTTGAATTATCTACAACTTTGTCTCTCACAAGCCAAGGCCAAAAATGCTTCATTTGAGATATATTAGCCAATACATTACAGGTCCTTCTAGAAGATCGCAAAAGCTGATTTTTGTCAGGCGCAATATTATCAAGATAAAATCTCCAAATGAAAATTATGTTCCAAAGTGGCTTGAAGAAGACATCTTGGGCTTTCCAAAAAGTCCTAGAACATCTCCATATGATAAAAATTGAGATAGTTATGGCTTGCACAAGTTGGGCGATTTTGGGGAAATGCACAAAAGGCAAAGTGGAGAATTTTGAGTTTTTAACTAAATGGGCCTATAATTTCAAACTATCCACGTGATTTAAAGCCCATAAGGAGTCTATTGGCCAAATATTATTATTTTTGTGATATTATTTTATTAATATGGGATTTTATTCATTAAAATCCAAATAAAATCAAATATAATCATGAAATAATTATATAAGAGATATACCAAACTTTTCTCTTGATTTAATCAGATCATATCTCATCCAATGACCATGATCAAAAGCAAAACATGCATGAAATAGAATGGTGATCAAAATAGAAAGATTTCATTCAAAATCTTTTTCAATTTCCACATCACCTAATTGCTTCAATCTCAAGCCATGAAAAACCCTAATTCCAATCCTTATAAATACAAAAAGACATTGAGAACAGAGGAGACGAATTTGGAGAGCCAAAGCACTAGAGTTTCAAAGGAAAAATTTCCAAGAAAGGTGCAATTTTCGTATTCCTAGTTCAAGAGGTTTTCAAGGCTTCCCAATTGTAACACGGTGAACTGACTTTAAAGAAATGTCGCGGTAAGCAAGAGTCGCCACCGACTTTTATTTTATCCAATTAGGAAAGGCAAAAAGAACAGGAAAGACCTTTGAAAGATTTTGAGTTCGGGGGGTAGGTTATACAAAGGGAAGGTGTAAGGTACCCTTTGCATCCATGGTTATCCATGGGCTCTTAATTGCTTAGCTCACTTGTTTGTTTGTTTGAAAAGTTTGAAGTGTCGTGTGTGAATAGTAAAAAGATTTGTTAAGGACTTTAGCTTGTAAATAAGCGTAGCCTTTTGGAAATCGTTTGAAAAGGAGGTGTGAAAAGCATTTTGAATTTTGGACGTGAGCAAGCATTTAAGAACACTTACCCTAAGATTGTCTTTCTTGTTCTTTAAGTCTTTCGGGCGAAAGGGTCTATCCATACCATGAGAGGGCAGGAAGTCTTTCAATTGGATGTGCGGGTCATCGAGAATAATCGTTCGCCACAGGACTGTCCCTACCATAAAGAAGGCAAGTAGTCTCGGGGAAGGATATAATGGTCGTTAAGGCAACAATAAGGATACCATAGCATTCGAAGGGACTATCACCATTTTATCGAGGGACGAGATCATATTTATCGTAGGCAACTCGAAGGGACTATGATCTTTTATCGGAGGGACATGGTGATTTTGAATCGAAGGCATCATGTGCTAAGGTATCCCCACGCTCGAAGGGACTTGACTATTTGATTGAAATCGAAGGCAACAGGAAACAGGCAACAAGAGGGGTACCCTAAAGGTGAGTCTGTGTAGCAATCAGGTGTTAGATTCAGATATTTAATCTTGTATTAGTGAGCTAAGTTCAATTACTTGTTATCACTCCCTATTTACTAACCACGCAGTTAATATTGTGCGGAAATTAAAATGTGAAGAGTAAAATCCTAAGCTATTACAGTTTTAGGGATGGGGGATTTACAATAAACACATGTAGGGGATTTGTGGAAAATAAAAGACGGAAATTAAAAAACCTAATTAATTATTACATTCAAAAATATTTAAACAAACTTGAATCGTCATCAAATCTTCGATAACCTGAAAATCAAGAAATAAAAGAACAAAAGAAAATTAGTGCATTAAAGAACTATTTATCATAATCTCGATTAATCACTTCAATAAAAATTATGTGTGAAAACTGATTAATTTTGATGTTTTAAATTAATTATTTAATCGATAAGAAATATGTGCAAAACAATTAATTTTAATGCTTAAATAACAGTTAAAAGTTAATTTGCAAAAAAGTCGAATGTTCGATTAAATGTGATAATTATATAATTTTTCGGGTTAAATACCTTTTACCTCCCTGCCAAAGTAGCGAGTTTCGATTTTCCCCCTTATTAAAAAAAATTTAGTCTTTGCCCCTTAACAAAAAAAGATTCCACAACGCTTAACCTTATGGAGGAAGATTCCTTGGCATTTGTCTATGTGGACAGAATCTTGGTGATGTGGCTTGACACGCTGGACCCTTATTTATTTATTTATTATTAATATTAGTTATTTATTTATTTATTTATTTATTATTTATTATTAATATCAGTTATTTATAATGTAAATAAATTAATTAAATTAAATACATACATATTAATAAATAAATTAAATTAAATAATGTAAATAAAAATAAAATAAATAAAATAAATTAAATAATGTAAATTAAAATAAAATAAATAAATAAATAAAATTAAATAGTGTAAATAATGTATTTTGAAATAAATTAATTAATTAATAATGTAAATTAAAATAAAATAAATAAATAAGTTAAATTAAATAGTGTAAATAATGTATTTTGAAATAAATAAATTAATTAATAATGTAAATTAAAATAAAATAAATAAAAGAAATAAATTAAATTTCATAATTTCATAAAATAAATTAATTAAGCGTCACTCATGCCATCTCATCTAGAAGATTCTGTCCACATAGACAAATGCCAAGGAATCTTCCTCCATAAGGTTAAGCGTTGTGGAATCTTTTTTTGTTAAGGGGCAAAGGCTATATTTTTTTTTAATAAGGGGGAAAACCGAAACTCGCTACTTTGGCAGGAGGGTAAAATGATATTAACCCTAATTTTTATTTATTTATATGATTTTTAGAAAATAAAATAAATACTAATAATTTATAATTACTAAAGCAAATGAAAAAAAATGTAAGAAATATGCAATTAATTATATAAAAAAATAGAAATCTTAGCTCTGGATCAGGTGTGGTGGTCCTTATGAAATCCATGGTGTGCCTGCGTTTCCAGTGGCGTCAGATCTGCACCCATGGTGATCCAGCGGTTGGCGTTTGCTGGGCGTACGATCGAGTGTGGCTGGCCATCGGAAGTACATGGTGCGCCTCCAGATCTTGGATCGTTGGATTGAGCTCTGGTGAGATCTGATGGTGATGGTTGAAGGCGTACCGTAGGTAAGGGATAGTCAATCTCGCTGGATTTTGAAGAAACAAGCATGCTGAAAATTAAAAATAATACTTCTAGAACCAGGGATCGAACCCAGGTTCCCCAGATAAATCCTCTCCATCCATTACCAACTGAATCACGTTTTTTAATTGTTAAACAATCAAACAAAATAATATAAATTGGAAAAGTAAAGTTGGTGGAGAAGAGTCAAACTCTGAGTCAGAGTGGGGACCACAGGCGCATTGACGGACCACTCATGAGAAGAGAGAGAGAGAGAGGATGGCGTTATTGACCAGCGAATGGGAGAGGGAAGAGAAGTCAGCGCCTTTGACTGGCGAGTGGGAAGGTGACACGCGCTCAGTCAAGATCCAGGGTCTGATTCATCATCTTCAACCTTCGGACCTGCGAATTTAGTTGCGACTTTTGCTTCCGCTTTACCTGCAGATTTTCACGAATCCATGGCCAGCTATTGCAACCTGCAAAAAACACCTCAAACAACGAATATAACAACCCAGATATTCTAAACAGGTTTCCATGAGTCCATTGATGCAATTATTTTTTGTCTAAAAAGGCTTGTACATATGAATACGAACAAGGACATTTTCACGGCTTCTTCAATGGCAAGTTGAAGTTCTTGCAGCCATGGCTCCATGTAATGGTCTGGATCTGTTCTAAATCACTAGATGAACACGTTAATAGGTTCGAATCACATTTAAACACGCTAATTGATGGTGTACGAAAATTAAAATTATAAATAAAATTGATGAATATGACATGTCCATTCTACTTGGTTCAGAACGTGTTATTTGACCAGTACTTACCTTTTAGCACCTTGGGAGAATGGTAGTGTGTTTCGTTTTGCTTGAGAGTGGCTGAAGTTTTAAAATCGTGTATGCCCTAGTTCCTTGGAAAATTTGGAAGTTTTGGAAGCTTATGGAGACTAGGGTTTCGTCCCTTCTCTTGGTCTGAATGTGTTGTATATATATTGCAAGAGAATTAGGTCAAAGGTTTTTTTGGAAAGAATCCATATGCATTATGAGAAAATTTGATTTTCAAATTTGCACCAATACTTTCCATTCTTGATTCACATATATTTTCAGCTCTTTTTATTTTCACGTGATCTTGGGCTTGTGGATTGATTTGGATTGATCAAAATATTTGGAAATTTGATCATGTATTAAATTATGATTTTCTTTGATTTAATTTGAATAAATTCAAAAATAAATAAACTAAAATCATAAAATAAATGGGAAATAGTTTATGGACCTCAAGGACTATTCTTTGTGTAACACCCCAAATCTATCCAACGTTATATTTAAATCAGAATGCGGAAATTTCAAACATTAAACATGAGGCATTACATTCTCAACTTATTCCAACAAACAACCAACCTATATTTGCTTTATTATGATACATAGCATTCGGCGTTCACAACTTATAAATCATATACAACTTTATCCAACTAAAATCAAAACTTCAATTTATAATTATTCAAGAATTATTGTAATAACAACAATTAGAAACAATTTTAACAACAAATAATAACAACTATTCATCGTCTTATAATAACAACAACATGACCGACATAAACAATCATAATCCCATCCCGAGTGCTACGTATCAGAGCAAGACACCAATCGACTAACAGCAACTAAAGACTTCATAAAGTTACTTCGCTTCCACAGCTATTCTTGAGTACCTGCTCAATTACCCATAATAGGTAACATCATTACAGAAGGGGTGAGATATCATACAATATAAACAGGTGTATGATAAACAGTATATTAGATTAGGATTATACAAATTCTACCACTTTACATAGCAATTATACAACAACGAGTAAGCGACTTAAATCAATACAACTTACTAGCAACAACAACTTAGTAACAACAACTTAATAACAACAACTTAATAACAATAACTTAGTAACAACAACTTAATAACAACAACTTAATAACAACAACTTAGTAACAACAACTTAATAACAACAACTTAATAACAACAACATAATAACAACAACTTAGTAACAACGACTTGATCACAACAACAACTTAACATTAATGACAACCTAACAGCAATAACTACTTAATGGCAATCATAACTTATAACCAACAATAACTTAATCACAAAAGCAACTTATAACCACATCAACTTATATCAAACGACAATTTATCAGATAGCAACAACAACAACAACACGATAACAACTTAAACATCGACAACAACAACAACGGTAACAACTTAAACATCAACAACAACAACAACGGTAACAACTTAAACATCAACAACAGCTCAGACATACAAATTGAATGTGACTCAACTATGCAAATGCATGTGGTACCATTTGGAGTAAAACTCCCAACGTAAACATATGCCAGATTATCGAGGCATTTCAACAACGTAAACAGGGTGCCATCAAGGCCAACGTAATCAGGTGCCATCTAGGCCAACGTAAACAATGCAAATGTATGCATGCGACAACAACCACAACATCATAACAACAACAACGAAACAACAACAACAATGACAACAACAGCGTAAACAACAACTTGAACATGCAACAGATGCATCAACTTAATCCAACATTGGTCATACGACCTACAACTTAAACATGCCCACAAGTCGGGACAATAACAACGCTGAACAACATAATCAATTTTCAACTTATTCAACATTGGCCATAGGCCTACAACATCATCAACGTAATCAACGACAATTCAACAACAACGTATAACAACAACATTTCAACATAGTAATAGCAACTTGTTCAACAACGGCAACATATTCCCAACAACTTACTAACAACATATTCAACTATATCATGTTCAATAATAACATACTAGAAACAACATAACAACAACAACTCGACACAACGCTTACTCATACCGACTATTATTATAAGTCTTATTTATACTACTTAATAGCAACATATACTACATTCTACTCAACAACTTATACTTAATTGTCCACCAACTTACATCATCGGTCCTTATACTACTACCAAATTATTCCTACCAAGGTTGTAACAACTCTGCAGCTATCAACATAATATTCGCTATAAACATCCACTAAGGCACCAACAACTTAATTATTATTATTTGTTAATTATCAACAACTCTGTTACTTGAATTACCGCTACATAAGCCATCATTATTGCTACAGTTACTTTTATCGCATTATAATTAGGCTACCGATTCAGCCTGCTACTTTATACTTCTGCCATTGCTCCTTCGTGTTATTTTTCACTTTCTGCAACTTATACCACATGCCAACTATTTCTAATAATAAGCATTACTACCAATTCATTTGATTGAATTTCTACAACTTAATTCAAGAACACAACATTTATAACCGCAACATAACAATTTTCCACCACTAAAACACAATACAACAGCAACCTACAAATCATCCCCAAATCAACACGGAGCACCCAATTATGAATAACAACCAAGGACTCAGAATCAACCACATAATCAAACACCGACACTAAGGCAAATTCATAAACCCCATCCCACATACGTGTTCATCATATCCCCGGTTATAGAGTAAGAACCCCACCCTTACCTTTGGTATGGAGATTCCTCTACTCTCCCGGTTGCCATAGCTTATGCCGCCGCTTCCAACTTTTCTCCGAAAATCTTTTCTAACAACGTGCAGAGACGCACCAAAAACCTGTTCGGAAATCGTTTTGTCAGACGGACTTAAAATCATCAAAACGAAAATCGCTCCGGTCAGAAGTTACCTCTACGAGTCTGGAACGCTGTGTCCAAGAACCGCGACGATCCAACGGTTGGATCGGGAGAAACGTTTGTTTTGCTAAGGTGTCTCACCACAGAAACTTGCTGCGAAAATTGGACTTCCCCTGGCTTTTATCTTCCGCCATGTCTCTCTTCTTCACCTCTCCTCCAACCCTTATTTTCTTCGTACAGTACAACAAAAACCTATTTCTTTTCTTTTTCTTTATTTTCCAAATAATTCAAATAACTCCTATAAATCTTATTGGGCCAATCATTCACACTTCCTCATTGCTATTTACCACACACTAATCCAACCCAATTCACTTAAATCAATTAGTCCAATAAATAAATCATATTATTCTTACTATTATCCTCCAATTAAACCGACTAAATAAATCCGACTTAAACTTAATATCTTCGATCAGCATAACAATCCAATTTCAGCTAAATCCAATAAATAATTCCTTCCATAATTTAATTAACTAATTAATTAAATTCGGGCGTTACACTTTGGGCCTTAATTCTGATCAAGCCCAAGGCCATGTCAACTACTTTATTTACTTTGTATTTTATTTAATTTATTTAGTTTTTTAATTGAATAAAAATCCAAATAAATATAAATAATGGTTAAAAATAAATGAATGGATTTAAAAGTCTTTGGTTAGGCCATGATCATGTTTTGAAGTTAAAATATTAGGCCCATTAGCCTAAAAACTCAAAATTCATCAATTAGAGTTTTATGGTTTTCATGAATCTTAGCCAACTTTACCAATCATATCTCTCTCAATTTTCATGGTATGGAAGTGTTCTAGGACTTTTTAGAAAGCTTAAAGAGTCCTCTAAAATCTCCTTTTAGTTTCATCTCAATTGAGTCTGCCATGTTCGTGTACCACTCTTTGGGAAAAATGACTTTTTGTTTACTTTCAAAAAGACCTGTAATGTTTTCATCCATATCTCTCAAATGAAGCATTTTTAGACTTGTCTTGTGAGAGACAAAATTGTAGAGAATTCAATTTCCTTCAAATTGAGCTTTGGATGGAAAATTTTTGATGTTCCATGTGAAAGTTATGGCTGGTCAAAGTTGGGTTGACTTTCTCCTTAAAAACCCTAATTGAGAAACTTAGGTTTTTGATGATTTTGGAGCTTTACTTGATGCATCATGATCAATCCTTGATCAAATGATGAATTATACTTCATAATGAGGATGTTGACCAAAAATCAGAAGTTTTGACTGTGGTTTGACCATAGTTTGACTTCTAGGTCAACTAGTCGATTATTGATCGTTTGGGTCATTGAGTGAGCAATCTTTTGAATCAAGGCTTGAAAATTGGCATGAGTTTTATTTGAACCATGTGAAAGGCCATGTAGTCCATTAGAGATATCAGAACCTGACTTTTCTTTGAGAAAGGCAAAACCCTAGTTGGAGGGTAGTTGATTAGGAGAGCATATACTCAGTCATGCATTGAGACTTTGATATTCAAATGAGCTTGAGTATGAAAATGCGGGGGGCAAATTTTGGGGTATGACAGCTGCCCCTGTTCAATTGTCTTAAACCTGAAGATGTAGAGTGGTTTGTACGCCAGTCGGTATCTGAAGGTGGAAGATGATTGAACACTAGAATACCAAGAAATTTGCCTTTGTCGGAGATGGGCTTGAATTTGCCATCCAGGCCTTGAGAGAAATTTTATTGGAGATGGACTTAAAGATGCCACCCAGGTGTTTGGAAAAGATGTATGATTGGGATGGGCTTGAAGATGCCATCCAACTTGATAGACTTGAGAGTCAGAATACGTCGTACGTCAGGCCGTTTCTGAGGAATAGACTTAGGTTGAGTCGTGCGTTAGACTGGGTCTAGTTTGCATCAGCAGATGTCTGGAAAACCATGTGTTAGGCTGAATGATGTGTCGTACGTCAGATCAGATCCAATTTGCATCCGTAGATGTCTGGAAAACCGTGCTTTAGGTCGAAGGATGAGTCGTGCGTTAGACTAAATCCAATTTGCATCCGTAGATGTTTGGAAAACAGTGCGTTAGGTTGAAGGATGAGTCGTGCGTTAGACTAAATCCAATTTGCATTTGATAAATGTCTGGAAAGCCGTACGTTAGGCTGAAGGATGGGTCGTGCGTTAGACCGGATCCAACTTGCATTGAGAAGTATTTGTTGGAGGTCGATCACGTCAGCACCGTTCGTAGTAACTGAATTAGATCTTGGAATATTGATAGTGTCTACACCGTTCGTGATGATAGAATTAGATCTTTGAAGGTTGACCGTGTCAGCACCGTTCGTAGTAACTGAATTAGATCTTGGAAGGATGATTATCTCTGAACTATCTCTGGAGAATACCCGAAACTAAGTATCAGAATCAAATCTTTGTCTTGATTATCTATGAACTATCTCTGGAGAATACCCGGAACTAAGTATCAGGACTAAATCTTTGTCTCGATTATTTATGAACTATCTTTGGAAGAATATCTGAAACTAAGTATCAGAACTAAATCTTCGTCTTGATTATTTCTGAACTATCTCTGGAAGAATACCCAAAATTAAGCATCAGAATTAAATCTCTATTTTGATTATCTCTGAACTATCTCTGGAAGAATACCCAAAATTAAGTGTCAGAATTAAATCTATGTTTTGATTATCTCTGAACTATCTCTGGAAGAATACCCAAAATTAAGTGTCAGAATTAAATCTCTGTTTTGAATGAGTGTCAGAATTAAATTGTTGATTTGATTATCTCTGCACTATATCTAGAAGACAATGTTCATTTGATTGTAGAAATAGACTAAAAAACGAACCTTAGTTTTATGTAATGTCGTGATGCATGTATTGTAATGTTTATTTTTGACATGAATGAGAGTGTTATGCGTATGCAATGAGGCGTATGTATGTTAGGTATGTGTTATACCCCAAAATTTGCCCGCATCTTTTTTCAAGAAAACTTCAATCTAAAAATTAAGAGTTTCATATAATCTTGGATTTTCACATCCTGATTTATGAATACTTGATTTTTAGAATTTTTTCTTATACAGTATTTTGGCTCGCTGTTGAATTTACTCTTACGCAAACGCCAGTTACTGTTTATTACTTCACACACGCTATTTATTTGATATTTATTTACAGATAAGTAGTATTGACACAATTGGTACAGAGTTAAATCTTTTGCAGGCGCAGAGTCCGGGATTCAGACTGTACTGGTAACAAGTAAATTATTATTAATTTTTGTTTCCCACTAACTTTTGTACTATATTCCATTATTTTCAAAATCTCTTTTCAAATCTCTTTTTCAAAAATCAAATCTCAACTTTATTCCATACATCTCTCCTTTTCCCAACACTACCATACACTTTCTTTCAAATCTTACTTCCACTCAAATTTTCCTTTTGTACGGAATCACTTCATTCCCCAACGTCTCTATCCCTCTTTTCATTCTATAAATACCTCTCATTTTTTCCATAAAATCTCACATCAAATTCTAAAATCATTTCTCAAATTTCTACTTCATATCCATTCTCTCTTCTTCCCCCGGCAAAATGGCGAAGCCGATGGAAACATGTTTTCTTATGGTCATCACCATTGCTACGGTGATCATGTCCTTCTTCTGTCTGCATAGTCCTGAAAAATGTGGACCTGCGATGGTTACACTCCCGATCATCTATTTTCTGTTGGTCATAGCATGGGTTATTAATCGTCATTCTTAAAGTGTGTTGTATCTCTTATTTTCTTAAATGTACCGTTTACTCGTCGTACTGTTCATTATAGTATGTAATGTTTGTACTGTCAGTATTAAATGTTGTACTATTTGTCATATTGTTGCTTAATTATTCAGATAATATTTTGTGTGTTTTCTGCCAGTCAAATATTTATGTTTCTGTGCATTAAATGATTTTCAGGGTTATTATCGGTAATTTTGCTCGCGTACAGTAAATAATAGTTATTTATTATGTCTGTGTTTTTTAACAAGTCATGTAAATAAACTTTCATCTTTCACATAAAACAAAAACAACAAAAAGAAAATTAACTTTGACTGTTGATTTTTCACTCTAGCTGTTACATGCCTGAATAGTCAGTTGACAGTCAAACTGCTGGCAGTACAATTCTCAGTGTTTTGTACCATCAATCAAATCAAACTTTTGCAATTTCAAAATTCCAAGATTTTTGTCCTAGAAGTCTTCTGAATATCACATGATTAGCAGAGACTCAGTACTGCACAAAAATCAGGTACGCTTAACTGTCTCCTACACAAACAGTCCCTGACTAGGGTTTCTTGTTTTTTCAGGAGAAACAAGTTTTTGAGACCTCAAATGGATTTCATGGACTTCCATATATCTCAAAGTACCATCATACAAATTTTCAGATTTCAATTCACTCAGACGCACCGTCAGCAGCTCAAACAGTCAACAGACGACCCGTTTGACCAAAAAGTCAACAGACAGTCAAAAATGATTTTTTTTGTCAACATCCATATTTTGTCAAAGGATTCATCATTTGATCATTGGATGATCATAATTCATCAAGAAAAGATCAAAAATCAACAAAACCCTAAGATTCAAAATTAGGGTTTTCTCCTAAAAAGTCAACTGAACTTTGACTGGTCATAACTCTCTCATCCTTCATCCAAAAAATTCAAACCAAAGCTCATCTTGAAGGAAATTCAATTATCTTTCAAATGCAATTGGTCCCATGGTCATTAGGTTCACCATTTGAAAAATATGAACCAAGACATTACAGGTCATTTTCAAAGTCAACAAAAAGACACTTTTTTCAAAAGGACACACAAGGAGCATCAAAAAATTTTGACATGAGACCAAAGAAATTGGTTAGAGGACTCTTTGAGGTTTCCAAAAAGTGCAAGATCTCCTTCATATGACAAAAATTGAGGGATTTACACCTTGTTGAAGTTGGCTAAATTTTGGGAAAATGCATAAAACCAACATTGCTCAAAAATGTATTTTTTCCAAATGGGGCCAAGTTTTCATGGTTCAAACATGTTTGCCATGATATTATGGGCCTCCCACGACCAAGACAAAGCCCACACCATTTTTATCCATTTTTGGTTTAATTTTATCCTATTTTAAGATTAAATGAAAATGGAAAATGGAAGGATAATGGATAGCTTAGTTTCTAAGCATGAGTCATCCAAGAATCTTTAATTTTCTGCAGAAGATTGAGGTACAAGGCAAGAGCATTGAAGAGAAGCAAGACTTGGTCAACAATTCAAAGGTTTTAATATAAAAAAAATCAAGAATTCAACAAAGGCAACCAAAGGCTTCTTGGCTTCAATTCTAAGCACAACATAGCTTATAAATAGCTTAGAGTACTTCACAAATAAAAAACCACGAATTCAGAAGAGAATCTATGCTTGTAACCATACTTGTAATCACTTAAATTTTTCAAAGAAATTCCAAATTCGAATTTTGAATTCAAGTCAGTTTCAATACAAACTAAACATTCAAACACCTTCCTCAAGTATCACTGAAACTATTCCAATCATTTCCCAGCCTTGAAACCCACTGAACTAAGCACTACAGGTCACGATTTATTCAAAATAAAACCAACTCGTATCTGATCATTCAGGCATGTTTAACAAGATGTAGACATATATTTGAACTTAGCTTAATGTCCTGATCATTTCTGGACATTTAATTAAAGTTTGGGAGCCTGTACACGAAACTACCATTTTAGGGTTTCTTAGTTCAAATTTAGGGTTTTTCGTTAGAACCAAAAATAGGACAAATCAAGGGCATGGTTGAATTCAGTAGATTGAGACGAATCGAATGGGCATGTCGCGCCAAATTTATATTCATGTTTGACCCTATTCGCTATTTTGCAGGTTTAGAAGGTATCTATTACAGCGCTTTTATTACAAAAACGTTATTAAAGGTGCTGGCTGGAGGTTGAAGACGATGAGGTGTCCTCACCTCATTGGATAGAACGCGCGCGCCAGTGTTTTTTGAATCCTGGGTTCCCATGTGCGCTTTACATCATCTTTCCATGTGACCTCAATATTTGGGCCGTCTGATCTCATTAAACTCTCAATCCAACGCATCAAAACACTCATCCTTACCATGGTCCTCATTTAAATACCACACCTGATCATTCATCTTTTTATTTTCTATTTTATTTTAATTTCTTTGTTAAATTAATTAAAAATAGTTTTAAAAATCCAAAAAATACACAAAAAATATTTTTAAGTTTCTAAAATAATATTTTATTTTCTGATATAAAAATATTTTTTTTTTCTTCATAATTTGAATATTTTGTGTAATTAATTAGATACTATGCATATATTTATCTTTTAATTATTTTCACCCAATCAAAAATCATAAAAAATTTGTTCTTTATATTAAATATTGTTTATATATTATAAACTAATTTTGTACATATTTTGAATAATTTTCTCTTCAAGTTTTAATTATTTGTGTAATTATTTATATAATTATGTATTAATTAACTTAATAGATTTCAAATCAAATTTAAAAAAAACAAAAAAATTAGTTTTGTTTTAAATTTAATTAACAAGCATTTTTGAACATATTTTGAACTTAATTTTTAGGTTTGAAATTTATTTTCATCTTTTTTCCTCATTTTAATTTAATTAATCATGCATTAATTATAATTAAAATCAATCATAAAAATCCAAAAACATTTCTTTTATATTTCTTGCAATTTAAATTCCTAGATAAATGTATAGGTTGTCAAATTCATGTAAATAGCGTAGTTTACATTTCCCGCACAATCGATGTAATAGCGTAGATTTACTTTCCGCATTTTACATTTCCGCATTTTAAATTCCAGCACATATAAACTGCGTGTATGCCAAAGATTAAAATTGAATCGTTAGATCACTAACTTCAAAGATAAAATATCTGAATCCAAACACAATCACACTTGCACCTCTTAAGGTAATCCCTTTCTCATTCTTTTCAAAATCAAAATCAAATTCTATTATTTCAAACGCAAAATCGAACTTTTGTTTATATCCGGTGAAAGGATAGATTTTTAAAGGAAATAGGATAAAGACCTTATAACTCAGGGTAGACCTCCTAATTTGCTTGCTCAAATCAAAACAAACAAATCTCTCATATATCATTGTTTTTTCAAAATAAAACTTTCAAAAAGACAATACTTTGTATATATCCAAACAAGGATCATTACGAAGTTAACGCTCTTTTTTCCAAAGCATCTTTTGAAAGATAAAAACACTTTGTATACATCCGCACAAGGATCATTACAAATTCAATTTACAAAGGTATTTGAAACCACATACGAGCATTAAAAGCAATTGAAAACAAGTGAGCTAAGCAAATTAAAGAGCCCATGGATAACCATGGATACAAAGGGTGCTAACACCTTCCCTTTGTATAACCTACCCCCTTACCCATAATTTCTTAAAGGTCTTTTTTCTGTTTCTTTTATAAACCTTTCGTTAATTGGATAAAATAAAAGGTCGGTGGCGACTCTCTGATTTTCAAAAATACAAAAGCAGAAACAAAAAGAGTCAGTTCGCGTATCTCTCCGCGAGAGGTATGGCAAAAAACCGAGCGCGCGACAGTATGAATTTACTATGATACATGATGTATGAACACGATTTATGCTATTTGGAGTATCTCGATTGAGAAAATAAATCTATATGTCTTTGTGATTTTGATGTCTGATCTTGTTTTGAAGATGCTCAGCTGGGGATTTATGATTTCTGCTTGGGGATAATAGCCATTTGAATGGTTGATCTTGATACACCCTGACTGGGGATAAGAGAGGTGAATAACCCTGTTTGGAGAAGAGCAAAGTGTTGGAGGACCGGTAATGTTGAAGATGTAAACTCTGTTGGGGAGCCATGTCTTTGTCGGGACGAGAGCATTTGAAGATATCTTCTTAATGATTACTCTGTGGGGATACGATCTTGTGAACCCGGCTCTGTGGGGAGACATGGGTGTCTTGAAAGTTACGTCCAGTATTATAGTAACTACCATTCCAAGATTTGATTAGGACACACCACTGAGTATTGATCAAGATGTCAAACTAGACTTGCATAGATTTGCCCCTGCTAGTAGGGACTTTGGAAAGATTCGCCTCTCGAGGACTTTATGAGATGTGCACTATGGGCGACATGTCCCTAGTAATCATAAATTAAGGATGATGCCCCTGACTGATCGAGCGATGGCTTCTGACCCACTTGGTGCATGCCCCTGATTGTTTTGGCATCCTTGAGAGATTCTCGGAATCTTGACTTGATTGCTCCAGATTGATCGGGAAATAGTTTGAAATCCACTTGGGATATATGCCTTTGATTGTTTGGCATTTGAGAGATTATTCGAATCTTGACTTGATTGCCCCAGATTGAAAAGCATGCCATGCCCCTTGTATACGTAGGAGACATTGCTTCTCGGAGTAATCTTGTTTGTCGGGATAACTTTCAGTCATTATTTGTACCCTGTGCAAATTCTTTCTGTTGCTAACATTTGAAATTATATAGCAGAATATGTTTAATAATGAATTCATGAGGTGCAATGCATATGTCTGTCTTGAGTTTGTTAAAAAACATTAAAATTGGAGATGTAAAAGCGTGATGTTTATAAAAACGTGATGTTTATAAAAAACGAAGTATCAACTCAGCATTTGTGGTAAACCTTAAGGACTCAGGATACCTTTTTGGTGACAGTATGCTTTCGAACTAACCATGCTTCAGTTAGGACTTTCAAGGGTTGTAACGTAGCTTGGTTCACGGTTTAAGAAACAAAGGATAATGGCTCAAAAATTTATTTAAACCCATCCCAATCTTCGTGATGTTCTTCGATCCTATGCTCCGTTAACTTTGTATTTGAGTTCTAGCAGAGCTTGAAGTCGTAACATTGACTTTTGATGATGGTTTAAGTACCGACAGTCTATTTGGACAGGCAGTCGTCCCCTTTTTTTTGTAATTTTTTTCTTTTGTCGAGGGTTTGTAGTGACCTCTTTTTGACTTTGATTTTTGTTATCCCTAACTTTTGCCTGAACTATTTATTTTATGATTACAGTCAGCGGGATGTTTCGATTTTTGATAAGTCTCCTTCATAGGTTTTGACTTAACAGCTTTTTCTTTTTGGTGGATATTGACTGCCTGACTTAATGGTTGCGGCAACCCATCATTATTCGTGTAGACAAAAGCTAAGATAATTGAGCTAACTGAGTAACTACCCTGCCCCAGGTTATGATTAAGGGTTTAATTTGTATGAGAAAGAAACTTCCACTTGTTAGGCTCAAAGGGGTTGACGAGGGATTAACATCCTTATATCTCCACTGTTTAGGAATTGAAACAATGCATGTACATCGTCAACATAATCCGTTCAAAAGCATACTGTATGAAGTTGCGGTATCGTTTTCGTCATCCTCCCTCAAGAGGCTTATAACTTAGCAGGAGTTGAATTTCACAAAATATATGCAAAGTAAAGACATAATTTAAAATGAGTGATAGCGAGATAATTTACTCAAGACAAACATATGCAATGCACCGATGATGATTATTAAAACAAATAATGTCTATCATGAGTCGAATGTTTAAACAAACATAAAGGAAACTTGCAAACGAAAGTAGATCTAATGATCCCAAAGTTCGTCCGTCTAGACATCAATCAGTCTTATCCTGACTAGGCGTAGGAGCGGTGATCACCACAAGAGTTTTCAGGAGGGTTGGATTTGATTTCTCTGTCATCGATCAGATCTTGAATCTTATTCTTCAACGTCCAACAATTGTTTGTGTAATGTTCAGGACTATTGGAATGGTATGCGCACCTCGCATTGAGTTTATAGCCAGGAGTGGAGGTGTTAGGATTCTTAGGAGGGTCCCTCAGAGTAATCAATTCGATCTTTAACATATGTTGCAATGCTTGAGCCAATGACATATTGATCTTGGTGACTCGATGCTTAGGTACGTCTGGCTTTCGTCGTTATTGTAGAACTGGTGTAGAGATCGGAATTGTCCCCTCAGATTGGTTGCGTTCATTGTGACTCTTCTGATTGTGCACAACATCAGTTATATGAGGTTACTCAGGTGAATTGAAATCAGTGATCTTGTCATCGATTAAATCTTGGATCTTATGCTTCAATGGTCCATAATCCTCTGTATTATGACCAGGACTATTCGACTGATAAGCATATCTCGCGTTGTACTTCTACCCAAGAGCAGGATTGGCAGGACTTGAATATGGAGGCAATAGGGTTACCAAGTTCCAACTGAGCAGTTGTTGTAGAATTTGAGACAATGGCATGTGCAATGGAGTAAACTTTGCCGCATATGCTGATCCTTTTTCTTCTGGGTAAACAAGGTTTTTTAACTCGTCTCGCCCCTTGACTAAGTTCAGAATCAAAACTTAGAACCGGATATTCTAAGCCTGAATATTTTTGACTGATTGCTCGAGATCCATTTGTGCTGAAATAAACAGCGAGAGAGAATGGGAAGCCTATTGTGGAAGCCTGTTATGCAATGTTTATGAATGTATATGCAATGTTTTCAAGGATCTTTAGGAAATTTAGTTTGCGCCATTAGGAAATGATTGGTCACCGCTTCGTCTAAAGAATCTTGGTCTTTGTCTTTAAATGTCCTCCTTTGAGAATCAAGCTCATCATATCGAGTGGGTCATTGCCTCTGATTTGGGATACTTCTGAATTTGAAGGTACATGGCTAGAGGAAAATAAATCCTCTTGCCCCTTGATAGGTATCGTGTCTCTGAACTGGAAGGCATACGGTCAGAGAAAAATAAATCCTTTTGCCCCTTGATAGGTGTAGAGTCTCTGAATTGAAAGACATATGGCCAGAGGAAAATAAATCCTCTCTCCCCTTGATGAGAATTTAGTCCTTGATAATGGCACCTGAAATTGTGCGCCCTAAATTCCTAAGATCCCTGAAAGGGTTGGTTAACATGCAATGTTATGATGTCATGATGTCATGCAGATGTAATGCATTAAGTAAAGCATAAGGTAACAAGGACGAAATGTCCTACAAGCAAATCCTGCAAGGAAATAGAAGGGTTAGTAGCACACACAAGCAAGTCACGCAAATGTCCTTAGGTTTAAAGGCTTGCATGGAGTTTGACTAGGTAACTACCCTTCCCCAAAGGTAATTCTAAGGATAAGGATGATATCAGCAACGGGTTCTACCAGTGACCCAGAATTGTCAGCCCCTTCTAAAGCACCCTCGAACATGGTACATGCATACCACGCAATGATACTTTGAGAAAGAACCTATCTGAGTTATAGTATCGGGTGGAGACTATGCCCTCAACATACATCAAGAGTAGTCCCCCCACTACGTTCCTAAAAGTCAGGATGGGTTAAAGGTGACTAAAGGTCCTTGAGCTCCGACGCACCCAAAGATACATGCGTAAACCTCTCTCATGCAAAAGAGGTACACAATAACCAGTGGAGGCCTAACTCAAGTGCGAACTTCATATTGACCAATCCCAAGCATGCACAAGGGAGGTCTCCATGACTATTCCGCTCCTATCTTAAGTGTACTTGAATCCGGGTGTAGGATTCGTCCTTCATTTAATTCCCAAAATAACCCTGAAAAATAAAGCAAACAATAGAAAACATTTAAGTGATCCTAAACTTTAAGGTAACCCCTCTTTTATTCGAAAATCCCCAGCAGAGTCGCCAGTTCTGTAACACGGTGAACTCACTTTAAAGAAATGTCGCGGTAAGAAAGAGTCGCCACCGACTTTTATTTTATCCAATTAGGAAAGGCAAAAAGAACAGGAAATACCTTTGAAAGATTTTGAGTTCGGGGGGTAGGTTATACAAAGGGAAGGTGTAAGGCACCCTTTGCATCCATGGTTATCCATGGGCTCTTAATTGCTTAGCTCACTTGTTTGTTTGTTTGAAAAGTTTGAAGTGTCGTGTGTGAATAGTAAAAAGATTTGTTAAGGACTTTAGCTTGTAAATAAGCGTAGCCTTTTGGAAATCATTTTGAAAAGGAGGTGTGAAAAGCATTTTGAATTTTGGACATGAGCAAGCATTTAAGAACACTTACCCTAAGATTGTCTTTCTTGTTCTTTAAGTCTTTCGGGCGAAAGGGTCTATCCATACCATGAGAGGGCAGGAAGTCTTTCAATTGGATGTGCGGGTCATCGAGAATAATCGTTCGCCACAGGACTGTCCCTACCATAAAGAAGGCAAGTAGCCTCGGGGAAGGATATAATAGTTCTTAAGGCAACAATAAGGATACCATAGCATTCGAAGGGACTATCACCATTTTATCGAGGGACGAGATCATATTTATCCTAGACAACTCGAAGGGACTATGATCTTTTATCGGAGGGACATGGTGATTTTGAATCGAAGGCAGCATGTGCTAAGGTGTCCCCACGCTCGAAGGGACTTGACTATTTGATTGAAATCGAAGGCAACAGGCAACAGGCAACAAGAGGGGTACCCTAAAGGTGAGTGTGTGTAGCAATCAGGTGTTAGATTCAGATATTTAATCTTGTATTAGTGAGCTAATTTCAATTACTTGTTATCACTCCCTATTTACTAACCACGCAGTTAATATTGTGCGGAAATTAAAATGCGAAGAGTAAAATCCTAAGCTATTACAGTTTTAGGGATGGGGGATTTACAATAAACACCTGTAGGGGATTTGTGGAAAATAAAAGACGGAAATTAAAAAACCTAATTAATTATTACATTCAAAAATATTTAAACAAACTTGAATCGTCATCAAATCTTCGATAACCTGAAAATCAAGAAATAAAATAACAAAAGAAAATTAGTGCATCAAAGAACTATTTATCATAATCTCGATTAATGACTTCAATAAAAATTATGTGCGAAAACTGATTAATTTTGATGTTTTAAATTAATTATTTAATCGATAAGAAATATGTGCAAAACAATTAATTTTAATGCTTAAATAACAGTTAAAAGTTAATTTGCAAAAAAGTCGAATGTTCGATTAAATGTGATAATTATATAATTTTTATTTATTTATATGATTTTTAGAAAATAAAATAATTTTTATTTATTTATTTATATAATTTTTTATTTATATAATTTTTAAGGAACGTTGTGTCCAAGTACCGCAACGATCCAACGGTTGGATTGAGAGATACGTCCGTTTTGCTAAGGCGACTCTTTGCTAAAACATAGCTGCGAAAATGGGGTTTCTTCTAGCTTTTCTCTTCCACCATTGTTCTCTCTCTTTTGCCCCTTTCTCTTCTTTCTATCTTTTCTCCCAAATGAAAAATAGTAACCTCTAAAACCCTAACTTCCTCTTACTATCTCACTTATGTTAATTGGGCTTAACCCACCAATCCATTTCTAGTATTATAATTCTACTACTTAGGCCCATTTCATAATATCTCTCTAATTACTCAATTAAGCCAAATAACACAAACACACACTCATAATTAAATACTTAAATAATTATTATATCACATAATAACTAAATAAATAAAGAATTATTAAAAATGCCAAACGATATAATTACTAATATAATAGCGAATAAAATCGGGCTGTTACTACTCTCCCCCACTTAGAATATTTTCTTCCTCGAAAATAAAATCGACACAACCATCTCATCGCCAAAACTACACTTACTCTCTCCAAACTCACACGAACACAAAGGCTTTCCACACCTTCGACCATACAAAGCTTCAAAATACAAGCTCTCAAAAGATCCTTAAGCTACTGAATCGTCTTCTCTGTTTGACTATCAGCTTGCAGATGATAAACAGAACTCAAACACAACTTAATAATCAAAGCACTCTGCAAAACTTCCCAAAATCTAGAAGTAAACTTCGGATCTCTATCAGAAACAACACTTGACGGAATACCATGCCAACTCACAATCTTTTCAAAATAACACTTTGCAAGTCTCTCCATCGGATAGTCCATGCTTATCGGAATAGAGTGAGCAAAATCCGTCAATCCATCTACAATGACCCAAATTGCCTCACAATTACTTGATGTCCTCGACAAACCCAAAACAAAATCCATAGAAATGCTATCCCACTTCCACTCAGGAATGGACAACGGTTGCATCAAACCAGACGGTTGATGTTCAATCTTTGACTTCAGACAAGTCAAACATGAATACACAAACTCCGCAATATCCTTCTTCATACCTCGCCACCAAAATAACTTTCTCAAGTCTTGATACATCTTAGTAGCACTAGGATAATTACTCAACCACTTCGATGCCCTTCATCCAAAAATTCTCTTTTTCAAATCTGAAACATCAGGAATACAAATTCAATCACGACATCTCATGACACCCTTCTCATCAATCCGAAAATTATCACCTTATCCTCGATTAATCAATGTCATCTTGTCAACCAATTTCAAATCCGATTTCTGACCTTCTCTAATCTCATCAAGAATACCACAAGTAAGCTTCAACATACCAAACTCAAATCTTGAAATTATTCCAACAATTCCAATACTTGAATCATCAACATAGACATATGCAATTATTTCCTACTCAATGCATTGGCAACAACGTTCGCTTCTATCGGATGGTAATTCAAACCAAAATCCTAGTCCTTCAAGAATTACAACCATCTTCTCTGTCTCATATTCAACTCTTTCTGATTAAGCAAATACTTCAAACTCTTGTAGTCACTATACACATCGAATCTCGATCCAAATAAGTAGTGCCTTCAAAGTTTTAAAACAAAAACAACGGCGGCCAACTCAAAATCTTACGTCAAATAATTCCTCTCATGAATCTTAAGTTGCCTTGAAGCATAAGCTACAACTTGTCCTTTTTGCTTCAACAGAAAGCCTTGCAAAACCTTCCTTCTTCTTAACCAACAAAAACAGATGCACCTCACGGCGACACACTCGAACGAATCAACCTCTCCTCAAACAAATCTTCAAGTTGACTCTTTAACTCTTTCAACATCAGAATCAGACATCCTATATGGAGCCATCGATACTGGACTAGTTCCAGGAACTAAATCGATCGAAAACTCAACTTTTCTTTCTGGCGGTAAATCACTTACATCTTCAGGAAACACTTATGCAAATGCGCCAACTATCGACAATTCCTCAATCGTTCTTTCCTCATGAACATCCAAAGTTGTAAACAACCTAAACAACATCGCACCATCTTGCATAAACTTGTTCACTTCCAAAAAGCTAAATTCTTTTTCTACTCCTTTCTCAAAAAACCTTCAAAAAGCTACGCTTATTTACAAGCTAAAGTCTTATTTCATTTCTAAACCTTTGAAAACTAAAGAGAAAAGCAATTAAGAGCCCATGGAAAACCATGGATGCAAAGGGTGCCTTACACCTTCCCTTTGCATAAATTACCCCCCGAACTCAAAATTTCTTTTAAAAGGTTTTTTCTGTTCTTTTAGCCTTTCTATTAATTTGGATAATATAAAAGTCGGTGGCGACTCTTGCTTACCGCGACATTTCAAATAAAGTCAGTTCAGCGTATTACAAAAGCGTTTTGACATTAGTTCGTGCATGGCCTCTTAGAGCTTAGGTTGCCAACCATTGGATTCATAGGCTTTTCACTTTCTTAAATTGGTCAAGCGTGTGTTTAAAGGTGTGGAACTGTAATTTTCCAGTCTTTTCATTTCACCTTCTTTAATTTCTCAAAGTCCTCCTCAAGGGCTAAAACCTCATTATTTATATTTCTTCAACATTTTTTCTCATAACGACTTCTACCCTATTATCTTCATCTGCTAGTAAGTTTAAACTACTTCGATTTTTTATTTCATTTTTTTAATTGTTACCCCCCTTCATGAATGTATTGTGTATGATGTATGGTGATGTCTCCTCATTAAGTTGAGGTGTCATCCACATTAGTCGATGTGACATCTCCTTAGATAGAGGTGCCCTAGGTTTCTCCTCCTTCCATTCAATTTGAGAGATAGTGAAAATGCTCATAGGTAAAATTTGGGAATTGTCCTTCTTATTTTTTTCTAGGTTTATAGGTATGGGGATAAAGTGGTCTTCAACACTTTAACGTGAAGTGAGAGAGTGGGTAGACAAGGTCTTTCCTTTAACTCATACATTATTTTTATGTGGACATGTAGAATATGGTCAAGGCAGTCAAGTGCCCTATTGATGAATTACCATAGACTCCGAGAGAGTCACATGATATAGTTGTATGAATAAGGATTACCTATGGATACCCTTCATTTATTTGAAATTGCTTGACTTATCCTTATCTTCCTTTCATGAACATGGGGTGTCATACCCCAATTTTTGACCCTAAGATCATACATCAATTGCATTCAATCATCAATCAAAAGCACCATTGTGAGGCTTTGTCTTTGATACTGTGATTATCTCTGAGGGGAATCATCAAGCACTTTTAGATTTTTATTAGTTTAGTGCTAACCAAAAATCAAAAAAATATGTGTTTTGTCTCTTTTGTTTATATTTTACAGGTGAAAGATCGGGCAAAAGTCAAAACAGTGCAAGAAAACAATTTTTGAAAATTTGAAGGTGGAAATCGATTTACCCCTGTGGGAAATCGATTTCCTGTGCGCAAAATTCAAAAAAATATAAGGAGGGAAGCTTGACATCATTTTGGCACCTTTTATTTGATCATTTTACCAATTTTCCACCTCATCAAAATTAACTCCTTCATTCAACCCACTTAAACATCATTTTACCATTTAAATCCCACTTTAATTACCAATTAACCACAAATTAATTACCAAACACAAAAAGACCAATTTGCCACTACTCTTGCTCCAATTCTATAAATAGAGACCTCTACTCTCTCATTTCTCAAGCTTTGAGAGCCAAAAAACCCCTTGCAATTTCTCTCCTCATCCCTACCAAATTCACCAAAGCTCTTTATTCTTTCATAAAGTTTGTGAGTCACACCTTGAACCTCACAAACTTTGAGCTAAACCACCATCCATTTCACTCTTTTTTCTTCAATTGTTGAGAGATCAAGATTTGTGTTGGTGATTATTGAAGTGGATCTAAGTTTTGTTCAAGAATTGGTAATTTTCATCCTCCTTTTCCATCTACCATAATATGATTCTTTGTTGTTTGTGTTCAATGCATCTTTGATGCTATATTGGTCCTATTTGATGGTGATTTGATGGAAAATTCGTGCTCTAATGGATATGTGATCATAAGGTGTTTGTATGTTTGCCTAAATCAAGTTTCAAAGTTCATAATGCTGTTTTTTGAAAATTGTGCGCAGGAAATCGATTTCCTACAGAGGGAAATCGATTTCCACTCTGTTTTTTGCGCCAGATCTGAATTCTGCAGACAGGAAATCGATTTCCTACAGAGGTAAATCGATTTCCAGTGAGGCAGAATGCTTGTTTTTGCTATTTTTGACTTGTTTTTGGTTCTAACTCTTCTTCTACTCCATTCTTTTGATATTTTCTTTGAATCACAAACTAGAGGCCTAATTTCTCTCTAATTTCAATGGACTTAGGGCGTCGATAGGATGAGAATCCAAATCCGCAAAATTATGTGATTGAAATTATGGATGAAAGGAGCTTTTAATGTGGTTCCATCTTTTACTTCTCTTTATTTTGATCGATGAAAGTCTTAATACTTTGAGAATTCTTATGGATTCTTAGTAAAGACTAGATCACTCACCATTTTTCTTTTCGTGCGGTATTGCTTTCGGAGAATGATCTACATATCATTCCTCTCGCATGCATTAGCACATAAAGTTTTGACCGGCCTCGTTGTAGGGTGATTTCTACATAAATCACTTGGCGATCTGCTTAACATAGCGCAATATTTCGTGTCCCGAATCAAAAAGATCAAACATGGAAGAGAATTGTATGCGGTTGATTTAAGACTTATGAAGGTTTATCGTGTAGTCGCTATGATTTTATCAAGCTTCTGATAAATGTTCATTGAATTTAAATCCGAGAACATCCTTCACTCACCATCGATCTTTATTACTAACTTTGATAACATACTTGACAAGTTTCAAGATGGTTATCTTTAACATCTAACAATTGACTTTAATTTTCGTACTTCTATTATATTGCTCTTTATATTTCTCGCTTTATCGCTTTATTCTATCATTTCATCATATTTACATTCCGCTATTTTTCTCTTTGTCCATTTGGACATATGTTTATGTTTCCGCCATTTTCTTTTTGTCCACTTGGACCATACTTTACTTTTATGCTAAAACACTAATAAATAACAAAAATCTAAAAAACACCTAAGGCTCTCTTTTGGACTATTGGTTACTATCCCTAGCATTTTGGAGATTCGGACTTATGGACTTGGTACCTCTGGACCCTTATTCTCTTGTTACTCTGTGATTGCTCTGTCTGTCTGGCATTGGATTGTTGTCTGTTTGTGTGTGCAGGTATTTCCTTGAAAGCCCTTGATAGTTAATTCCAAGGCATTGATATAAGGATTTTACCCGAAAACAGCCGTTACTCTGCCCGATTTTCGTCAGAATTTTAATGTGCTTAATGCGAAGTGGTGCTAAGATAATATGTTCATCTGGATCCCCAAGTGTTAAATAATGTTGGTTTAGTATTGATAGTCCAAAGGATGGGAAATTCACCTTGACTCATAATGTCAAGTGTTGGCTTCTTATTTCGGTTAGACCGTTTCTTTCCTTAGCTTTTATTTTACGAAATAGGATAGCCTCTTCATCTCCTCCCATTCTTAAATTTTCAAAATCTTCTCCCTTTTTCAAAAACCTTCTTATGTTTGCAAATCTTTTCAAAACCTTTTTCTTAAAAAATATCTTTTGCTTTCAATGGCCTTTTTCTTCAAAAAGTTTAGACACCGTTAATTGTCGAAACGAGTGGTTATACCCTACGATTTTGAAATTGATTGATATAATGAGATCTTTTCCGCGTGAGAGAGCTAGTGGCATACTCGTTGATTTTATCCGAGTTGGAGCCCTTCTTTCATTTGCGATGCAAAGAACTCATTTGTTCTCATGCTCAAGATCAATGGCTGAGTATTTCTCTCCGACGACGATAAAGTGTTTATTCGTTTTAAAAAATGTTTTTCCCTTTAAGCGGAACTACATTAGCTCTGACTTCTCCATTGCACCGAGGAGGTATGTAGGCCCAAAGCTTAACGCTTTGCCGAGCTTACTTTAAAAATAAAATAAACTGTTTTTTAGCACACACGACACAGATTTTCAAAAAGGGGTGCTTAAAACCTTCCCCTCATATAATCAACACCCGAACCTGAGTTCTCTTTCTTGTTTTAAAAACAAAACTTTGGGTTTTACGTTCTTTTCCCTTTTCCTTTGAAAAATAAAGCGCGGTGGCGATTTCAAATGAAATATTGATTCGAGTCAATCTTATGGCTTCGATATCAGATTTTCCCCGCTACAGAAAATTGGCGACTTCACTGGGGAACCAGTTTTAAGTGTGTTAAGCCTATTTTTGTTTATCTGTGTGTTTTGTCTATATTGTTGTGTGCTTTGTTTGTTTATTTTCTTTTTTTTCTTTTTGGTGCTCGATGGTTCCTCTGTGATGAGATAAAGTTCTAACCCGGACTTTGGTGAGTAACTTGAGATCGGAGGTGGTAAGACCAATAGTCGCATGTCAGGAGCAATCCTTACCATGAGCGTCATATGGTGGAACCCCAATCAGTGGAGGCCTCATGGAAGGTAGTAGAGGTTGTTACGAACCATCGTGATAACGCTATTACTTTCAATAGTGAGTGTCCGTAGAAGCTGAATGGCCTAGAACCCTTTTAACCAATCTAAGCCTTTTTAGGATGTAGTGCAGAAACAAGATCAAGTACCAATTTGAGCTTGTTGTCATGCGATACTATGCTCAGACGAGGTCTTTTTAGGCATATTATTGGCGCCCATGAGCAATTGTGCGTGTCGGTAATATCCGATAGAAGATTGAAAACTCTGGGAACCTTTGTAGAACCCGATTGGCAGGTACAAAATTCCCTAGAACACACCTTGTGGGATGGGTAGACCCATGGCTCCATGCTCGTGACGTCGAACCTAAGAACCTGGATTGTGTGATTTTGTGTGATTTGCTGTGATCTTGCGTGCTCTTGATTGTGGTTGATGCATAAACCATGCATTCATGCATTCATAAAAAATGACATTCACAAATGGTTTTCAAGGAAGTTAGAGACTTTCTTTGTAAACATAACAGGTACCATGGATCAAAAGAGAAGCATCAAGAAGTACACTTTCAGGAATTCAAGCGCAAAGGAATTGAAAGAGCTAGCAACTTTGGTTCCTAATCTTGACAACTTCAAAAACCGTTATGGGAAATTGATCTCTATCTTGAAGACCAAAGTGGAAAAAGGGATTCTTGAGACTCTTGTGCAGTTTTATGACCCGGTTTATCATTGTTTCACCTTTCCTGATTATCAGCTTATGCCCACTTTGGAGGAGTATTCTTATTGGATTGGTTTGCCGGTTACGAATGACATACCGTTTAGTGGTCTGGAGAAAGAGCCTCAGGTTGATGAGATAGCAGAACTCCTTCAGTTGAAGATATCAGATGTGAAAGCAAACATGACCAAAAAAGGAGGAATTTGGGGGTTGACTTCTAAGTTCTTGATTGGAAAGGCTTCTATGTTGGCTAGTAAAGGAAGTATGATTGCTTTTGAGACCTTTTTGGCCTTTCTCATCTATGGTTTGATACTCTTTCCCAACATTGACAATTTTGTCGATGTTAATGCTATTCGGATCTTCATGATTGGGAATCCTGTGCCTACTTTGCTTGGGGATACTTATCATTCCATTCACCATAGGAATGATAAGAAAGGTGGACTTATCAACTGTTGCACTCCTTTGCTCTACAAGTGGTTTATTTCGCACTTACCCCAAGCTAAGAGTTTCTTGAACAATCCTGATGGTCTCTCATGGTCTCAGAAGATCATGCCTCTTACTAATGGGAATATCCATTGGTAGAATCCTGCTTATGACATTGGTGAGATTATTGATAGTTGTGGAGAATTCCCTAATGTACCTCTTCTTGGTATACAAGGAGGAATTACCTACAACCCCATTCTTGCAGGGCGTCAATTTCGCTATCCCATGAAGGAGCGACCCGCTAGTATTCTCGTGTCAGGAATCTTCTATCTTAATCAAGACGGAAATTTGGATATGAGAAATCGGTTTGTGCGTGCTTGGCACCATGTTGATAGGAAGAGACATTTGGGAACGAAACAATGTGTTGCTCTCAAAGACTACACTGATTGGGTTCAAGCTAGAGCTCACACTTTCCAGATGCCTTATTTGCTCGAGGAGCCTTCTCTACTCATTACTCCACCTTTGTCTTTCACTACTCCTGTTGAAAGTAATGATGAGCATCTAGAGCTCGTGGCTAAGATGAGATTGGAAAGAGATGCTTGGGAGAAGAAGTTTTATGCTTTGGAAGTGGAGAATAAAGAGTTGAAGATACATTTGAAAGAAAAAGATGAAATGCTTGATATCCAAGATGGTTGGTTGATGGAAAAGGATGATCAAATCCGTCATCAAGAAGAGTTGCTTCAACAGCATGGAGAAAAGCGAAAGAGACAACATGAAGATTCAGTTGCATGGAAGGAAGTTGCTGATAAGCTGATGGTCGAGAATGCTCATTTGAAGGCCTTTTATGAAGATGAGTTGGAGAAGCTCCGTAGGAAGCTGCAGAGAGGAGTTGGATCTTCATCAGAAGTGTTCCCTTCTAGTTTTTAGATTTTCCATTGTTTTGTAATTTTGGATCTTTGAATCCTTTTGTAAGCTTTTCTATTATTAATGAAGAATGTTGTTATGTTTTATGTTTTTTGCTAATGTTTACAATCAATGTCTTAAAGTTCCTTGAAAACCAATAAAAATAAAAATCATTTTCATTGCATTTCATGCATCATTCTGCATTTTTGGTCTTGCTTCCGAGAGTATTCCCGAAGTCTTATTCAGTGTTCTTCATACAGAATTGAATCAAGCTGTCTCACCGGTATAATACTCGAGCTAACTGCAAGAAGAAGATGGAAGGTCTTGAACAAGAGAATCATGAGCTACGTGAAGAGGTTGTTACTTTGAGATCTGGTGTGGATCGTCTCACTGCTCTGGTTGAGACATTGATGGCTGCTCAGAATCAGAATCAGGTTCCTCCTCCCAATGCCCAAGCTCAGGGTCAGACCACTGTGATTTCTGAAATTGCTGCTACAACTATTCCTGTTGTTCCTGTTGGTGCTTCTCAGCAACGTATGCCTAATGGATATCCATGGGGCATTCCTGAAGGTTATTTGTCTGCTCCTGAGATGACTCGTCCGTTGACTCCTGTTATGGTCAACACATCTTCTGTTGTTCATACTGTTCCTTTTGTCCCAGAGCCCATTTATGATGCTGCTCCAAGTGAAATTCATGACAGAATGGATGGTTTCCAAGATCAGTTTGAAGAACTGCAGAAAGAAATGAAAGCTCTCCGTCGGAAAGAACTGTTTGGAAAGAATGTGCATGATCTTTGCCTTGTTCCCAATGTGAAAGTACCTGCTAAGTTCAAATTACCTGAATTCGAGAAGTATAAAGGAAACTCCTGCCCTCAGGCACATCTGGTGATGTATGTAAGGAAGATGTCTACTCACACTGATGACCAACGTCTGTTGATCCATTATTTCCAAGACAGTTTGACTGGAGCTGCTTCTAAGTGGTATATGGGCCTTGATAGCACCCATATTCGCACTTTTAATGACTTAGCTGAGGCGTTTGTGAAGCAATACAAATATAATGTGGACATGGCTCCCGATAGAGATCAATTGCGAGCTATGATGCAGAAAGAGAAAGAATCCTTCAAGGAATATGCTCAGAGATGGCGTGAGGTTGCCGCCCAAGTGATTCCTCCGATGGAAGAAAAAGAGATGACTAAGATTTTTCTGAAGACTCTTGGTCCGTTTTACTATGAGAAGATGATTGCAAGTGCTCCTGTAGACTTCACCGAAATGGTGGGTATGAAGTCAGGTTAGAAGAAGTTGTGCGAGAAGGTCGTTTGGTTCGGAATGACAATTTGTCTGGTGGTGCGAAGAAGTTTGGTTCTTCATTCCAAAAGAAGAAGGAATCAGATGCTAATGCTGTTTCTCATGGGAGGAATAGTCGATTCAGAAATCAATCTCAACAAGTGGCGTCAGTAACTCCTGTTGTGAATTCAGTGCATGTGGCTCCTGTTAATCAACAACCAGCAAGGCGGAATCCGTATCCTCGAGTTAATGTTAATCCTATTCCCATGACGTACACTGAACTGTATCCTGCTCTAATTCATAAGAAGTTGGTTCAACCAAGGTCACCACCTCCTATTCCAGAGAAACTCCCCTGGTGGTACAAAGCTGATGCCACTTGTGCTTTTCATCAGAACGCTCCTGGGCATGACTTAGAGAATTATTGGCCTCTAAAGAATGAAGTTCAGAGATTGGTTCGTTCTGGTATGCTTTCCTTCCGTGATATTGGCCCAAATGTGCAGAAAAATCCATTACCGACTCATGAAGCGTCTGCTGTGAATATGGTGCATGGATGCCCTGGGAAGTATGAGATTTATTGTGTGGAACACATCAGAGGGTCATTGGTAGAGATGCATGCCACTCTGTGTGAATACAGTCATTATGAGCATAATCATGCTGCTTGTAGGATTTGTTCAGTTAATCCTCGAGGGTGTTATATTGTGAGAAGAGATTTACAAGAGATGATAGATCAAAGGCTCATTGAGATTCTGAGGGATAGAGATGAAGATGATGTCAATGTGATTGAACCATGCTTTGAAATCTCGGAATGTGTAGAGATTGGTTATTATGGCAAAGCTGCTGTAGAACCTCTTGTGATATGTTTGCCTTGATCTGTACCTTATAGTTCTGATAAAGTTGTACCCTACAGATACAATGCCACCATGTTGGAAGCTGGAAAAGAAGTTGAGATTAAGCCTCTGTCTTCTGTTGAGAATATAGCAGATGTTAGTAGAGTGACTAGAAGCGGACGAGTTTTTACTCAACCCCAAACAGTTGTGGATGTCCAGAGGAATCCTACTCAAGTGCCTGTGAACAATAATGATGTGACAAAAGTGAATGCTGGATCATCTTCAGGAAAGGAGATGGATGAGATTTTGAAGCTTATCAAGATGAGTGATTATAAGATTGTGGATCAGTTGCATCGCACTCCGTACAAGATCTCTATAATGGAACTGCTGACGAGTTCTCCTGCTCATAGAGATTCTTTGATGAAGATACTTGATCAAGCCTTTGTGGATCATGATGTGACGCTGGATCAGTTTAATGGGGTTGTGAGTAATATCACTGCATGTAACAATTTGAGCTTCAGTGATGAAGATTTGCCTGAGGAAGGGAGAAATCATAATTTGGCTTTGCACATCTCTGTCAGTTGCAAAGAGGACTTAATGTCCAATGTGTTGATCGATACTGGTTCATCCTTGAATGTCATGCCAAAATCCGCTCTTGCTAAGCTGTCTTATGGTGGTACACCGATGAGATTTAGTAATGTGATTGTCAAAGCTTTTGATGGATCGAAGAAATCAGTGGTTGGAGAGGTTGATTTGCCTATTGGTATTGGACCGTTTGTCTTCAAGATTACTTTTCAAGTGATGGACATCTTCCCTGCATACAGTTGCTTATTGGGACGCCCATGGATCCATGAGGCTGGGGCAGTTACTTCGACTCTCCACCAAAAGTTGAAATTTGTGAAAGATGGAAAGATGGTTGTTGTGAATGGAGAACAAGCTTTGCTGATTAGTCATCTCTCTTCGTTCCGTACCATAGAGGCTGATGAAGTAGTCATTGGAACTGCATTCCAAGCCCTGTCTGTTAATGATGAATTCAAAAAGGATGAAGCTTCCATTGCCTCCTTCAAAGATGCTCAACTGGTAGTTCAGAATGGACATTCAGGAGTATGGGGACAAGTGATGAGTCTGCAAGAGAACAAGAATAGAGCTGGTCTGGGATTTTCTGCCTCAGACAAGTCCGTGATAAAGCCTGAATCTGCTTTTCGTCCTTATCAGGAGATGTTCCATAGTGCTGGGTTTCTACATCCGACTCTTCCAGAAGTGAACGCTACTATTGAAGACGAACCAAAGCCAGAAGTGCCAAGCTTTGTGACTCGTGGAAAGATGATTAACAACTGGATCACCATTGACATTCCTGAGTGTACTCATGCTTCAAAGTAATTTGCTTTTATGTTTTTCAAAAATCCTTTCATTCTACCCAAGATGAAAGTGAAGTTGTTGGGCTCTTTTTTCTGTTTGTTTTAAACATTAAAATCATCAATAAAAGTCATTTTGTTTCTGCATATACATGCTTTTTATCTTTTTGCTTTTTCTGGAAAGTGGTAACACAAAAAACCTTAAAAATGTTTTCATTTGCCATAATCTGCACGATTACATGTTTGCATATATCTTTCCTTTTTTCTGAAATAATAATCACTTGTGCAGATTAATCAATAAAACCGTTGAAAGTAATGACCCTGCACCCTCTCCTAACTTCGAGTGTCCTGTGTATGAGGCGGAAGAAGAGAGTGATGAATGTATTCCTGATGAGATTTCCCGACTGCTTGAGCACAAGGAAGACACCATTCAGCCATATAAAGAGCCGTTAGAAGTCATCAACTTGGGTTCTGAAGAGGATAAAAAAGAAGTCAAGATTGGGGCACTGCTTGGTCAAGATGTTAAGAAGAGGATGGTAGAGCTTCTTAAAGAGTATGTTGACATTTTTGCGTGGTCCTACCAAGATATGCCTGGGCTGGATACAGATATTGTGGAGCATCGTTTGCCGTTGAAACCAGAATGTCCTCCTGTCAAGCAAAAGCTAAGAAGAAGTCATCCTGATATGGCGGAAAAGATTAAGAATGAGGTCTTGAAGCAAATAGACGCAGGTTTCCTTGTCACTTCTGTATATCCTCAATGGATTGCCAATATAGTGCCAGTTCCGAAGAAAGACGGAAAAGTTCGCATGTGTGTTGATTATAGAGATTTGAATAAAGCCACTCCGAAAGATGATTTTCCTCTACCTCACATTGACATGTTGGTAGATAGTACGACAAAGTTTGAGGTTTTCTCCTTCATGGATGGTTTTTCAGGATACAATCAGATTAAGATGGCACCTGAAGACATGGAAAAGACAACCTTTATTACGCCATGGGGGACATTCTGTTACAAAATGATGCCTTTTGGGTTAAAGAATGCTGGCGCAACATATCAAAGGGCCATGACCACTCTTTTCCATGATATGATGCACAAAGAAATTGAGGTTTATGTGGATGACATGATTGCCAAATCCCAGTCAGAGGAAGGGCACATGGAGGATCTTTTAAAATTGTTTCAGCGTTTGAGAAAGTATCGTCTCCGCTTAAATCCAAACAAATGCACTTTTGGTGTCCGTTCCGGAAAATTATTGGGTTTCATTGTCAGTCAGAGAGGAATTGAAGTAGATCCTGATAAAGTCAAAGCAATTCAGGAAATGCCAGCACCAAAGACTGAGAAACAAGTGAGAGGTTTCCTCGGACGTTTGAATTATATCTCCAGGTTCATTTCCAATATGACTGCAACCTGTGAGCCGATCTTCAAATTGTTAAAGAAAAATCAGGGATGTGTGTGGAATGAAGATTGTCAGAAAGCTTTTGACAACATCAAAGAATATCTGCTTGAACCTCCCATTCTGCTCCCTCCAGCTGAGGGAAGGCCTTTGATTATGTACCTCACAGTGCTTGAAAATTCAATGGGATGTGTGCTGGGTCAGCATGACGAGTCTGGTCGAAAAGAGTATGCAATATACTACCTTAGCAAAAAGTTTACCGAGTGCGAAACAAGATACTCGCTGCTTGAGAAAACTTGTTGTGCTTTGGTGTGGGCTGCTCGCCGACTAAGACAGTATATGTTGAACCACACCACCCTATTGATTTCCAAAATGGATCCAATTAAGTATGTATTTGAGAAACCTGCATTAACTGGAAGGATCGCTCGCTGGCAAATGATGTTATCAGAATATGATATTGAATATCGAGCTCAGAAAGCTGTGAAAGGAAGTGTGTTGGCAGAGTACCTCGCTCACCAACCAATTGATGATCGTCAATCTATCAGAATGGACTTCCCAGATGAAGATATAATGTATTTGAGAGCTCAGGATTGGGATGAACCGTTGCCAGAAGAAGGACCAGATCCTGAATCCAAGTGGGGTTTAATTTTTGATGGAGCTTCTAACATTCATGGCCATGGAATTGGCGCCATTATTGTTACTCCACATGGGTCACATGTACCTTTCACTGCAAGGATATGTTTTGATTGCACAAATAATATTGCTGAGTATGAAGCTTGCATCATGGGGCTTGAAGAGGCCATTAATCTGAGAATTAAGATTCTTGATGTTTATGGAGATTCTGCGCTTGTGATTAATCAGATTAAAGGAGAATGGGAAACTCGTCATCCTGGCTTGATCCCTTACAAAGATTACGCCAGAAGGCTGTTGACGTTCTTTAACAAAGTTGAATTCCACCACATCCCTCGAGATGAGAATCAGATGGCTGATGCTTTAGCCACATTGTCCTCCATGTACAAAGTGAACTTCCATAATGAGGAACCTCAGATTACAATCAGGCGTCTTGATAGACCTGCTCATGTATTTGCCGTTGAGGAATCAATAGATGAAAAGCCTTGGTATTTCAATATTAAGCACTTCCTTCAGACTCAAGAGTACCCACTTGGGGCATCAAATAAGGATAAGAAAACTTTGAGGAGATTGGCTGGCAGTTTCTTCATCAATGCTGATGTTTTGTATAAAAGGAATTATGACATGGTTTTGCTCAGATGCGTGGATAGACACGAAGCAGACATGTTGATGCATGAAATCCATGAAGGTTCTTTTGGTACTCATGCCAATGGACATTCGATGGCTAAAAAGATGCTTAGAGCAGGTTACTATTGGCTGACAATGGAATCTGATTGCTACAAGTTTGTAAAGAAGTGTCACAAGTGTCAAGTGTATGCTGACAAGATTCATGTGCCTCCGACACTTCTCAATGTCATCTCCTTTCCATGGCCTTTCTCCATGTGGGGTATTGATATGATTGGCATGATTGAACCCAAGGCTTCGAACGAACATCGATTCATCCTGGTAGCAATCGATTACTTTACCAAGTGGGTAGAAGCTGCTTCATATGATAATGTAACAAAGCAAGTTGTGGTTAGATTTATCAAGAATAATATCATTTGCAGATATGGTGTACCGAGCAAGATCATTACTGATAATGGCTCGAATCTGAATAACAGCATGATGAGAGAATTGGGTGAAAGTTTCAAAATTGAACACCACAACTCTTCGCCTTATAGGCCAAAGATGAATGGAGCTGTTGAAGCAGCAAATAAGAATATTAAGAAGATTGTACAAAAAATGGTTGTTACGTACAAGGACTGGCATGAGATGCTCCCATTTGCTTTGCATGGGTACCGTACATCTGTTCGTACTTCAACCGGGGCAACCCCCT
The DNA here is from genome assembly GCF_029867415.1 of Vicia villosa. Taxonomy (NCBI): domain Eukaryota; kingdom Viridiplantae; phylum Streptophyta; class Magnoliopsida; order Fabales; family Fabaceae; genus Vicia; species Vicia villosa. The sequence goes on from NC_081183.1 coordinate 105,678,302, forward strand.
TTTCTTTGGTTTATGGTATGGAAGCAGTGCTCCCTATTGAGGTTGAGATTCCATCATTGAGAGTTTTAATGGAAACTAAGTTATCTGAGGCTGAGTGGTGTCAGAGCAGGTTTGATCAATTGAATTTGATAGAAGAAAAGAGAATGACGGCTTTATGCTATGGTCAGTTGTACCAGAAAAGAATGAAGAAAGCATTTGATAAGAAGGTTCGACCTCGTGTATTCAGAGAAGGCGACCTCGTGCTCAAAAGGATCTTGTATTTCACCTCCGATTCAAGGGGCAAGTGGACTCCTAATTTTGAAGGACCATATGTTGTTAAGAAAGCCTTCTCTGGCGGTGCATTAATTCTTGCAACTATGGATGGAGAGGAGCTTCCACGTCCCGTGAATGCTGATGTAGTCAAGAAATACTTCGCCTAAAAATAATAAAAAAACAGCTCGCTAAGTTGAAAACCCGAAAGGGCGGCTTAGGCAAAAAAGAGCGTCTCGGTGGATTGAAAACCCGAAAGGGCGGTCCAGGCAAAAATTAGAGACATAAACAGAATAAAATACCCGGTGGACTGAAAACCCGAAAGGGCGGTCCAGGCAAAAGTTAGGGATTCATGGCAAGTAACTACATCAGACAAGACTTGATCATCAGCAGTCATCTGTTTATCATGAGAAGTTCAACACATTTCAACGGAAGCCTTTGCTCAGGAATTCCAAGTTGAGAGAGAGGATAGGGTCATTACATTTCAATGTACCTTTTCCACAAAATTACCACTTTCCAAACTTTGTAATAATCCGCGGAGTCTTGCCTTTTGCAGGCTACCATTCTATTAAAAAAGTTTGAGCCTTTACCTTTTATTGGCAATCTTATTTCTTTCATATCTCTCAAAATGTCATTTATTGTTGATAGTAATTTTTGAAACAAAAAGAAAATTGATTTCAACAAAATCTCTTTTGAAAAATATAAAAGAAGTTTTGTTTTGATTCATAAGTGCATTACAAGGAATGGATATGTTGATATATTCATATGCAAAAGAAGAAGAATGTGTTCCATTCAATGCACCTTTGGCCTGGTTCAAATATGATGTAGAACTCAGTTATTTTTTTTGTTCTCTCAGCTCCAATGTTCCCTCAGTGTTGGGTAGCATTTATTCTGAAGCCATCAAAAGATTGTTATAGCAGTTTTTGCTCTGGTATTCAGCTTGAGACACGCTTGATTATGCTATTTTCGTACTCCATCTCTTGAGTCCATTTCCTGTGCTAAGTTTTGGCAGCATATGCATCATTAACATCCATCAAAAACAGTCATACATTTACATTTGCTATCATGAAGTTTACTGTCAAACAGATCGCTCTTTCATTTAGAGTGTCTTAAGCAGAAAAAGCTCACTTTCCTTGAAAATCCCCACTGAATTTGTTTCTCTGTGGATAATATGTTTCAGTTGTTCTGTTCAGATGTCTGCGAACAGAAGACTAGTGAGTTCCTCTCTCACTTAGTCCAGTCTTTTGGGCAGTTTCTTTCCATTTGGTCATGGATTGAACTTTGGCTGCTGGACGATGAATATTGAGATTATGCATTTGTGTTTGCATCCTCAAATCATTGAAAAAATATTATTGATTGCTCTTCACCGTCATTGGTACAAAGGGGCATTTCTTCATATCATCAGTGGAACGATGGTATGTTTCATCGTCAGTGGTACGTCGATGTATTTCTCTTGTCTACCTCCAGTGGAACGTTGGTAGCTCACCTTCAGTGGAACGTTGGTGTATGTTATTTTATCTTCATCGTCAGTGGTACGTCGATGTATTTCTCTTTTCTACCTCCAGTGGAACGTTGGTAGCTCACCTTCAGTGGAACGATGGTGTATCTTGTTATCTTGTTTCATCGTTAGTGGTACGTCGATGTATATCTTCTCATATCATCAGTGGAACGATGGTATATTTTATCGTCAGTGGTACGTCGATGTATTTCTCTTTTATACCTTCAGTGGAACGATGGTGTATCTTGTTATCTTGTTTCATCGTCAGTGGTACGTCGATGTATATTTTCTCATATCATCAGTGGAACGATGGTATGTTTTATCGTCAATGGCACGGCGATATATCTCTTGTCTACCTCTAGTGGAACGTTGGTAGCTCACCTTCAGTGGAACGTTGGTGTATGTTATTTTATCTTCATCGTCAGTGATACGTCGATGCATTTTTTATCATCAGGGAAACGATGGTATGTTTCATCGTCAGTGGCACGTCGATGTATTTCTCTTGTCTACCTCCAGTGGAACGTTGGTAGTTCACCTTCAGTGGAACGTTGGTGTATATTATTATATCTTCATCGTCAGTGGTACGTCGATGCATTTTTATCATCAGTAGAACGATGGTGTGTTCTTTGTTAATGAAAGATGGGTATTCTGATTCTCTAGTGAAAGGTGATATACTTTCTCATCCCCAGTGAAAGAGGATGCATATCTTATGATCCCCCAGTGAAAGAGGATGCATATTTTCTCATCCCCAGTGAAAGAGGATGCCCCCTTTTCTCACCCTAGTAAAAGGTGATGCTTTAACCTCTCTGGTGCGAAATGTTTTCCCCAGTGAAGTTTCTTTTCCTAGCAAAGTTTCGTTTCTCCAACAAAGTCTTGTTTCCCCATTGGAGTTCTTCCCACAAGACATGTGCTTTCCCCAGTGGAGTTCTTTTTCTCCCCAATGTTGTTTCATCATCATATGCATTCATTACAAATTGCATTGCATCTTAGGTTCAAAAATTGCGTGTTTTATATATTTAAGTCTCTTCAATCTCCTCAAAACGAAGATTTTCAATCATCGTGTTTCCGGATCGAAGAAACTTAAATAGGGGCATCTGTCATACCCCAATTTTTGACCCTAAGATCATACATCAATTGCATTCAATCATCAATCAAAAGCACCATTGTGAGGCTTTGTCTTTGATACTATGATTATCTCTGAGGGGAATCATCAAGCACTTTTAGATTTTTATTTGCTTAGTGCTAACCAAAAATCAAAAAAATATGTGTTTTGTCTCTTTTGTTTATATTTTACAGGTGAAAGATCGGGCAAAAGTCAAAACAGTGCAAGAAAACAATTTTTGAAAATTTGAAGGTGGAAATCGATTTACCCTGTGGGAAATCGATTTCCTGTGCGCAAAATTCAAAAACATATAAGGAGGGAAGCTTGACATCATTTTGGCACCTTTTATTTGATCATTTTACCAATTTTCCACCTCATCAAAATTAACTCCTTCATTAAACCCACTTAAACATCATTTTACCATTTAAATCCCACTTTAATTACCAATTAACCACAAATTAATTACCAAACACAAAAAGACCAATTTGCCACTACTCTTGCTCCAATTCTATAAATAGAGACCTCTACTCTCTCATTTCTCAAGCTTTGAGAGCCAAAAAACCCCTTGCAATTTCTCTCCTCATCCCTACCAAATTCACCAAAGCTCTTTATTCTTTCATAAAGTTTGTGAGTCACACCTTGAACCTCACAAACTTTGAGCTAAACCACCATCCATTTCACTCTTTTTCTTCAATTGTTGAGAGATCAAGATTTGTGTTGGTGATTATTGAAGTGGATCTAAGTTTTGTTCAAGAATTGGTAATTTTCATCCTCCTTTTCCATCTACCATAATGTGATTCTTTGTTGTTTGTGTTCAATGCATCTTTGATGCTATATTGGTCCTATTTGATGGTGATTTGATGGAAAATTCGTGCTCTAATGGATATGTGATCATAAGGTGTTTGTATGTTTGCCTAAATCAAGTTTCAAAGTTCATAATGCTGTTTTTTGAAAATTGTGCGCAGGAAATCGATTTCCTACAGAGGGAAATCGATTTCCACTCTGTTTTTTGCGCCAGATCTGAATTCTGCAGACAGGAAATCGATTTCCTACAGAGGTAAATCGATTTCCAGTGAGGCAGAATGCTTGTTTTTGCTATTTTTGACTTGTTTTTGGTTCTAACTCTTCTTCTACTCCATTCTTTTGATATTTTCTTTGAATCACAAACTAGAGGCCTAATTTCTCTCTAATTTCAATGGACTTAGGGCGTCGATAGGATGAGAATCCAAATCCGCAAAATTATGTGATTGAAATTATGGATGAAAGGAGCTTTTAATGTGGTTCCATCTTTTACTTCTCTTTATTTTGATCGATGAAAGTCTTAATACTTTGAGAATTCTTATGGATTCTTAGTAAAGACTAGATCACTCACCATTTTTCTTTTCGTGGGGTATTGCTTTCGGAGAATGATCTACATATCATTCCTCTCGCATGCATTAGCACATAAAGTTTTGACCGGCCTCGTTGTAGGGTGATTTCTACATAAATCACTTGGCGATCTGCTTAACATAGCGCAATATTTCGTGTCCCGAATCAAAAAGATCAAACATGGAAGAGAATTGTATGCGGTTGATTTAAGACTTATGAAGGTTTATCGTGTAGTCGCTATGATTTTATCAAGCTTCTGATAAATGTTCATTGAATTTAAATCCGAGAACATCCTTCACTCACCATCGATCTTTATTACTAACTTTGATAACATACTTGACAAGTTTCAAGATGGTTATCTTTAACATCTAACAATTGACTTTAATTTTCGTACTTCTATTATATTGCTCTTTATATTTCTCGCTTTATCGCTTTATTCTATCATTTCATCATATTTACATTCCGCTATTTTTCTCTTTGTCCATTTGGACATATGTTTATGTTTCCGCCATTTTCTTTTTGTCCACTTGGACCATACTTTACTTTTATGCTAAAACACTAATAAATAACAAAAATCTAAAAAACACCTAAGGCTCTCTTTTGGACTATTGGTTACTATCCCTAGCATTTTGGAGATTCGGACTTATGGACTTGGTACCTCTGGACCCTTATTCTCTTGTTACTCTGTGATTGCTCTGTCTGTCTGGCATTGGATTGTTGTCTGTTTGTGTGTGCAGGTATTTCCTTGAAAGCCCTTGATAGTTAATTCCAAGGCATTGATATAAGGATTTTACCCGAAAACAGCCGTTACTCTGCCCGATTTTCGTCAGAATTTTAATGTGCTTAATGCGAAGTGGTGCTAAGATAATATGTTCATCTGGATCCCCAAGTGTTAAATAATGTTGGTTTAGTATTGATAGTCCAAAGGATGGGAAATTCACCTTGACTCATAATGTCAAGTGTTGGCTTCTTATTTCGGTTAGACCGTTTCTTTCCTTAGCTTTTATTTTACGAAATAGGATAGCCTCTTCATCTCCTCCCATTCTTAAATTTTCAAAATCTTCTCCCTTTTTCAAAAACCTTCTTATGTTTGCAAATCTTTTCAAAACCTTTTTCTTAAAAAATATCTTTTGCTTTCAATGGCCTTTTTCTTCAAAAAGTTTAGACACCGTTAATTGTCGAAACGAGTGGTTATACCCTACGATTTTGAAATTGATTGATATAATGAGATCTTTTCCGCGTGAGAGAGCTAGTGGCATACTCGTTGATTTTATCCGAGTTGGAGCCCTTCTTTCATTTGCGATGCAAAGAACTCATTTGTTCTCATGCTCAAGATCAATGGCTGAGTATTTCTCTCCGACGACGATAAAGTGTTTATTCGTTTTAAAAAATGTTTTTCCCTTTAAGCGGAACTACATTAGCTCTGACTTCTCCATTGCACCGAGGAGGTATGTAGGCCCAAAGCTTAACGCTTTGCTGAGCTTATTTTAAAAATAAAATAAACTGTTTTTTAGCACACACGACACAGATTTTCAAAAAGGTTCCTGTGGAGTACCACAGATATGAGGGGTGCTTAAAACCTTCCCCTCATATAATCAACACCCGAACCTGAGTTCTCTTTCTTGTTTTAAAAACAAAACTTTGGGTTTTACGTTCTTTTCCCTTTTCCTTTGAAAAATAAAGCGCGGTGGCGATTTCAAATGAAATATTGATTCGAGTCAATCTTATGGCTTCGATATCAGATTTTCCCCGCTACATGGGGCACCCTGGACATTCTTTCAATTTTTAACAATTCAATTGTTGGGCCTTTATCCAGTCTTTACAAGTTATGTTCGACTACTTGGAATATCCCACGGGTATATCTTTCTTTTTCAACATTTTCTCTTTGATTTGGGAGGCCGCTAAATCCAACGAGACTTAAAGGCATATTTCTTTTAATTATTCGTAAAAAGCTTTCGAGATTTTCATTTATACTCTAAATAATTTCAAGTTCAGGTACATTGTTTTTCGGTCCCTAACAAAAGAAGCCCATAATGTTGTTTGCACTCGTGTTAACATGGAGGGTCTTATGGGTGTATGTATTCCTACAAACCATGATTTTCCCATTGATGATCGTTAAATAATTTTCAGTTAAATGAGAACAAAATGACATGCGAAGAGGAGGCCTTGGATGAAATCGACAAAGAGTATGAATATGTAACGTTGTTCGTAGATTTGATAAATCCACCTTTGTGGACAAGTAAACAAAAGAAACCAAGAGGGGGAAACAATATGTCGATTTTCTGTCCTTGGTCTTGACAAAATGAAATGTCATGCTTGGTTTTTCTTGTGGTCTTACCTTCAAATATGAATAAACCATTCCAGACCCGCTTGTGAATATTCCTGCTAGTCTTATTCCTCCCCATGTCGGTGGCGTCACCAATCCACTTCCTCCTCCAACAACAGGTGCCTTTGTCGAGATTTCCAAAAATAGGATGTACTCACCTCCCAATAAAAATAAGACATCCCTAAACATACCTTCAAAGATGAATCTACTATCCAAGATCCGCGCGTGAATACTTCTACTTGTCTGATGATGGGATATATGCTTCCAACTATTATCAAGATTTTATCGTCTTCTCATAAAATTGTGTTTGGTTCGGGCTAAATGGAAAGGATGAGAGGGGAGGAGAGGGGATATTTCTAATGAAACATGTTTGTTTAAATTTTAAGAGGGGAAATGATGGGAACAAAACCCCTCTGAAACACACTTTTTTGTTCTTCCGAATTTGTGGGGTTTGAAGGGGATAGGAGAAGAGAGAATATGAATTTTGATACTAAAAATTATTATATTTACTAAAATATCGCCATTTTTATTTTAGTATTTCCAAACTATTTATTTTCTTTTGTGTAATTTTTCTCTATTGCTTTCTTCAACTTTTTATAATTGTTCTTCACCTTTAGATTATTTTTTTCGTATTTAATATAAATTATAATCCTTTCACTTTTTTGTTTTTTTAATCTTTTTTTATTTTGTTTTTTCTTCTAATTTTGTAATGTATTTTATTTTATTTTATTTTAAAATTTGTTATGAACACATAGTTTAATTTGTGTCGGAGAGTTATAATCAGTGTTTTAAAAACCGGACCGAATTGGCCGGTCTGACTGGTTGGATCGGAAACTGAAGGGGTCACCGGTCTGGTCTGATTGCTGGATCGAATATGCTATTGAACCGGTGAGAACCGGAAAAAACCGGTGAACCGGCAGTTCAAATGCATGCTCTTTTTTTCGCACAAAACGACGTCGTTTTCATGCTTTTTTTTAAATATAATTAGACTTTATTCAAACCTTATTTGAAACAATTTCTCCTCTGTTTGCAATTAAACCTAGTTTAAAATCTGTTTAAATTTAAATGTTGTATTATTTTGTTATGAGTGATGATTATATTTAGAATTTGAATGTAAAGAATAAACATGTGAAACTATGATATTTGGAAATTTTAAAATTTTGTAGGTGTTGTGATATTTTTTAGAGACTGAATCATCAAGTTCGACCAATTTAATAAATATATAGTATTTCAATAGAGACTAGTTTATTCAACCCAGTTATCCGGCTTAATTCGATTAAGTCATGCAGTTTGACCAGTGACCAAGCGGTTCAACCAATGAACCAATGACCCAGTACCCTCACTAGTTTGATGACCGGTGTCATACCCCAAAATTTTTCCATCACATTTTTACTTTCAAGCTCATACAAGTATCAAAAGCTCAAGACTTAACTGAATACACATTCTTCTAATCAAAGGCTCCCACAACTAAGGTCTTGCTTCTCTCTAGGTAAATCATGCTCTGACACCTAAAATAGAATCCATGGCCTCTCATATGCCTCATAGTATGACCATGAAGTTTCAAGCTCTGATTCTCAAGATTGCTCAGTCAACAGTTCAAATAGTCAATAGTCGACTAATTTGACCTAAAAGTCAATTATGGTCAAAGTACAGTCAAAATTCCTGTTTTTTGTCAACATCCTTATTTTGAAGTATCATTCATCATTTTATCAAGGGTTGATCATTATTCATCGAGGAAAGCTCAGAAATCAACAAAAGTCCAGGTTACTAAATTAGGGTTTCTAAGCAAACGTCAATTATACTTTGATTGGCCATAAGTCTCTCATGCTTTATCATAAATTTCCCAACCAAAGCTTAATCTCAAGTAAATTCAATTCTCTACAACTTTGATGTTGGTCTCAAGGTCAAGAAATGCTTCCGCATAAGAGATATAAGCTGAAACATTACAGGTCCTTCTAGAAGCTCGCAAAAAGCAGTTTTTTGTCAAAGCCCATATCATCAAGATAAAATCTTCAAATGGAAAAACGTTTCCAAAGTGGCTTGTAGAGGACATCTTGAGCTTTCCAAAAAATCCTAGAACTTTTCCATATATTAAAAATTGAGGGAGATATGCCTTGTCAAAGTTGTTCAATTTTGGGTGAGGTGCATGAAGCAAATAAAGGTCGAAATGGATTGTTTTTGCAAAGAGGCCCAATCTTTTACGATTCAATCTTGTTCCTCAAGTCATAAAAGAGATCCAATCCCAAGGCCACGAATTTATGATGATTATTTGATTTTATAGTGAATTTTATTCATTTAAAATATAATATAAGTCAAATAATTAAGATGGTAAACCAATATTTGATTGAAGAAGGTATTCTAATCGGATTCAATCATTAATTATGCCATATATTTGATGCAATTTCATGGAAAATAGGATTGGTGAGAGGAGATTAGATTTAGGCCAATTTTAGGAAGTTTCGAGACTAATTTTCAATCAAATTTCAATATCTTGATTCAAGGGGATTTGATTCAATTATAATGACCTAATTCAATCTCTATAAAAGCCAAATCCTAGTCTGAAGCAAGGGGACGAAATGTCCAGACTCAGAAACCCCATTCCAAAACTTGCAGAACCGTGGATTAAGATGAGATAACAGATGGAGTTCTAGGGCGATTCAGGCACAATAAAGCATCACAATCAATTCCATGGAGCTTTTTGGACGTAACTGAATCATCATAATCGATCTGAACACGCTCAAACGTATCTAAACATTCATGTTTTGTGCTTCAAAATTTTTGATTCGAGTTCCATCATACACACATCATAAATCGAGTTTGGATACATGTTTGTGTTTAGAATTACGTTTACAATCTCCCTGTGCCATATGATTGGAGTTTTATTGCAGGTTTCGTGAATCACCATTGCTAGGTTACTCGAGCTTAGAATTAGGGATTCTGGAATTAGGGAAAACTGGCTCAAACTAATGGTACAAATGGATTCAGGGTTGAATTTCGGTTTGACCTATCTATTTAATTGTGATTTATGTTCAGGTTTTATTGAGTTGTGATGTTGCAGGAATTAGCTACGAATATCGTCGCGGCAAAATCGTACCTGATTCGTAGCTAAATTCAGGAATTCAAATGGGGAAGACGGTGCAAAAAAAGGGCGCGCGTTTCGTTGGTTTGTTTTCAATCATGTTTGTTTGTATATATTATTTGTGGACCATATTATAAACAGCGAGCGAAAATTGGCATGGTGGTGAGCGAGTGCGTCCAACGGTTGGTGTAGAAGGTCAGAGGTTCGACGCTTGTGTGCTGCAAAACTTTCTTTTTTTTCTAACTTTGTTACGCAGATCCTATGCTTCCAGCCTATACAAACTCACGATGCAGCCTCGCGTCAAGGCCCTAGGATAGATCCAACGCCTACAGAGTTGCAACTCTACCATGAACCTTCAGCAGCGCACCACACAGGATTAACGCCCAGGTTTTTTAATCTTTTTATTATTTTTATTTTATAAACTATTTTATTTATATTTTCTTCTTTTTAATTTTAGAATTAAATTTAGGTTTTATTTATAATCTTAATTAAGGTTTTATTTTTAATTAATTAGGTTAAATAGTTAGGTTTAATTTTAATATAATTAAAATAATTAGGTTCTAAATAACTAAAATAATTAGGTTTAAATGATTAATATTTGGTTCGATTATATTTAATAATCGTGTTGATTATTAATATTTTCTTCTGATTAAAAATGCAAATTAATATTAATATTTAATATAAATTTTATACGCACAATTAAGGTTACTTCGCTAATTGTTTTAATCAAATCAATTGATTACGATAATTAGTGACAAATTAATTTAATTTAGGTTAGGATCAATTTATTAATTGTTTTGATCGAATTAATCGATTGCGATGATTAATAATAAATTTACAATTACCCTTAAACAATTTAAATAATACATTCAAAACATATTCAATTTGATAAGGGTTTTAACCGATTCAATTGGTTATGGTAATTAGTAATCCTTTATTAATTCGTTAATTATTTTAATCAAACCAATTGATTGCGATGATTAATGATAAATTATTTCCCTTTAATTAAAATAATTTATTTAAAATGGTTCTATTTACAAAAGGTTTTAATCAATTCAATTGGTTACGATGATTAGTAATCCTTTACTAATTTAATAATTATGTTGATCAAATCAATTGATCAACGCGATTAATAAAACTTCGAAATATTAAACAGAGTTGTATGCTGTGTAACAATTCATTAACATTTCACAAACTACGAACTGTGAAACTGCGATAATTTCATAACTGCAAGCTGAAATTTAAAACACACTTCAAGATACAAATTACGAAGGCGTACAACCACTAAAAAAACACCAACATACCCCGAACTACGTAGACTCTGATCCTCCATAAGGAGGTACGTAGGCACTTGGTAACATGGCGAGTCCCCTTCCCCAAAACTTCAATTAGGTTTCGAATCTTACTGTTAACCCTTGAAAGCACAAACATTGCCTTAATATTTACTAGCCATAAACCCTTGCCTTAGACAAAACCTTAGGAAAGGGTTAAGGGTGCCTAACACCTTCCTTTGACCTGATTATAATAACTTACTCAGATCTTTAAACTTTGTAGGGTTTCCTATTCGCCCTGGTAGAATAGGTGGCGACTCTAAAATCTAAATTTTTAGGTCAGGTTGCTACAACCGGTTCGGTTTTTAAAACATTGGTTATAATGTGAATCAAGAGTATTTATTTTATTTAATGTTATATGTTGTTATAACTTTTTTAATAACTCAATATTAAAAAATTACTACCAAAAAATATTTTTGAATTTTTCACTTTTGAATATCATATCAATTATATAAAATTATAAGGATAAAAATATAAATTATTCATAAAATTCCTCTCATTCTCTCGTAAAACTAAACATATTTTTAATTAAAATTTCTCTCATTCCTTCCCATTTTTTGAACCATACATATATATAATTTTAAAAAATCTCTCACCTCCCCTTCCATTCCCTCCATTAAAAATTAAAATCTCTCTCCTCCTTCTCGTTTGAACCAAACAGGCCCTAAATCCTCCGAGTTTTACTTCCTTAGGTCAATGTAACTAAAGTAAACGACTAAGGATCATTTGGCTGACAAAGGTTTATGGTTTAATGTCCCCCTATGTATCAAGGATCATTTCTCTCAACTGCGCCATGTTTGCAACCAACGGAAGAAAAAAATTATAGAAGAAAATAAGTTGGGGCCATAGCTTGATAGGTATCAAAAAGAAATATTGCGCATAACCATTAGGTTTTTAAAAACTCATAAGAAAGTGAGGCTAAGTTGACATGCCTTAATAAGGAGAGGTGGGATAGATGAATGCCAAAAACCAACTATTGTTTGACAAAAATAAGGTTACTGCACACGATTTGCTAAATTTCAAAGAATGTTTGTAGATAGTCAAGGACTACTTAAAAACATTTCAAATGAAGCATTACGCCCTTGAAAGGGATAAAAACAAGTTTTTAGGATATTCTTATGTTTGGGCCACAATCTTTCAAAAATGTGTTGGAGCGAATTCGCTTACAAAACCCTAGAGTTGAACTAGACATAGCTAGTTGGGATTTAGAGAACAATATAATTAATGATCATATTGAGTATGACGGTGTACCAAGGTCGTGGTGATTGTTCACAATTTTAATTTACTTATAATTTGTACTTTTAATGTTTGGACCAAGAAATATGTTTTTGATTCAATAATGTATTCTTGGACATCTGTAAGTTTGTGGTCTATATTCGACTTATATTTTGTTGTATGTTGTTATTTGTTTACTTATGCTTGTCGTGTTTTTATTTCATACATATTTATTTTTCATATTTACTCGTAAAAGACTCTTTTCTGATAGAAAACTCGGGAAAGGGTGGATCACTTTGTGAGTTTTGTTCATCTTGGTGGTTCCTAGCTAGCCAACAAGACTCGCTAGACACTGTTGGTGGTTTTGGGGCTCCATGTTTCCTCATTAGGATAAGTGGTGCCTCTCTTGTTTGACTATTGTTGGGTCTGGCAGGGTTATTTGTGTTTCCTAAAGCCTTCTTAAATATAAATTCTATAATAAAAAAAACTTGAAGAAAAGCACATTTTATTGCATTATTAATTAATAAGCTAATTAATCATCAAAAGGCTCACGAGTGTTACATTCAACTATAAAATGTATTCAACTTAATTCCATTCCAAGACCTTAGTATTGCTTCACAAGTCATTATTTCTAGTGTGTGCCCTTAACTCGTGTTGGTTACGAAGCAGTAAATCCCTCTCAGAAGGAAACAAGGAAGGAAGAGAAGAAGGAAAAGAAGAAGGAAGAACAGAAGGAAACAAGGAAGGAAGAGAAGCAGAAGGAGAAGAAGAGGAATACTGTTGGAGATGGTCCTGTCAAGCCTCAGAAGAAGAAAAAATCTTCAGGTATTTCTATCTCTGAACCTGTTTCTGCTCCTGTTTTAATTTCAAAAAATGTATCAACAGAAGCTCCACCTGAAATTTCACCAGAAAAAGCCCCAACAAATCCACCTCCAACCACCAAAAATTTTAACCCTCCATCTTCTGTTTCACCCATGTCTAAAGGAAAACAGCCTATTCTTGCTTCTGAACCTCCTGTTTCTGAACCAATTCTTAACCCAACACCTTTAAACACCATTATTCCTCCTCACGCCATAATCTCCCCTTCCCAACCTTCTCCACATTCTAACTATGACCCTGTTGTTGACAATGTTGTGTTCTTCAACCTCCCCTCACCAGAATCTTCTTTTTATGATTCTTTCATTCGCCTAATGAACTCATATAAACCTCAAACCAATCCATCCTCTGACCCTATTGTTGTAGTCTTAGATTCTGACAATGAAGTAGAATCCTCTCTTCATTCATCCTCTTCAAACACATTATTTTTGTTTGATAGAGAACCTCAACTGTATGCCCTCTTCAACCCAGATAAACCTATCTCCTCTCTCAATACAAAATCTCCAATCTCACCTCCCAAAACAAACCCTCCAAAACCTTCTGTTGATGCACGTTTTGAATCATTAAATCACAAGGTCAGGACAAGGTTAGAAGTTCTGAAGGTTTCTCATGATACTAAGTTGGATCATGTAGCTGCTGGAAAGCTCTGGAGAGCTTTTGGTAAGGAAGTACTATCATCCTATCACCAACTAGAAGCCTCTGGAAGAGAAGCCATTTGTTGATGAGTTAGAAGAAGAAAATCTTCTGGCTATAGTTGTATGGAAGCCACATCCATACAAAGTTCTGACTGGAGATTTTCAACTTTTATTCAACTAGTTCCGGGAGAACCCTCTGAAAAAGGATCCTGATATGGTATATCCAGAGGTTATGTATCCTCCAGAAGTTATCTCATGTCTTTAAAGGGCTTCATACTGAAGAAATTCCTGCTGAGGAAAATCAAGAAGATACTCAAATGGTTGAAGCTGATGCTGCTCATCATGTTCTAGAAGATAGCTTTGTTGCTTCTTCAGCTGGTCCTTCTACTTCTGTTCTGCTGAACACTCTGAAGGAACTCCAACAGAAACAAGCTACCTTGGCTAGTCGTCTGGATAAGCAAGATCATACCAACGTGGAAATCGGAACTTGGATGAAGAAATAAGAAGAAACCTCAAAGAAGCAAGCTGAAGACACTTCTAAGATTAAGAACCTTCTGGCGACCTTAGCTTCTAAGTTTAGCCAGTCGTAGTCTGTCTTGTTATTTTTCCTTGTTTTTGCATCTGTTTTTGTTGCATCTATTTTGTACTCCCTTCTGCTTATCAATGAAATGTCTTTTTCTTTCTTCACTCTGTGTGTCTTTCATCTGAATCTTTTATGCTTTTTGATGTTATAACAAAAAGGGGGAGAAACGTGATAATTGAATTGATTTATAATATCAGTTGTTGGGCTTAAGTCTCAACATTCCTAACATTATTTGCAAGTATTTTATGTCTTTGATAGTTGTGCAGAAATGTGATATTCTAGTCAAGCTCAATATGGGGAGAAGCAAATATTGAGGAGAAGCAAATACTGGGGAGAAACAAATCTGAAGAAAAGCTCTTAAATAATTGAAGCAAGCTTAGTGTTCTAAAGCTTCAAGATCAGAAGCAAGCAATGATTTGTTAAGCCTAAAGCTCTGATTCAAGAAGTCTCAAGATTTGATAGCTCTGATACAAGCAAGCTTTCTTGATGACCTGATAAAGCCAAGTTGTTCTCAAAGAGAAACTCAAAGCTCTGAAGTTGTCCAATGGAAGCTCTGAAGTAAAGCTTTGAAGTTCAAAGTTCAACGTAAAAGTCTCATCTGAAATAGAAAATACTCAGGGAAGTCTTTTATTTATAAATTCTTCTAGTATTAATTTCAGGGGGAGATTGCTAATCTCAGGGGGAGAGATATTCACACACTCTGAATTATATGCTTATATGCTATATCTGTGTATTGTCTTTGTTCATCTGATATTCTGGATACAAATTCATATCAATTATATATGTTTTTGTCATCATCAAAAAGGGGGAGATTGTTAGAACAATAAATGTTCTGATCAATATTCTTAGTTTTGATGATAATATTATATATGAATTTTGTATAAGACAATGTGGTACTCTAATCCTTTACATTTTTCATTTCAGGAACAGTATAAAAGAGTATGCACAAATCAGCATTCAGAAGCACTGACCCAAGAGTTATGGATGGCTTCGTCAGAACATGGACTGGCAGACATCAGAAGATGGTCCTGCGGATTCAGAACATGATCTGGAAAGCATCAGAAGATGGCAGTCAAAAGTGAAGTTCTGAAGCTCTGATAGTATCACGCTCAAAGCACTTCAAAGTCTGAAGACAGAAGTTGCATTTGCACCAAAAGCTGAAGACTCTGATATTCAAACGTTTTTATCTACACAATCTGAATCCAGAAGAAAGTACAAGATGAAAAGGCTATAACGTCAAATCTCTTACTAACAAAGAGAACGTTAGAAGCTACAAAAGGCAAAGTCAGTAAAAGCAGCAAAAGCATGGCTCGAGATAGTTGATAAAAGTGTGAAACATTAAATGCAGCGTTGTAATATTCACATAAAGCATTAAATGCATCCCAACGGTCATTTCCTCTCAGCACCTATATATAGAAGTTCTGATTCAGAAGCAGCAAGAACACTCTTGCGCAAGTACACCAAAACACTGTCAAAATGAATTCCTGAAAAGCAAAGAAGAACTTCATCTTCAACCTCACAACTTTGTAATATCTTAGTGAGTGTTAAGAATTAGAACTTAAGAGAAATATCACTTGGTGATTATAGCTTTATTAGAAGCATATTAAACTCTTGTAAACATTTGTTTTTACATTGATTGTAAAGGAATTCCTAGAGTGATCAAATTGTGATTTGTAGACTCTAGAAGACTTAGAGGGTATCTAAGTAAAAAACCATTGTAATCAGTTTGATTAGTGGATTAAATCCTCAGTTGAGGTAAATCACTCTAAAGGGATGGACCAGAGTAGTTTGATTAACAACGAACCAGGATAAAAATCATTGTGTTCAATATTTTTATCTACCAAGTTTTAAGTTACACTTATTCAACCCCCCCCCCCCCCAATTTCTAAGTGTTTTTCTATCCTTCAAGGTGAAACTTGGGCATCCTCATCATCGTACGCATGACTCTGAAATCCCGACCTCTGTGATAGTCGACTCCTATAGATCAAGGCCTCCGTAATGTGAGGCTGAGGGTGGCGACTCTAGCCTGTTCATGTTTATCAACCCTCTCGCGACGAGCAGACGTCGTTAGGGTGGGTCGCTCGTGTCTCAACCTTTTGTTGCTTTCAGCCATAGTCCTAGAAAAAATTAACAAATGAGATTAGTATGAGGAAGGAGAGAGTTCGGAGATGTATCTTCAAAAATTTAAAGTAGGCCACTTCAGAGATGTATCTCCGAAAACCTAAAGCATATCACTTCGGAAATACATCTCCGAAAGAAAGCTCTGTCTAACTTCAATGGCAGAAGTGCTTCTGCAACTACCTAGCCATCCAAACTCATCCAAATCATATAAACACATTCTATACATAAATTATTTGCTAATGTTATCTAATGCATTAA
Organism: Vicia villosa; assembly: GCF_029867415.1. Classification (NCBI taxonomy): domain Eukaryota; kingdom Viridiplantae; phylum Streptophyta; class Magnoliopsida; order Fabales; family Fabaceae; genus Vicia; species Vicia villosa. The sequence continues at coordinate 105,694,943 of NC_081183.1, forward strand.
AACTAACCTATTTGAACTAATACATTAATCAAAAATCAAAAATCAAAATAAGTTACATTAGAAACTTATTGAAAAATGTGTTGATGAAGGTGTAAATTGCTTTGATGTTGAATGTAGTAGTTAGAGGGAGTTGAGAATAGCAAATTGCAAGTAAATGTTGCTTCAAATTTGATCTTGAGTGGGAATTGAAAATGGATAGAGTGAGGTAGAAAGAAAGTTTTCGTTTCTGAAAAATAAAGGAGAATAGGGAGAGGTCTGGCGCAAGCTTTAAATATACTCACTCAATTCGAAGATGCATCTCTGAATTAATTTTTTAAATTTAAAAAAAAAATTATTCGAAGACGCATCTCCGAAGACACCCTACAAAACTCTTCCAATATACATCTCTGAATTAACTTGTGGTTAAAATAAAGATTTAGTGTGTTCGCATGTTCAGATATGCATTTTCGAAAACATGAGACATTTTAAAAATTTCACACAAAACTTGAGAAAAATAGCAAGGCAACGATGAAAAATTGGAGTCCAAATCCTCTCCATTTATCCCTCTCCATTTTTCTCCATTATCAAAGTTTTAGGAATATAAGTATAATAATATGACATTTAAAGGATTTATTTAATTTTTATACACTACAAATGTCTCAAAAACTATAGTAATGGAGAAACAAAATAGAGAGGATCTTAATTCAAAAAATTGCCATAAATAACTTCCTATAAAGTCGTAAATTGAACTCATATTTTTTGGATAATTTTTTTTTTAAAGTTGGTTATTTGAATATTTTTTTTCTAATTTCGAAGCTAGAATTTTTTGTCACCTATAACTGCATCTTTGGTACATATTACGTCAAGTAGAAATGACATATATGATTCATACGGATGAAATTGGTACCTAATACTAGTATCTTATCTGTACGGGATAAAGCAATTTTTAATATAAAATCAAAATTATAAATATAAGACATATGGACAACAAAAAACAAAACTAAAAATACATAACATATTATACTAATATATGAAATAAAAAACACAAATTTCATTGAAAACAGAGTAATAATTATAAAAAAATGAAGTATCTAGGTATATCTGGTACGGATATAATCCGAGATGATATTAAGGTGGACTTTCTTGATCGGCAGAAGGGAGAGAGTTATCTTAAAACTATCCTCAACTTCCATCCATGTCGGTTTTGAATATTGCCAGCAATTATTGTGAGTTAGGTTGGTGAACAGTCTTGCACAAAAGGAAGGTGAATAGAAGATAAGGGTAGTCTAGGACCTTGATTTGTGTGTTGCTTCTATGTCGTGTTTTTTCTAAGGTTATGTTTGGGAGTTTGGAGGGGAGGGGAAGGCTTTTTGGAAATGAAATTTTAAAAAAATATAGAAAAATATTTGACATTTTTTGAAAAAATGATTTTGTTTAGAATGATAAAAGAGTTATTATCATTACTAAATTTTTAATTTTCAGAATACTATAACAACCTAAAAGATATTTGGAAAATTTATGTAAGCCCTTCAAAACCCTCCAAAACCCTACTTCAATACAATTTTTGAGTTCCCCCATTTTATGGGATTTTTGGTGTTATGAATAAACTCAAACCCTCCAAAACCCTCCTACTCAAAATCTGTTTATCATTTTCACCCAATTCTTCTTATTTTTCAAAGTCCTCCCCTCCCTTCACATCCAAACTCCCAAACATAGCCTAAAGTGCTATTGTTGTTCAACAACTTCAAGAAAATATCTACACTACTATTGACGGCAAGGACAAACGTGTATTGTATGAGTAATTGGACTAGTGCACTACACTAGAAAATAAAGGATATATTTACCAAAGTTGAGAATTTACATAGAGAAGGGTAACCAAATTACACTGATATAAGAATTGACTAATGCCATACTGTTCAATAACACATTTCTCATTACATATTTTATAAAATTGACTTTAGATAGAATAATTTATATCATGTAGATCACCTCTGAAAAAAATTGAAAATATTTTTAAAATTATTTATTATGTTATTGAGGTAAGTCATGATTATTTGGAAATGCAACAGATAAAAACCTTAACTGATGAGAAGAAGCTGACACAAGAAGGCTTGCACTCAAGATTATAGAATTAAAAATCTGAGTAAGATGTATATCCTGCTTTCCCCAGTCAATAAAAAATTATCTACTCACAAATATTATGATGAGTCAGCAAGATTGATGATACGATCAAAAGCTCAAAAAAACATATTGATAATGTCCTTGAACCATATGAGTGAAGAAGGCTGGCACTCAAGAAGTGTTCATAATTAAATTGTGTATGAAAATATCTGAGCTTCAATAATCAAATACTCCAAATCAAAATTTGTATATGATATGCATTCATATTTCTTGTCAAAAAGGTTCTAATTGAAGTCAAGAAGGCTAGAGTCAAAAAGTTGCAGTCAAGATAACTAATGCCAAGAAGGCTCTGAAGTGTGTTTGGAATTCACTAGAAAGGGGATTGAATGTTGAACTCTTCAAACTTTGGCTTCTCTTTCAAAACCTGTGTTTCAATATATTATGTTGATAATCATAACGATCAGCAGGCTTACAGAAATAACAGTTTCAATCAGGTCAAAAGTTATATGTATAAGAATTAAAATTTATTTCCCCTACTCTTAAATGTCTTTGTGAAAGAGTGTGCATAAAACAATTGTGCTTTCTCATAATCACTTTACTAGAAGGATTAAGCAGTTTCTTATCAAAAAGCTGTGGAAGGATTTTTATACGGAAAAGTTCATTCAAAACGTTTATTTCAATAAAAAATTTCATCTTGAACCAGTGTTATAAGTCGGTCATGAATATCAAAGTTCAAGAAGGATGAGTCAGTAAGAAACATAGCGGCTCTAGAAGGATCTACCTGACTCTTACTGTACTCTACCAAGTCCACAACCTATGGTGGTATGCGATAAGTAGTATCAGTTGATTTCATAAGTTGAATTCACCAAGAATACGAAGTGGAAAGTATTATTAACTTGATGAAATCTTAATGGACCCGGAATACATCTATATTTGCATAAGAATCACCCACCAAACTATACCTATTTACATATTTATTGGTCAGCAGCAATTTCATGAGATGTATGTCTAATTTAAAACACCTCTAAGACTTATTATATTTGTAAGAAGCATTAAAAATATGTTTGATAATACTCACATTTACGGCACTGCTTTCTTTCAATGGTTGTGTGAGAAACAATATCCTTCTCCTCCCCAATTAAATGGTCATTGATGACCTACTAGTGTTTACGTCATTCCATGGTTGTGTTTTCCACACACCACTGCATTGACCTTCCACACATCTGGTTGTGTTTTTCACACACTGCATTGACCTTCTACACATCGGCTGATAAGATCCCATATGAGAAGGTGGCTCAAAGAAACAGTATGCACATCAGTTGTCCAAGCCCATGTTATGGAGAATTTTGTTAAGAAATATAAAAGGACAAAATGGAAATATCCGCATGGCTGAGAGTGCGGTGAGGAAACAAGAAATGAATAATTATTAGAAGGATTCTGAGTGGAAAGAGAAAGGTATCAAGTGGAATTATACACTCTTTATTTTTCATTACTATTCTATTTTCTTTCATTTACTGTGTATTTTTCTTCCATTGACTATTTATGTGAACCGGGTTCACACCATCGGTGCTCAAAATCCCACCAACCAACATTTTGAACGAACCCACATTTTTTAGATGCATTTCAATGATTTATACTTTTCACCTCTTTCACATCCCAATACCAATGTGATCTTTCTTATATTTACACCATGATCTAACCTTATAATAACAATAACAAGCCCTAATATGGTTGTTTGATCTCAAACCCATTTCAAAAGATCTTTTCTAGTATAAAATTTCCTTAATGAACATTGAACAAGTTTTATTCTTATATTGAGACCTATAAATATTACAAGTATTCATATGCAAACCTGATTAGCAATGAAGTTTTCATTAAGATCATGATATTTGACTTATGAGTTTATTACGGATGACGTCCAAAGTCCAGCTTCACACCAGATGTCATGTCACCTATACCTGCACATAATTCTGCATGACTTAAATTATGTTAAGTGTTCTGACATAGTCCCCATATATACATCCGAATGCTTAAAACTTATCTTTGGATGTACCGATCTGAATGTTTACTCTTAGAATTTAGGTTGGATCTAACTCAACCTTACAAAATTGGCTTATAAAGTGAAGGTTACATAGATCATATATCAAGACAGTGTAGGATAAAATACATGCCTTCACATCCAACACAGTGACGGTGTTGCAAGTTGCAACGAAGGCAACCCAAATACCACAATTAGGCGGCTAGGAGCAGACCACAATGAAGGAGAAATTTCCAACAGGCACTCTCACACTCGGGCCCCAGTGAGCCTAGAGAGTAGATGATTTGGGAAGCTCAACAACGGATCAAGGATAGACTCTAATACTTGGCCTATCTCAACCTTACAAAATCAACTTACAAAGTGAAGGTTGCCCAAGCTTTAGGCTCTGTTGGAATCTCTTAAAATCTGCTTGTAAGGTGATTTCTGTCCATGTTTTACAAAAACTATATAGGCCATGTTTCTAGACAATGTAGGGACTAAATCCACATTCCACACCCAACACAATGAAGAGGTTGGAGACTGCAGCGAAGGCAACCCACATATCGCAATAAGGCGGCAAGGGGTGGACCGCAGTGAAAGCGGAATTGCCAACATTTACATCTCTTGAGTTTTAATTTTAAAACATCTAATAGTACATCTGGACAAAACCAGTACACAGAAGAAGAAAAAAACGCAAAAAAAAAGGAAATTATTGTAAGTCACATAACAATGAGTGGTATTTTGTTTTGCCAAAATAGTGCGTGGATAGTTGGATTGATATAAAATTGGGAATGTTAGTGAGAGAAAGAGAGGGAGTGTGTTAGAGTGAGAGAGATGAAGATTGAAAGTTCTTACAAAAGATCTGCTTTTGGAAACTTCAAAAAATGTACATCCTGACAAACCTAGTCCAAATATATGTAACCCACAAAAATACTGTCTGGACAAATCCTTTCGGAGAAAGGAAAAATTGTCGCAAAAAAAGTTATGGGTTTCTTAGAACATAGAGGCGAGAAACAACTTCCAATATATAACCACAGATAAGAGCTCAAATAAAATGTCAGGAAAGCCAAGATTCATTACCTATATAAAAAAGGAACAGTTCAATTCCATTTGTTTGATAATAACTCCGTTGCAAATAAATTTCTCAAAAAGGAGGATCATATCTGTAAACATTTGAGATAAGTTTCTTTCCATGCCCTGCAATTATTAGATGTAGTTACTCACCCAACTAAAGAAATAGCAATAAGATCAACTGGAATGACATCAGAAATTCCTGGGCACAACTTTTACATATTGATTGTTACAAAGATCATGGAAAATTTGTAATACTGAATTCCAGATTCACTTTGAAAAACAATTAAAACCAAAACAAGAGCCTAAGAATTGTAGCTAATAAATCAAGTATTAAATAGTCAGCCAGAGACCTGAACAGTGAATGATAGATTACAAGAATCTGTCCATATGCGAGTATCACAAGGAGGACAGCAACTAATCATACTCATTATTTGATGAAACACAAAATAATCATATTTACGTAGTCGTCAATTTCTCCAGGAAGCCTCCAGAAAAATTCTGAATGAGCACCAAGCGAAGCATGGTAAACTGCTTGACAGCTTCATCTGCAAAATACCAAAGCAAAAAACTTGTTGTGTGTGTGCGTGGGGTGGGTGGCTGGGAGTAGTTTCAGTAAATGAAAATCTGATTTTATTAAAATATTAAATGTATGTACAAAGGCCTTGTTCTCTGATCTATAAGAGCTACAACCAGGATACAGTGTTTGCTAACTTATAATCACTAGGAATACTAAATTGTTACTTGAACAAAAAGATTTTTACACTGGAAGTCATGAACTTCAAAACGAGCAAAATCCGAAACAGCTGAAAGTAACTCAAAAAACTTGGGGGAGGATAATCTACCAAAGAATCTATATAACCTAATTAAGGATAGGATTAGCCATAAGACCATCTCCTGTAACTAGTCATTACTTAAAGTACTTTGTTTCCTGTCATTGGTATGTAATATACATAGAAAGCTGTTTCAAACCATCATGTTCAAGTCTGAAAGGTCATCCATGGGAATTTCAAGGCCCATAAATCCATCATCTTGCAATCCATCATCATCAATATTCAACCACGAACCAATATCCTGACCTTGGTCATCAAGTACATCCATTCCAGGTAGTTGCAGGTTCGACAAATCTATAGCCTCGTGTTCATCTTCACCCGCGGCAGACTCGTTCTTTTCCTTGGCATTGCTATTGGTAGACATTTCATTTGATTTTGAAACAGATGGCAATGCTGCTTTAGGTTGGTCGGATAGCTTGCCAAGGAGGCCATTAACAGAAACAGAATGCTGCCCTGCTTTTTGCTTAGGCTTTGATTTTGGTTTCCTTTCTCCTTTAATATTAGATAATGTGGGCCTACCGGCTTTGGCAGTTCCGTTTCTGGATAACACTTCTCGGCTCTGCCCTTTTCCATCTCTGTCTCTTTCGCTTCTCTTTCCTTTTGTGCTGCTTGATAGAGAACCTCTAATGCCCGATGGACCACTTGAAGCGCCAACATCGTCAAGGGATAATTCCCTTTTCTTCCCCCTGTTTGACCAAAGATCTTCCTTCCCACTAGTTTGTTCAGATGAATTATTTATAACAGGAAAAATATCTGATAAATTGACATCATGATTATTCATGTTCGGACTAAATTGTGCAGGGCTCCTCCGTGAACTAATGGAACCTGAAGAGTGAAATATGTACAAATTAAAAAACAAAATCCGGAGAAAAAAACCCTGTATATAACAGATCAGGGAGAGTAGACAAGGTATTGCACAAACAAGCATAACTTAAAGGCTTAAAGCCGTGTGAGACTTTGGCTAAGATGGTGATTGAAAACACAAAAGATACAAAATATTAGATTAAACCATTTATTCAAGAAGATAATGAATAAGACACCTGTTCTTGCTTCCAGAGAACGGGAAGAAGCATGTGGTTTTGCAGACTCAGCCTCTATGCCATCTACTAGCCGAACACTACTCCTTTGGGAAGCAGCAAAGAACATGTCCTTGAATAAAGGCTCGTTGAAGCAGCTCTTGCCTGTATCTTCAAATTGATGGTACCGCTCCAATGTCCGTTTAACAAATCCCAATGCTACTTGCTTGGCCACTTTGCTGCTTGTATTTCTCCCACCTGAGGGATTACGGCCCCGACAAGCCTGCCAACCAATAATCTCAATTTATTCTTCAATGAAAAATAAATATAAAATAATGAATATTTTGAATATGATGACATCTATATTTGGCTATGGAATTGTTCAACTCTTACTCTCAAACAATTTTAATAACTTTAATTAAGATAACCAAGCAGAGTATGGATTTTGATTTCTCTGATAAAACATTAAAATAATAGGTAGGTTTCCATAACCTCAACAATCCACACAAGTCATACAAGAAGATTGATATCACCAACACATCTGATACATTCCAGCAGATTCATTTAGGGCTATCCATACTACTCAACAAAACGCCCTGCATATAATGTGTTCCTTGTTCTACTTCCCGCTGCATACTTGAATAATAAAAGCTAGACCATGTTTTCACTCTGTCTATACTACCCAATACCCACCAGTCCAATGCAAAGATCCCCCTTCCAACCATTGTAATAAACTTTTGGTCTTGGGGTTAATTGACTAGGTTGGAAAAATACAATTGAAAACAGTAAATCAGGTCATTATATGCAAAAAATAATATCGAACGTTGAGAAGGTTACCATGTATTTTTCATAAGCCATTACAACGAGTTTGTCTAGAGCGCGTTGTTCAAAATCCCTGTTAATCAAAATTTTATATCAACAATGAGCAACAAAAGTTAAGTTCAGAAAATTATCAGGGCATAAATGGGAGTTCAATTACTTTTCTTGACATTCTTTGGTCACTGAGGCAGATTTCAATAACCCTTCTAGCAAGCCTTTCTTCTTGGAAATCTATGGTGTACATGAAAATAAAATTACAACATCAATTACATAATATCAACATTACATCCATATAGTTCAGAATTAAATTTATAAATCAGATGTCAGTTGTAACTTGTAAGCCTGATCAACTTTGCTTGAGAAAAAAGTCTAATCTACATATTAACAAGAATTTGGAAAGCAAAATTTAAATATCCACTTGTTAAAAGAAATTACATAACGGATAAAAAAGTATGGGCAAAAAAACATTTAACAATTATTACTAGTGTACATTATAACTTAGCTTCAGCATCAGTAAGTACCTGTCTTTGATAATTCTCTTCTAACCTAGTGATATCGTCGAAAATTCCTTCATCATCTGTTTGCGATATTTCAGGCTACAAAAAATATAAGAGAAAAAGAAAATAAGTATTACAAAAAACATACAACATTTAACAATAACAGACAGAACTTCTTGAAAAAAATAAACCATTAGATCTATTGATCAGTAGTCTACTGAAAGTACAGCAGAATAAACTAAAACAGATAAAGTTTAATCAAACCTGGTAATATTTATATTTCCTCACTATGAGATGTCATGAAAAATAGCACTGATGTTATTAGGAAAGTGACTTACCACAGGTTCTGGGGAAATTCCAATGCTCTGAAGCTCCAACAGAATCTTGTCATTTATATCCAAGGCATCATATTCCAACTCTGAAGAGGTTATGATAGGCGACTTCTGGCTTGAGCGCAACCCGTTGGATGGAATATCTACCACATCACTTCTAGTATCATCATGTTCTGGCTTCTCAGTTGTCCTATAACCATTGCAAGCAGAATGACTGGTGAAGTTATAGTTAGCTAGTGAGTGGTTATCCAAACGGTTCAGTTCAAATTCTCCATTTGTCTCAAATTGGGTATCATACGCGTCAAAATTGAGATTTTCACTTCCACTGCAATCCTCCTCTGAAATTAAAGCAGATAGCAGCCTTTGACAAAGGGGAATTACATTACAATCCCCTTTAGTTATCTGCAATTGCTCACTAACAATTCCAGCACCCCTTTGAGCATCAGGTGCAATATCTCTTCCACAAACCATCAACCCAACCCCATTAGCAGCAGCTTCATAATCATCTATATTTGAAGAAACTGGAGTTGGCGTCAATCCGCTTGACTCAAGATTTATCTGAAAGATGAATGAATTATTACAGGAGTTCAAATAAATAATTCAACTACAGGTATGTCTAAGAAAACCGGATCAACTAAATCATGCTATTATCATAACTAACAACAAAATATAATGTATACAAGAACTGAGGCAATTTTTAATATATATCAAATTATAAAATTATGTATACGGCATAAATATAAAAATACACACACACAATAATATAACAGCCAAATCCATAGTTTCAGGTAACATCAGGATTTAGGAGATTCAAGAGAAAAGAAATACGTATCTATTTATGTAAAAATTATAATATAAGTTATAAATAATCAACCAAAGACTACCTAAGTGCAATAGTATCATGGACAAAAGACAAATCTGAAGCACCGTTGTATAGTGCTCTTTTCTTAAATCTGAAGGCTCTAAACATGAGTAAGGGAGATAAGAGTCATGCTGACATTTGACCCAACACAAACTCTTACAAAGAACAGTAACAATAACTGTCACTGATAATCACTAAAAATATAAGGATTGATACCTTCTGTTTCCAGTATGCAATATCCTCCTCAATTATCAAACCAAAGAAAGGCTCCATCTGCCTCCAAAATTGGCTAGAAAAAGCACAACCTGCAGGAATAACAAAATTCAGAACTACTCCATCAGATAACAAGTATTTAGGTGTCACATTTAGATTCTGTCAAAAATAAAGTATCACATTTAGATAGTATTTAGAAAGATTAATACCAGAGTCGATAAGACCCTTTACAGCAGCCAATAGCTCTTCATGTACATCTTCTGGCCCAACTAAACCAATGAAATCAAAAGTGAATAATAATGTGTATGTATTGCAAATGCAAAATTGACTTCAATGTCTTTTTATTGGTACTTAAATCAGTACCAAGGAAATCTGCTGATGCACTAATTGCTGAGTGCTTTTGACGAGCATATGCCTTCCGATCAGAAAGTTTCCTGGTTGGTGGCCGACCTGCCTTGCTGCATGGATTTCATAATAAGATTTTAGCCTGTGCCCGTATAAATTGCCAAATAGCCTAGGGTCCAATGATTTAAGCTTTAAAAAAAACAAGTCCATGATACTTTCTTCAGAGCATGTTACAAAAGCTATTATGCTTAGCTTCTGAGGGGAAAAATCTTGCATAAATAAATCTTTGTTTAAAAAGGTATATTTTCTTTTTTTTCTAACGTAAAAAACAGGCTCTGTAGGCTGTAGCAATGATTTAGAAAGAAAGATTCTAACCTTTCACTCTTCTCAAATCCTAGTCTTGAACTTCTGAGTTGCTTTACAGTCCCTATGTTTCCTAGCTTCTCAGATGTCATTGGCACCAATGACCTTGTAGCAGGAAAATTCCGCCCTGTCCTTCCTTGCCTCCGAACGCCGTCTCCATGTTCTTCCCTGGATACAAGTTTATTTCGTTTCGTTGGAGGCACCATGTTAGAAACCTTTTGAACATTTTGTCCAGCTTTCTGGTCTATCTCATCTGGTTTCCTGCCCTTGTCTTTAGGTTTCATCTCAGCCACCCCTGACTCTTCACTTTCAGATAAGGCAGCTGAAGATGATGGATCCCCTTTTAACCTTATTTGCTGGGGAGAACCACCAGACAAACGTTTGGCAACTCCTAACCCAAGATCACTGCCAGACGCATCAGATACAGAATCCAAAACAGGGGAATCAGCATTACTCGAAACAACGGGAATAAAACTTGCTCTTCTGGCAGTGCGGGAGCTCTTTTGTGGCCTCTGCCAGGGGATAACAGGTGGAGAAGATGAACGTGCTGATGCTGCACGTTTGCGATTGTTTGTGCCAACACCAGCAGGGGGCTTGGTGGTAGTGCTACAATTAGATAATTCCCAATCATTAGGAACAGTTGCTCTGTGGATAACAGGTGACAACTTCGATGCAACTCCTGAACCTGATCGTGGTGCCCGAACAGATGTATTCAATTTTACACTTGAATTAGGGCTAGTTGAATTAAATTCATCACGGACAGTTGCCCTGGGTATACAAAATAATTGAAAAGACTAAATCAATTATAAATTATAGAACATATATAAAAAATATCAAAACAGGGAAGAGTAAAGAGGAAAAGAAGACAGAGGTCATCCTTTAAGAAATATAAAGGAAGTATACAACTAGGAGTTTTCAGCATCAACATAGCAAAGTCACCGTATCCCTCAACAAATTTCTAACATAAACCTCTCTAAAAAGATGAAGCCCGACACTTACTCATATCTTAAGCAGTTACTTAATCCAAAACACCCAGTCAATTAAAGAATAAAAACATAACGAAGGTAACTATGAATGCTAATCACAATTTATAAAAATCAACAAATACACAGAAATGGAGCAAATGAACAACCCCACAAATGCACGGAACAGGCAATCTGAACATAAAGTGGAGAAAAAGGCTGCTAAGGATAAAAGAAAGTTTTATTTGTGAAAGCAATAAATCCAAAGGCTCTTAAGTGCTTACTTGTTAGTGGCTCTGAAATTCATCCTTTCTTTGTCTGAATTAACAGGACGATCCCGCCTATCATTGATTGCAGAATTGCTATCGGCATCATTTCTAGGAGTAGAAACACGTGTGCCTAACCCAACTTGTTGAGAGACGCCATCTGATTTTCCAGCTCCAGCAGTTACATTAGAAAGGCCCGACCTACAAAAATATACATAAAAAATATCATATACGTAGCATAGCCTACACTATAAAGATAACAAACAGGAATTTGTTTTTTCAGAAAAATAAAAAAACTGTTACATGATATCTTCCATTGAAGATCCTTAAAATCAGAGAGCATAATCCCTCACAACAATATCTACTTATATATAAAAGATGGGTTTGAAGCCTTTCACCATTAACAATATAAATGGAAAAAACCACAACAGCTCTCTCTTTTATTTTTTCAGTATTGCACTTTGTCCGTCAAAGAAAGAGAATCGAACAAATTATCATTGGTAGAATGAGTGCGTTGTATATACCCAAAACCATATTTGGTCATTCTTATTATATTAAGTGTTTATGCAATTTGGTCAACTTATCACCAGTAAAAAATTGCCATTATAATTAATAATAGGAAAAAAGTAATTTAAAATTACATTTTCAAAATAAAATGTTTTATATTGAATGATAAAAGAAAATGCCTATTAGTACATTGAATCTAAACCAAAATTAACAATTTTTGAC